>NC_133577.1:39842276-40151067 GCF_964106895.1 Numenius arquata
TTGCTGCATTAATGGTTTGCTAATGCACGTTATCATTGCATAAGTTTTTTCATCTACTGTACACACCCCTCATCTTTTTTTCGTGTGTGCATTTTGGCCCTTCAGGATTTTGCTGGCAAAACACACACAAGCAGATCAGCATGGTAATTACAATTGTAATCATTACAGATACATGCAAATTTTTGTTTTTTCATTTTTCTTTCCAATCTCGCATGTTGAAACTCCGCAAAATTCAATTTTCCTTCCCTTTCAGGGGTGTAATGACAAGACAACTCTCCAAAGGAAGTAAAAAAACTTCATACAAAACAAAAAAAATAATCTCTTTATCAAAACAGTGATTTTCTATAAAAAAAAAAATAGTTTCTAGTGAAAACTTTCAACAACACATTAACTTTTTTTGGATGCTAAGTATAGAAAGGATGCTGTGGCATTTTACAAGAAAAATAAACAAGAGACAGACTTGTTATCAAAACCTCAACATTTTTAATCCAGATGCTTTTAATGCAGGCATAACAACAAGCAAGAAGAGAGAAAAATGGAGAAGAAAAGCACAGAAAGATTTAAATCAGTAAGAGCAAGTGAATCATCTAGAAAAGGAGACCAACATATTTTAAATAAGATGGGATAAAGTAGTGTGGTGAAAAAATAAAATAGGGATATCTATGAATAAGCTGAACGCTCGTTTCCACATGAATGTATGTACATTCATGAGCACAGGCAACATCAACTAAATTAAAGAATCACACCACTTGGGGGATCTTATATTTCATTCAGACTAAAGCATGTTATTCCACTCTAGATATTTAAAGAGCTCCCAAAGAGACGGAGAGTATAACTCTAGCACCTTACATAATATAACTTTAAGAAGTCAAAAGCTGCTTTAACACAAATACTTAGCTAGACGTTTTCTGTGAAAAGTTTTAGAGGAAGAGTCTGTTGAGAGCTACTGAAACACAATATCAGGAGTAAATAATAATCCTCTGAAGAAACCCAGGTCTGCTGTGTTATTACAAAAGCAGATAATAAAAATAAATTGCAACATTGTTTTTTTTAACACCACCCTGGTTTCTACTTACATTGCAAAATAAATTACTTGTTGACTCTCAGTGCCAATATAATGTTTTAGATCAGTCTATGTTGGATTTAGCTTTTCCCACATCCTGACCAGGGCAAACTAGAGCCATATAGTCAATTCTAGCTAAAAAGCAGGGAGCTAATGACAAGAAATTAAAGCTGTTTCTAGAAAAGCAGAATATAGTTTCTATCACTTACGAAACTACTGTCAACCTGCTCTGGCACTTCAAAAGCAGACTATCCTCTATTACAACAAGATATAAAGACAGGATAGACAGAAAAAAATTCACATATATAATCATTGCTGTACGCAGTACAATATAGGAAGCTCACCGTACTGGTTTGGGTTTGGCCTTCCTAATGTCCTTGGCTGCTTAGTACTCTTTTCAGAGCCAAACCAGGGGCATTCTTGGCTTCAGTTAAATTTGTATTAGCCCAGCACATCCCAGTCTTCAGTTCCCTCGATACTGAGTTTTCTTTGTAGACCATGAGGAAAACAGGATATCTGCAAATATAAAAAAAATCACAGCATCTTAGTTTGAGCTTGTAGTACATGTGTCATTTCTTTATGGACACAATCCAATATGCTTACCTATTTTCCAACTTTAGGTAACAGAAACCAGTTATGTCTCTTGGTCAAAAGAAGAGGTTATAAACTAGATATGAAAATTGATTTAAATCTCTTTGAGCTGGGCTTACAAGGAATCTATTTGGAATCACTTTGAAAACTTTCCAGGAGGTAAGTTTCTTAAAATGCATTGTAATCATACACGTACATTGTAGTCACAGAGCATACATGGTAACACTGAGGGAATTTTCTGCAGCTATTACACTTCTCTGAGGGCAAAGATTTTAGATAAATTATACAAATCTTACAGACAGATTTCCCAGAAGCAATGACTGTCATGTTTCCTATCATCAAGTAGGAGTATGGATCTGTGATAGCACTGTGATTTCATTATACTCTGCATTACATAATTTCTTAATAGCTCATTTCTACCAACAGATCTGGATATGAGCACACAAAACGGAATTATCAAATCTGGCTAATAATAAATAAGTACCTCTCACAGACGAGAGCTTTTCTTGTCTTAATCATCATTTTATGGTATGAACTGTTCTCTAGAGTTGCCTATCCTTAAACCAATTAAAGGGAAAGCCCAGTCAACCAACTTCAGATATACCCAATAGCTTTCTAGAAAGCTAAATAAAGTCCATGACTTCTTTTGGAATGAATGAAACTTTGCAAAGACAGCATTGTGAGGGCTGTAGAGAATTGCAGAACAGAAAAAAATGCTGCTTAGCTTTCCACCATCTCTATCACATGACACATGCACATTATTTGTGTTAAGAGAAGCATGAGGGACATTATGTGTCCCTCTGGGAATCCAACCCTAACAATACGAGATATTCATTGTTTTAAACAGAGCAAGGAGAATAGGACACATAGGTTGATTTTGCAGGAGAAAAACTTTTGAAGCTCTATTAGGAATACTTATCATATTTAAAGTCAAACCACAAAGTTATATTCAGTCCTCCTTACTTGGAAGTGTTAACTGAATACCTATCAGCTTCAACGGAAACACAATTCCCCCTCAACACACTGCTGCCTAGCACAAAGTTAGTGTGTCACCTTCTACTTACAACTCAGACTGATTTCAGAGAATACAGTTCTTTTCTGAATTTGAGATACAAAACTCAATGCTATTGCATGGAAGAAAGTTTGTACAGTCAATGGCAACAACATAAAGGACTGAAAGCATCATACAGTTACATTCTGCTGTTTATACACACTATAGAGTTGAATAAAATCCTCACTGCTCACTTTTCCAACACTCAGTAGTCTTTGAAGATCAGACAAATAGTACAATTTTATGATGAGCACAGTGTAAGATAACTGTAAAGGAAAGCTAGAAAGTGTAAGTCAAATACAAGAGAACCCTGCAGTCACAGATTGTACTACTGATTTGCTAGTTGTCTATACCACATCCCCAACTTCTAGAGCAGTTGTAGAAAGACAAGTCCTGTATGATCACCTACGGTATTCATATGAAGAATTATTAGACTGTTCTCCTCCCCCAGTGTAGTGCATAGGCAGGAAGAGTAATGAACAATCAAAGCTAATTTGAAAGGGGATGACATAACTGAGATCACCAGCACATGCTTGAAAAACTGCTTAAAGACAAAATGGTAACTCTCTCGTGCTGCCCCAAGTGTTGCCTACATCTAGATAAGAAATACATAACTTTCTCATTTTCCTTTGTATTAAGCAGCATTTACTGATCGAAGGCCTAATGATATATTTCCAGTTTATTTGCAGATTCTGTAAAGTCTTGTTCTTAATTTAAAAAAACACACACACACTAAGAAAGACTTTTTTGCAGGTGGGGAGAGAGGAGGTCCCCCAAAGTTTGAGTTTTTTGTATGTATTAAATATGCCAACAAAACTGGATTCCCAGAACATATTGTATAAATATTTAGACAGGTTCCCAAGCCTAGCCTCAGGTGTGCAGGCATCCTAGGAAAATAGTTGTGTTGTGCTTGAACTATTTCTGGAAGCTGGGGAAGCAGGAGCAGAAGAGCTCATTTGAGACATAGATTACTTTAGAGTTTACCCTTTTGTCTGCACCTCACCCCACAAAACGTTTTCAAACACAGGATCCATGCTTTATGCTGAAACATCAAGCAAGGGGTTTCACTGAAACTTAAGTTCAGTAGTCTGAACTATTGAAATGTTTTTTTTAAAAATCGCATCCTAATAAGAAAAATGAATAGATTCAACTTAGATATCTTACTTGCTATTGCATTATCATAACACTAGAGTGATTGTTTTTTGCAATTACACCATAAAAACATAACTTTTAATTCTTCCTTTCCAGAACAGATCTAGTAGAGATAACAAAAGTACAGAGGAGGGCTCCCTAGATGACCAATGACACGGAACAACTTAGCTATCAGAAATCATTACATATGCTCAGACTCTCCTACCCGAACTGAGAAAATTTTCATAAAGGTATACAATATTACTAGCACATTCAATGTTAACAGGGAATGAATATTCACTAGGTTTCTCCTTACAAGAATTACTGAACAGAAACCAAAAATAGCAGTGGCCAGGCCTAAGCTTTCCATGAGATAGGAATACTCCGTTTACTACACAGCATCTTAGACATAAGAGGATAAACCAATTACACTGTGATTGCTCTGACCCTGTAGTGCGAACAAGGGTTTGTTTTACATATGGAATTAGCATGACTTTCCAAAATGCTAACAGAGCATCTTTAGCCACACACATTGTTTAGCCTGTATTAATCAAGACTCAGAAAAGTTTTCACTTGTAATCTAAGCTCTCCAAGACATAAAAATACTCTGTTTACTGCAGAGCAACTTAGACACAAGAGGATAAATGAATTATGTTGTGATGGATCTGACCCTGCAGTTCAAATAAGGGTCAGACAGCAGCATTTAACTTGCATTTATTGGGTTTACTCTCAGCCTCCAACCTTTGTTTAGGTAGTTACGTGTATACAGATGCAATTCTATCAAGACTGTTGCATTTTAGAATGCATATTGTTGCATCCATTATTGATTTTTTTTCTCCTTGGAAACTCACAAAAAAAGATACAAAATAAGCCTGCTGGATTTTTCACACCTCTGAAGAGCTGTGCCTATTTGTCAACTTCTCTACTTTTGTTACTGCTACATTACAGGAACCGATAAAGATTGCAGCTCGTGGACTGAAACTGCCAGGGTAGTCTTAATGGTCCTGAAGGTTTCTAGAAACAGAGGCTTTTAAGCTAACACTAAGTTCATAATTCTCATAATTTTTAGGGGCCAACATTCAGATAAAAATGAAAAGCAAAAGTTTCCTTGTTAGGATATCAATGGATTAATCTAAATACTGATAATGAGGTATTTATATTCTGGTATGTCAACTTTTTGCTGTTGTGCTGTATGTCACTATACGTAGCTAGGGGGAACCTTAGTCTATGAAGCTTTCTGTCTAAATAAATGCAACATGTCAGCTGTAAATAAAGGAGGTACAGAGATGGTGCATTAGTATGTAATTGGCAGAATCAGGGTATTCTGCTTCTGGAAGATCATATTCAGTATAGTATTAATTGAACCACAAAATAAAACTCACCGAACTGGTTCCAAACAATGTGTTTATATATAATATATTGCTATGCATAATGAGTCACGATGAAAGTGACTGTCTGTTTTAAACCATTTCCCACTAATTCCATGAAATACAACTGTGCCAGGATCCAAAACCACAAAGTTTGGAACAAGAAAGTTCTTTGCTTTTTCCTTCATCACCTAAAAGGTTCTTTCATGCCTACTTTCTAATGCTGCAAGGTGCTGCCTTCCAGTCTACAAAGACACAAAATATACTACAGGAACTATAAATCTCTCCCTCATGTAAGCAGAAAACTGAATTTCCTATATTGCTTGTTCCAATCAACTCTCTGCTTTTCATTAAGCATGGCATATAATTCAAAAATACATTTGGGATACCACTCTGAGAATTTTCTGAGAAAGACCCTCAGGTAGCTGAACAGTAAGCCAGCTAACCTTGCACTCAAGGAGAGAGATTTCTGAGAGCTATTTGGCATAAAACAATTAAATCATTTGAGTTCAAGCGCAGTTACAACTGTGAAAGTCCAATATTCAGAATGTATATGCAGCACTGGAACTTAAAACCAGTTGAGGACATTTGAATAAAACAAATTCCTAATCTCTTTGTCTCCCAATGGCCACAGAGACATTTTTATATTGGAACTGATGTCTTTAAAGACAATTTACCCCTCTATTTCTTTAAGTGTTTGTCAAACTATTGCTAGTACACTGTTGTTCTTTGCACTACAGCAACACCCAAGAACCCTGTCACCAAGCAGGGCAGCTTTGAACAACCCTGACTTGGACAGTTTGTGTTCCCAAGAGCTCATGCGCACAGAAAACAAATCTCCAAACATAGCAGATGCTATGTAAAAAATATGTTTTTAATTTAAGCTGCTTGGATTTTAAAATTCCATTGTACTTAGTTATTTGCAAATAGTGTTGGCTGATAAATGGCATTTGTACAATTGATAAATGCTAATATGACATTATTTCTGCACACATTGGATAAACTATTAGACAGTGATGTTCAAAATGGGATGTTATTTATTTTAAGAACTGGCCAGAGAAAAGAAGCTCTTTTAAGTTGTCCTTAAAGCTTTTACAGCTTGATCTCCATTTCTATTCACAATTGGTACAGAAGGGTGGAATGGAGAAAGAAATCTTCCAAATATTTTGGCAATACAGTTTCATTAAAGTATCTTTTTTCTTTATAAAAGAGGGGGAAATGAATCAGAGGGGTTTTTTTTAGATAGAACATATCAACCCAAATCTATGATTCAAAAATACTTCCTTTCCACTTCTTCCAAGACTTTGAATCTCTTAATTTCTTCTCACACATTTCTACACTGGCCAATCAATTATAATATTTTGCAACAAGTTAAAGTCTTAAGATCTCACTAAGCCTGGACCCAATTAATACAGGATTTAGATAGCATATACGTGTTTACAACAGCCTTTTCTGGGTTGTGCCTTCTCTAAATTGATGAGTTTGGACCTTAAACCCCTCTCTCATCTATGGCAGAATGTGTCCAACATAGATCTAGTCTTTAAGATAACTACCTGGAGTCCAGCACCATTTGCTGGGACCAACATTAGTTTACTGACATACAGATATTAAATTCATTAGAAGTTTCATTTTTGTAGGAATACTTAAGAAAGCAATTAATTGATTTTTAAGTAGTGCTGGTACGTAACTCCAATTTCCTGCATAGTTGTGACTAAGGTGGCTGGGTATAAAGAAAGGGATCCTTCAGAAAATAACCTAAAATTCATGGTTACCTAACCCTTTAAATTTAGCCGAATACAGTAAAAATAATTAAACATATCAACTGCCACCAAAATATTAGAAGCTCCCAGCAGATACATTTGGAATATTCTCTAAAACCTCATAATGGTTTTAAACACTGTAGTCTTTATTAGCAGACACTGTTCTTCACTTCATGAATACAAAGTAGACAAGCAAGAAAGCAAGTTTAGAGGTAGGATTTCCTACTACCTGACCTTTTTCAGATTGTGAGAAATAAGGGATAGGTAAAGGGTTATAAGAAAACTAATCATGCCTCCTTTAATCGTGCAGGCTGATGAAGAATCACAGCTGATATGTCACTTACAGTTTAAATTCAAGATCTGAAGCTTCTTTGCTTCAAAGAGAACTTTTTCTCCTGTTTTTTTTGGCTTACTTGCTGAAGTTGACAGAGCTACCAAACCCCCTCACGGCCTATTCAGTAACTTACAAAAATTATTTCTATTTACAATGACGGGCAAAAAGATTTTCTTCTTCTTTAGAATCAAATTTAGGGGCACTGACCTGTAGCATGCAGGCATACTCACATGCATACACATATAAGAGATATTTTCCACATAAGTATTCAAATTGAATGCCTTTCAGATAAAAGTATTTCTTTATGACTTCCTAATTACTCTAAAAAGTAACAATAATAAAAAATTATAGCTGCAGATGATACATATACTGCCTTCCACTGAACGTTGAAGTCTTTTATTAGGACTGGACAGGGAAACTGCAAGTTTTCTTTTAACTCAAATTCCTTCCCTTGGCAGTTTTTTCTGTCTCTGTGTTCCATGTTATTTTAAGACACTTTCATATGATCATTCAATGTTTTCCACCACAGACTAGGTGATGAATAGGCTTGCCACCTGGCTCAGTTTCCCATCCCCTCTCCCAGTTTGAATATTTCTTTAAACATGAAAGCCAAAGGAAATGGAAAAACTGCCAGAGGTATTTTTTAATGCCTTCAACAAGCAAAAATTAAAGAATAGATTCTGTATGAACATGAAAATCAAGACCCTCTCTGGGTCCATCTGTTACCTCCTCCCTTGCAAAAAGAAATTGCTACATTTTAGCCAAAATTAATCTCAGTAGAATTTTAAGGAAAAAAACATCGATTCATTCTCAAACTGTTCAGTTGCTTCTTCAGGAATCTATTCTATCTCACTGAATCCTTTTCACACACTTTAGTGCTTTCTCAGCTTCCTGTATGCTTTCTTTCCCACTTTTCTACTTCACTTTTTTCTTTTACTATCATTGCTAAAATAAGGCTCTTCTGTTTTTCTTGTCTTTCAACAAGCTGCAGTGCCTGTATGTGGTAGCTCCATCTCTGCTTCATTTCACTTCCTTTTCCTTTAACTTCCATCTCTGCTTTTGCATTTTCTCTTCATGCCATTCTACCACATATAGACTCAAGATAACCCTAAAATAAGTGACACCCATGAATAACAGCCTTCTATGGCTCATCTTCTTCTTTAGCACCTAGCATACTCTATTACTTTATTAATAGTTCCAAGATACACCTACTACCAATCACCAAAGCAGCTAGACATGACGATCCCCCTCATCTACTCAAGGTTGACAGAATTTTCACAACTCTGTAGAGAACAGTCTGTTTTTCCAGTTCAATCAATTACAGCATCTTCCACATACCTGAAGTCAGGAGTCACAGTTGCTACTAGTTGCTATTATGCAGTTCCCAGTGGGAACTCCAGGGCTAATTCTCCACAAGCAAAGCACAAGTGGAAACCTTGCAGTACACCTTTTGATAAACCTATGCAAATCAAGCATGCAGTGGAATTGGATAATCTTTCACAAAGTCATCCCACTGTTATACTACAGCAAATGTAAAGCAAAGCTCGGTAAGTCTTAACTAGAACAAATTCAGGCCTTAAGTAAAGTTTTCCTCAAATTTATGGTTAGAAGAGAAGGGGGATAACCTTCAAATTGAGTTTGCAGTGAAAAATCTTATACATTATCTGCCTCCTCATACCACCACCAGCCCCAACAAAAGAAAAAAAAGGAAATAATCAACCAACATTATTATTAATTCAGTGAGAAAAATCATATATATATATATATGTACACACATATGTATATAACTCCAACTTCTAGATCCTGAAAATGTCATTACAATGCTTCATAGAAGTTCCTGCCTGGTGACATCAGACTGTCAGACCCTCAAAAAGTTCTGCAAAAAGGGATGACTTTCATTTTAAGAGACTTATTCCAGCTACTGGTCATGCCCACATAGAATGAGGATACAAAGCATCCAAATTACAACGCTTAAAAAGTCATATTGCTGAATTTTCTAAGCAAAACTCACATTTTCAAAGAAGAGCAGGCAAGTATGAAAGTTGGATTTTTGATAACTTTTGGTTTATGCCCCCCCAACTCCCCACACCCTATCATCACCACTGAACCATTTTTATGTGTGAAAAGGGCTTCCTAGTTTCCTTAGGAAAACTAGTTCCCATCTTCACTCCATCTTAACAGCTTTTCCATTGTACCACTAGTGTAGCTGTACCATGAGAAGGAGCTTGCATTGTCCTGAGAACATTGCAATGATTATACTCTGGTCACTCATACCAAACTGTTACAGAACCTCCTGCAAAAGCTGCAGGGAAAGGTATGCAAAAAAAAGGACCTAGTTAACATGCTTCTTGGATTTTCAGATCTCTGCTTGCTTATTCCATGTCTCTAAGGCTGAAGCAGTTGGCATCAACTAAACAAAGTTTAGTCTGCTCCAAGTAAGAGCCGCTGAATGCTCAATCTCAACAAAGACTGCCTGTAGCTTGAGCCAAACAGATACCTGGTCTGAATCTCAAGATACTCAACAGCCACCATTTTACTCTTACTGCTTGGCTTACGGCCCCAGAACTATGTTACATCTGCACACAGGTCTGTCCTTACTTCTGAAATAAATCTAGATAAACTCAAACATTCATTATACAATTTATTTCACTGAGGCATAAAGTTTAAGGATTTTTTTTTATTTTTCCTATGGAGAAAGGTTAACATAGTATGTGTGCTGAGTGTCTCCAACACAAGAAAAATCTCTCCTTTCTGCTATAGCATGATATACATAACATGCCACAGTTTTCACTCTTCATCATCGCTCTAGTGCTACTCCTCTAATGAGTTTCCTTTCTCATTCTAAGTAACAAGTTCTTTCATACCAGGGCTTTTAACTCAGGTACAACTTGAATAAACTTTAGGAAAAAAATTAAACAGCTTGTTTTGGTAAGGAAACACAGATTTTTAGCTATTTAAATCTTGTTTTTAAAAACAGTGGGAGGGAGAAACTTGGCTTATTCAGTAAGTTAAGTGTAGAAAGTGGAAATTGCAACTATTCCCTTTGCCCATGAGGTAGAAGTCGAGAGTAATTTTACGACAGCTTTTGGGTTTTAATTGGACCACACTCTTTTCTACTAAATAAAACGTGTTCTGTAAGATTGTTAGCTCACTCATGCGCAGATTAAATCATAACATCTGATGTTCCCACAGATCTGGGTAGCAAACATGGATCAACACCAAGCTGGTAAGCACACCATCATGCATAGATTATCCAGGTGTAACCATCTGTGAGGGTTTGGTAGCAAATAGGCTGTGTTTGCATTTCTGCAGAAAAGCTTTCTGAAAGTTCAACTCCAGCTTACACTTAATACTTGGATATAACTCCTCTGTCACCAGTACTAGGCAATGCTTACAAGCACTGAGTCAATCTTACCTAGATAACTTAGGAGGCAGTTAAAGTCAGAGAAAGAACAAACATAAGCTTCAGAAAGTCAGTGATCAAGTCAGCAATACTGTGGCTACCTGCGAAAAAATTCCCATTCTATTGTCTGGGGCATCCTGCATTGTTTTTCATTTACTTATTAAGAGAAGAGCTGCCTCCTGCTTTTCTGCAAGGACTTTATAACTTACCTCAAGTGTAACAACTACAGCTTCACTGCCCAGTAGCAATGGTGGCTTACTAGAGCTCCAAGTTACGCCTCAACACTACTAAGCAGCATTTACCTCTGGGCTGCCCCTCCACCATCATTTCTTGCTCAGAAGGGCTCTGTCTTCATTGCTTTGTCTTTACCAAGTATTTACAAAAAGATCAGTGATGCATATCATACTATAGAGATTCTTTGATGTCAGAGAGATGCTGCCACCCAAAGGTAAGCACATATTTCTCCCCAACCAATTTTGTTATTTAGACCACATCTTTCGCCAAAAGAGATTCATAACTCTAACTGCATTAGGTGCAGTTTCCTCTCTCAGGCATCTCTGTTTATGTACATTTGTGTCTTGCTCTAGGAAACCAGATTTGAGCAGTTTAGTCATAAATCACAACATGCAATTCACAAAGTAGTCTAAGAGCAATCATAAATACTGTCATTAAAATACAATTACTGCCAAACCTGATTTTTGTTCTTTCATTCTTCCTCCTGTTTCCTAGTTTTGAACACAGTGCAAACTGCATGGGCTTTTAATGAAGTAAGCATTTGTATTTATGTCTATATTCAACAGCACAAATAAAAGGAGTCAGAATTTTATAGAAATACCAATCACAAACATAAGATGTAGGGGAAAGAAAAAGGGGAAGAAAACTGAATTACCTCAAGGCAACTTCTAATCTACAGTTATAAAAATTCTTTGTAGTTTTGTTAATTCTACTACTTCAGAAAGATCCACAGTCTGTTTTCTGTAAAAGCTATATGGCACTTAACAATATATCAAACAGCAATTAAGTCAGCAAATATGCCTACAGCATTTTGCTTTAGAAACACGTTATAAGAACTATTAATGTGCCAGATGAATGCAGATCTACAACCCGGTCTCACCCAATATGCTTGAAATGCTTTTTCAGAGTAAACAATACATTTAAGAGGAGGAATTTTTAAAGCCTAAACAAAAACCTATGAACACTTAATATTTGGTCACATACCAAATACACTTCAATACCCAAATAGCACTGAGATCAGGACACATCTTCTCTTTAGCCACCTATGGCACACAATGAATGTTATCCTCTGAATTAAAAGCTCCTTGTTTTAATACAGAAATTACTGCACTTAACATGGTTTTAAACCAGAGTTCAGGTTGCAAGGCAGAGGTGCAGAAGGAAAGGGGAGAAGTACCTCCTGCCATTAGAAACAACAGACACATATATTTGTTTTGGCAGTCATTAATGTAGCAGCTATTTACCAAGAGTAAGCAAACATACCACCTAGGGCAGAAACACATATGTTTTCTCTATATGACAGATGTGAAGGGTTCCATTTGTCCATTTTTGCAGGAATGAGCTTGCAAATATAGCTTTAATACCAGTTTGTGAAACCAGGCCAAAAATGAAGAATGCCCAGCATCACGACAAAAATTAACAAGTACTGTGTATAGATTTAGTATATAAATGGAAGCAAATTGGCTGATTTCCAGATAATCAAGAGGTGACTGTACAGAAAAAACAGACTGTCAAGAGGACAAATGCAAAACAAACGTGTAGAAAATTCAGAGCACAAATTTGTCAGAAAAAAATTGCCAAAGTGAACTTTGTAGATAAAGGCAGGCAACATTGAACAGTATCAGTTAGAACTTGTGATTAGCACCCCAAGAAAATACCATCTTTTACATTTTTTTCACAGCCCAATTTTATAATGCAACTCCTAAAGTAGCATGTACACTGAAAGTATTTCGTTTATAACAAAACATAATATTATCATTACACTCAAAGGGTTTTGAAACACCTGAAACTCCTCTAACTCCTCAAAATAACACTTATTGTTAAAACCACATGTAGCTGTTTCTGTCACAGTACTGCAGCACCTTAATTGGTTCCAGTTCTATTAAAGTACTCCCAGTAGAAGAAAGCCTACACCCTTCAACTTAGAGAGGGGTTTGAAGTGATTAAGGAATTTCCTCATATTCCTGCAGAGTATTTAAAACAAACCAACAAAAAATCCCCATGTGCTTCAATTCAAATTCCTTCAGCACTCACACAAATATGTGCAAACAGTAGTGTGTAAGACAGGAAATTATTTCTATGACAAAACTTCAAACATTCTCTAAAGAAAAGTTAAGATTGCAAAGAGAATAAGATTTCGGTACTATATTCACAGTCTCATGCTAAGTGGTAATTTATGTGCAAGCCTGTACAGTTCAGAAATCAGCCTGTAACACAAATTATTTTGATTTATGAAACAGTTCTCTGCCAGCATTCATGGCACAGATTGATTATGGGTATCTTGCAAGAACATCCAATGCTGTTGCTAAGCAAGCATACTAAAGAATTTGGGGGCAGGGCAGTATCCATTAGAAACAGACTATAGATGATTCCCAGAATACTCAGCAGCAAGAATGTGAGAAATACTCTTGGCGTTGTACTTGAATGCCAGCAGCAGTAAAAGAGAAAGCAGGCAAGCCATTAGTGTACAATCCTGTATGAGCTCAGGTCTCATCTCTTTCCAGTGCCTTCAGAGAGTAAAGGAGAGAAGGCTGCTAAAGGGCCTGTCCTTTCTAAGAAAGCTGGGGTGCATAATCATACAGGCTTACCCAGCCTTTTCCAAAACGACAAATGGCACCACTTCTCAAGTCCCTCTCCTTAACAAGAACACCCAATGATCACATCTAGAGCTTTAGCACAAAGGTGCAACATGGGAATTCACCATCAACAAAGAAGCAGCTTTCTTAAAATTCCACTTAGTGAATCAGTTTAATAAACAGCTAAAGAGTGTGTAGAAAATAAACAGGTAAAGAGTGTGTAGAAAAGCACGTCCAACTGTTTCACTGTATGTTCAGAAAGGCAGAGTGAAAACCTAATCTGGTTGTGTATCACATATTAAAAACACAATGGAGGAAAAAAAAACGTTACAGGCACAAATATCAGCCATTTAGGCTCAGAAGTGTTCCTCCTCTCCTCCTGAAGTTCTTATGTGAGAGTCTGGCAGACCACAGCATATTTGATGAGATGTTTTTATAGCCACTAATATAATAGGGCATCAATTTCAAGGAAATTGATGACACTACAACAGATTCTGAAAAACATGCCATCTCTAGATATTGTCATTGATGTAAAATAGGATCTGTTGACAAAAAGCTTTACCTTTGGTCTCACCATAGCTTCCATTATTAAAATATTCCTCAAAAATTAGGCATTTCCAAGCAACTTGGTAGTTAATTTGGAAGGCTAGTTAGTGATGGACAGTTCACATCAAAAATCTGTGATTCTAAAATTAAACGGACAAGACAGAAATAAACAAAACCTCCTTTATAACTGAGACTCTAGAGTCCTCAGAAGTTCTTCCCATATCCTTAACCATAATTAAGAAAAAATAAAAAGTCTTTGGATAGGTAAACAACAATCTCTGTAAACCCAGGCATGGAAACTAGACAGAATTTTAAAAATGTGAAAATCTCTTACAATGTCAACATTTGGGCTAGGTTTGTTAAGAAGTTTCTGCATAGATTGGGAGTAGTTTATGCTTTAACTACTTCCTCTTTCAACAGTATTTTTTTTAAAAAATCCCTTCCAGAGATGTCTTTTCTACAGAAGGGTAAATAATCATCTTAACTACCAGTAACACAATTTACATAAACAGATGCCTCAGAAGTTTATAAATTTTTAAGAAAGAAAAGTTTAAGAAGTTTTAAACGCACAGTATCCATAATTTTGCAAGAAGTAGCAGAAAAGGAATATAAGACTTGAAACTGAATTCTAAAGAATGTGGATAAGAAAGGGAGCTTTTGAGTGTTTGGGGTTCTTTTTTCGTCTTCAAGAGATTTATTCTGAGATCTTCCATTTCTGCATGCATGCTTCCCTGGATAATGCACTGGCATCTGAATGCATAATGAATGCCTACAAAAACTCATAGTCACTTGTCTGGGAACTTCAGCACAGAGGATGAGAATCAGGAAAAATAATTCTCCAAATACAGAGTTGCTACATTACTGAATTAATTTTAAATCAAATAGAAAACCTTTCCAGGATCCTTATGTGAATTTACTCTGCACACGTAAATTACTGTTACTTCAGTAAGGAAAAAAAATTTGAAAAAATTTTGAAAATGGAAGCCACTTAGCTTCCAATTGCTGATAGAATTTCAAGAATAAAGAAAAAAAAAAATCTTTAAGACAATTATTACTTGAAGTGTAGTACAATTTTTTGTTGTTGTTCTGCAATTTAATGATCACCATGATCACTATTAAATATCAAATAACAACTAAATTTCATCACCTCTACTAAATTTTCGCTGTGAGAAAACAACACTAAGAAACTGTATCCTGGATTTTAGCTTCTTCCTGCTGTCCATTTACCACCTCTTCAGTCATTCATCTAACATACTTTTCTCACATTTTTTTCTGTTACTATAACTGTTTTCCACAATGCTTACAAAGAGATGAATTCTCACACAAGTCTCAACCACACACACCTCGGGAACTTCTGCTGCAGCTCACTGATGTGGTATTTATTTCAAAAGCTAAACCCCAGCAAAATTACATTCCAGGAACATTTCAGGAAATCAGTTTTTGAGGGGGTTCCTGCACTGTGTGGCTATATTTTCAAGTTGACTTTTTTTCTTTTAACAACTAAAGTTCTAATAGATATAGCATTCCTGTTCCTTATTTAGAGAGATTTGGAGAGACTCTCAGTACCTGAAAAGTTAAGAAAAGCAAGTTGCGTATCCACTTCTTATTCAAGGTCATGTATGAAAATCTGTTGTGATTGTCTTTGCCTCTACTTCTCCTCTCTCTTTTTGCATAGTCACTCATTCTATTCAAATAGCTACTGCCATAAGGTTATGGCTATTGCCAAATCCAAAACTACCACACTGTTGGAATGCTGGACTAAAAAGAACCTCAAGAAACCATCTATGCCTGCTCTTAAACTAATCCATCCCTGAATTTGTTTAGTCTTAACCTTTTCTAAGTTTCAGTCTTTCCTCGTAGCTTACGTTTTCCAATGTCCTCATTACTGAAGTTCCTCTCTGGACTCTTGCCAATTGGTCAACATTTCTCAAAATACAATTTTCAGCTGAGACTTCACAGTCACCACTAGAAGAGGAGGGATAATCAGTTCCTCATCTCACATAGGGTAGCCTTTTAATTCTTCCATCACGTGTATTTGTTATGCCCTAACATCTAGCATAACCCCAGGTCCTCTTTGCAATATTGTTGTTTCATATTACTATTACTGGGAGAGCTAATTATTCTGCATCTTCTACTTCTTTTCTATTCCCCCTCATTCTAAGCAGAAATCTTTGTGTCTGTATTTCAGCTTCATCTTATGGTTTCAGATCACCACTCTGATTTGTCTAGACCATTCTCATTCTGTCTTCCCAAGAGTACCAACTCTTTCCAAATAAAGCTATTGAGACCGATAACATCGTCTCTGTTCCATCAGCCTAAATCATTAATGAAATCAGCAGAAAGTTCAGAACACAGTCAGGTATGACCTCACCTAACATCCTCTCTTGGCTTGATAGCTTAATCACTAAAAGCTATTTTGGGGACCAATTTTTTTTTTTTTTCAATCAAAAGTACACCACCATCCACTTCTCTTAATTTGGTTAGGAGAACACTGTCTTCTAGGAGAGTATTGAAAGCCTTGTCAAATTCACAATGGTGTTTCACAATGGCTTTCCTTTGTCCATTAGACATGCTATATTGTCACCAAAAAAAAAGCCATTAAGATTTGTCATAAAACTTCAAACCTTCTTAGGTCAAGCCGATATCAGGTATTTTAAATATTATTATTCTCCAAATAGAAATAATTTGTTCCCATACGCATTTGTAAATACAATTATACTGATCTGCCTTACTTCTTTCCTCACATACCATGCTGCTACTGCTGCTTCTTTGAGAAGAAACAAAAATTTTTTAAAAATTGACTTTTGACTTCATCTAGTTCTTTGGATTGTCCAACAGCCCATGTGTCCCCACCATCATCAGAGATTGCTTCACATACCAAGCATTTAGCTACTAGTAAGCAGCTCTTTCTTCGGGCCTTAATGAAATTAAGTGATAGAAGTTAAGCACCATCTCTCGTTTAGACTTTTTTGTTAAGGCCATAATGAAAAAAATAAAATGCTTTTGCAGTCTTCTCTTCATATGCTTACACTTTCTTGCTTTCCTTCAAGAGAAAGTTAGTTGGTGAACTAAAACAAATATTCAAACAGTTCTACCATACTTCCAGTACTGAAAGTATCCAGAATTACCAGTCTATCCTTGTTTCCCTGCTGCCACATATTACTTTAAGCAGAAAAGATTCCCCTCCTTGCTTCTGTGGAAGAAACAAAACAGTAATCTAATTTCTGAAGAAGTACGATCGTACGAAAAAATCTGTACGAATTTCTGTACGAATTCGTACAGAAAATACGATTCTGTGCACTTGCAAAAGGAGTAGGTTCAATTACTAGATGCAAGTACCAGCCTAGCTATTTGTAAAGCACGTGCCTTTCTCTCATCAGCTGAAGTTACAGTGGATTAATATTTACAGCCTTCCCAAAGTTTACATGTTGGTGCAAGTGCTACTTTGCCTTGCTACAGAATGGACTTTGAAAACAGGAAAATAAACACAGCAAAAAAGAATTCTTTGGGGGGAAAAAACCTGAGAATTCTACAAAAAGGAAGTTTTATTTTGTAGAGAAGATTCAGAACTGCTTTCACATATTTCTAATCTTTGACTGCTTCTCTTAAAGTGTATATATTAGTCCTCACAGCATATGTAAAGTTTAAAATTACCAGTACTTTACACAACTGTGACAAACATTTGTATTTAGTAATGAATTATTATGTTCGTTTAAAATCTTCTGGTGCCAAAGACAATAAGAGAAAAGATTGAGATGTTCGCATTTCTACGTATGATATCAATATTTTCTACATCAGGATAATAAAGGATTTTACATTCTTAATTCTGGCAAATCATCAAGCCATTAGCAAGTCATTTTTGTCATTTTCTTATTGGACAAAAAAGTGAATCTATGCATAGCCCCATTTCTTAAACCCCACCCACCTCAATTTCTGACTGGCATGTAAACATAAATGTGACTTTAAAAAGCAGCTTTGTGACAAAAGTGGCAACTACAGGCCTATAAGCTTCACGTTAGGTAAAGAGATAATATTTAGGCACATATTAGACAAAGTATATAGAAAGAAATTACAAAGTACAGTATTTATTCCAGTGTCCACTAATTCTCTCTATTCAGAGAAAAGCTACCATGGTTTCTATGAAGAGAATGCCTGTCTTGCAAACCTACTGAAGCTGACTGCAAGGGTTATCACACAGATGATAAAATTAAGAATTTAATAAATTTTCAGTTAAGGGTAATTCTGTCAACTTAAATTTCCAAAAGACATTTAACAAGATCTCTCCCAGAGTCTTTTAAAGAAGCCTAACAGAGAAGGTGAAAGCGCATAACATTGACTAAAGACAAGAAACAGCACAGAAGAAACAGACAGAGGTCTGTGTTGTAGGAACTGTGCTGTTCCAACTGTGAATATGTTCAACATATTCAGAAGTGACCTGGAAAAGTGAGTAAGCAATGAGGTGATCAAATTTGCTGACAAAATAAAGGTATTTAAAGAAAGGAAGGGAGAAGGGCAAATTTAGCAACTGCAGAAAGACCTTAAAATACTAGGCGTCTGAACAATAAAGTGGCACCAGAGGTATAAATAAAAGAGTGTTTTGCATGAATTAAAATAATCCACAGATTCACTCAGGCTCCAGAGCACTGGGGTCACAACAGATATTTTGATATAAACATCAACCCAATACTTACAGCAGTGAAAACAAAATGAAACATTTTACGAAATTTAGAAAATTTTAGGAAGGAATAGAGGAAAAAAAACCTTAAAGTCTCATTTCATCATATGGTGTAAATTTACAGTTTGCCCACGTCTGGCATGATGTGAGCAGTTCTGGTTGGTGCTCAAAATTTATTACAACTGGAAAAAGTTCAGAGAAGGGCAACAAAATCGAAGTCAGCTCCACAGAGGAGAAGCAACTGAATAGACTTCTGCAGCCTGGAACAGATACAACTAACTGGGAGATGTGATAGAGGTCCACAAATCATGAGTGTTATAGAACCATACAGTAGTTTGGATTGGAAGGGACCTTTAAATGTCATCTAGGCCAACCCACCTACAACAGGCAGGGACATCTTCAACTACAGCAGGTTGCTCTGAGCCCTGTCTAACCTGACCTTGAATGTCTCCAGGTAGGAAAAAGGTAAAAAAGTATTGAGAGTTTACTTCTGTTCCAACAGACAAATAGGGGTGTCAAATGAAGCCAAACAGGTGTCAGAGTAAAAAACACAAGTTGTTGTGTAGGCAACAAGTGGCAGACCTCAGGAATTCCTTGCCAAATGCTACTGTGTGCACAATTTTTATGTAGATTAAAGGACTGGCTGCACAGTTTCATGAGAGAGATGACCATAGATTTACTAAACAGATAAACCAGATAAGGTTCAGAAAAAAAATTAAAAATCTAATGAAGTGAAAATAGTTAAAGGCTGAAAGAGTTCTTACTTTCCACTGGGCATCCATATCTAGCAACTGTGGGAAACAAGGAAGTGGGACAGGTGCCTCTCTAGTCTGAATCATTATGTTTTGAGAGACAGGAAAAAGTTCAGAATTATTTGTGCTACTGACACGGCATGTCTTCACTCCTTATATCACATCCTAACAAATACTGAGTAAAGGCACCAGAGGACTAATTATTCTAGCAAGTATCAGATACCTTTATTATGATATCTAAAAGCTAGTTCATCATTTTTGGTAAGATGAATCCCTGTTATTTTTGCAGATGAACAGACATGGCATATAATTCTACTAATTCACCACACAAAGTAATTTTGGTGCAGGTGATACAAGGAACATGGGAGAAAGCGACCTCAAAAGTATAACAGCACACTTTTTTGCCATCTTCAGAGAGTACAGGCCGTTTTCTTAACCCTCTCTCTCTTCAGATGTGTTTTGTGTAAACTCAGAAGAGTTTACAGCATTTTAAGCGTGGGGCCAGGGGGATGAAGGTGAAAGGAAAAAGGAAAAAGCATGAAAAGAAATCAAAGAAAAGCTCATTCCACACAATGTGTTTTGGTCCTCTGTACTACCATTCAAAGAGATGGTATAACGTAAAGAAATTCTTTCAAAGGCACTGATACACTTTGTGCTTTTTTTCTTGTAAAGTAGGTATGGCTACTCCATGCTCTCTCCATCCTACAGTAAATCTGTCCACCTATTCGGATTTGGAAAACAATGTCTACAGGCCCATATGTTTTAGAGACATATTTAGTTTCCAATAACCAGGATACTGGAGTGACTTTCTGATGCCACATGTTCCCACCTTTCTCAACAAAGCAAAGCTCTGCTTCTGCTACTGATACAGGTTTTATCTTTTAGAGAAAAAATTTAAAAAGACAATGCTAAAAAAAAAGGGACAGATCAACGCACATACACCTTTTCAAAAACCAAAGCCACTTTTCCATTTCCAGAGCACACTTCCACAGTACCTAGATATAAAGCTACACCTGATGCAAGGAAAACAAAACAAAATAAACTCACACAACAATTCTACAACTACTAAAACACTTATTCCATCAGTCAGCCATGTAGAACAAATGTTCCAGAAACCACATCCTCACACTACAGCCTCATTCAGATCTCCACTTGTTCTGAAATAATCAGCTCACTTGCAAAGAAAAGAATTTAAGTCAGTGTGGCCCCTGTACTACATGTTTCTCCAGCGGGAGCAGGGAAACAGCATTTCTCTCTTTTTCACACTTGAAATGCACATCTGTTTTTAAGTTACACACCAGATTACACATTTTTTCCTTCCAGACTGTCCTAACCTTCCTCTTCCATGTCTCCTCTTCATATGCTGTAGGTAATTTTAAATTTTCAATAAGTTGCTGAGATCTGCACAGTACAAAAATTTGATCTTCCGCAACAATACTCTCACTCTTACATTTCTCTGAAAGGTAAACATACAGAGTAACTTCTGGTTTATATGGCATTTGCAAGTAGTAGATGAGGTCAATGCTCTGTGCAACTATAAAAAATTAAATAATTTGGGAATCACAGGAGCTATTAAATAGGTCCTTTCCCAGATGAAAACTGTGCATGAAAATCAAAACCTAAAGATGTGGCAAGTGGAAAAGCATCTGTAAAAGCCTTTAAAAGCTTCACCCAGGCACCACATAGGGAGGCAGAGCTGGCGGGCAAATTATCTGATTAGTTTAAACCTCAGACACTGAGTCAGTACAGTTCGTTTACAAGGCACAGAAGAGAACTGCCATGAGGTATCAGAATAGATGTTTACAACTGAAACAGGACCAAAAGCAAATGATCAAGCTCATTTAAATTCTGGATTTCTGTAGCAGATTCAAAATTGTACCTGGATGGGCATTCCCAAATTTTGCATCCCCAATCCACATGCAAATCTACGCTTACATATTTGTGGCACTGGGATTTGGAAGATAACATTCCAGCTAGAAACCTGAAGTAAGATCTTTAACTATCTAGGTATGCCAAGTGGGTAGGAAGTCATCAAAATGCCTGTGAGCCAACCAAGCTTTGATGATATTTTTCTGCACTGTACAAATCCAGTTCAAGAGAAGAACATTTCTCCATGTCAGGGAAGTGTTGGCAGTATAACTATCACATAGATGTATAAAGGCACAGGAAAGTACAGACTCCCTCTCCTAAGAGTCCCAAAGCCTAAGACTGCAAATCAGAAAAAATTCTCAAGGTCTACGATAAGATAAAGCTAAAGCAAATTCAGCAGGAAAAACTGAAATACTAGAAGTACAATTTTACCATTGTTCCCTTCTTTTTCCTTCATGCCTTCCCCCTTTGTCTCCTTATTCCCTGACTCAGATTTCTGATTTCTTTCTGCATTGTCTTCTCTGAGACCCAGTTCTAGTTTCACAAACATTTTCTTCCCAAAAACCCAACAAATGAAATCATTTATTACACTCTCTAAAGTATTCCCCAGCTTCTAAACCAAAGGCTCAGGGACACTGCTAAATTATAGGTGGCAGACTCAGAATTTTCAGGGTTGCTTTAGATTGTTTGCAGACTGAACCATATCTTTTGTCCTTGTGGTTATGTATTTATTTTTTATTCCATCTCAATTCTGTATTTGCTAAATGCATATACAAATATGCCATGGAAGCCAGTCACAGGCACCGTATCTACCCATAGTCCAATTGATTATTATTCCTGAAAAATCTGTCCTGCAAAAAAATTAAAGGAACCCTTTAATGAGAAAATAGGATGAATAAACTCTGCTCTTCAGTTGACATTTTTTAGGACAAGTTTCAACTAGGAGGAGAATTTAAAAGCCAAGTTATAAAATACGTGGTGGGTGGGGCAGGTTACAATAGAGGTGTTGGCACAAAGCTATCCAAGGCATTATGCATACAATGCTAAAATAATAGGATCTCTTGAATGGGAAACCACAACCTCTGAATTTGAAAGACTTCATTTTACTTTCATGTGAAGACTTGTTATAGCACTGTTGAATGCAAACGTCAGAGCCCTTTCCACATTTCATAATGTGCTGCAATCTTGAATACAAACACAGAGACAAAAACATAAACAGCATTAAACATACTCAAAATTCTGAGAAAAACTGTTAAAAAGGTGGTAGACTAGGCAATCCTATTCCTGCCCAAATGACTGACCATGACATGCTCTGAGGTCACACTAAAATACTTAAAAAAAAAATGCTGTTTTCTTTTCATCCATGCTGCAATGCTCAAATTCATATGTTTTTGTTAATTGCTTGAGAGCAATTTTATTCTGATAAAACTAAAGGTCATTCTTGTGACTGATTATGCTGCAAGAATGTGTTACAGCGTCAGAAATAAAGAAATATGATCATTGGAAAATATAATATGTTTCCACGGTATAGGTCCAGAAACATCCTCTGCCTTTGAAAAAATTAACTCTGTTGTCTTTGGGAGTTGAGGGGGGAAAGAAAGAAGTGTCTTAGGCTTGTTTTTCCATATTTACTTAGAAGATTAAGAATTGTAGCTTTAACAATTTATTTTGACAGGCTAGAGAAAAACCTATATGAAGTAACTTGGAAGTTTTAAAAGATTCTAAAATTTACTATGGTTTAAATGCTGGATTTTTTTAAACTGTGATTTATATGAAGTGCCAGAAAGCAAATCCTCTAACAGCAAATGCTGATACAACTTTTAAGTTTTGTATTTATATTGTTGCACAGCTCTTTTTAACATTACAGCCTCTGCAGGGTTGGGTTTTTTTGTCATCTGTAAAACCTACACTGGTTGGCATAAACTTTTACAATGCTCACTAAGTGAGGAATAACTCCACTAAAGCCATTTGAAGTACAATATAAAACTGATTCAGTTTAGACTGCATACACACTCTCCCTGACACTGCTCTCAATCTTCAAAAAACAAAAGCTAACATGGTTTTCAAAGTTCCTTGTTCATACAATATGGGAAATAGTCATCAGAGGCCAGAGTGCACCACTGAGATGATTATACTGATGTACGTAATGCTGTTGCACTCTGGAGTTCCTTAATTCTTTCAATGAGACCTGCTAAAACTATACAGGAATTAACAAGAAACCTGTTTTCAGGGGGCCTGACCTTCTCTCAGTGCAAGGTTGTCCAGTTCACCTCATTACACTTCAGATAAGACCCTGCAAGTCTTTGAATGGGAATCCAGACAGCTTCAACGCCTTCTGCTGACAAGATAACATGTGGGGACAACTGCAGAAGAGGGCAAAGTGATAACATGCTACACAAACGCTGATGGCAGAACTGACTGCAGATAGCTAGAAGCCTAGTTACCAATGTCTGATCCTTCAGTGACAGGAACAGACAGAAAAAGAGGAAAGGAAGATGTCAGAAAAATATGCTTTTCAAGAAAAAAAAAAAATCATCTACATTTCAGCACTGAGAGTAGTTCTTTCAAATTTTCTTAAGTCAACCTCTAATCTCTGTCTGCATCAAAAATGCCTCTAGAAGCAGGTAAAAAAGGATTAATACAAGAAAAAAAAAAATAATATAAAGATACTCTTGTCGAATCCCAGACACAAGCTGCTAGAGAACACCACTTACCCAACCCAGAATGAATTCCTGCTGTTACTAAACCAGTGTAAAAACTAGAAGGTGCATCAGTTACTGTTGTGCCACACAGAATATTCCTCATGAAGAAAAAGCAAAATGTTTATTGAAGATTTTAAGATACTTCTAGCACCCATGCATGACAGCTTAAGTCATTTTGCTCCCAGAAGCTTGATAGGACAGGAAGTTATGAACTATGTTTAGGGGGTACACATTAAGCAAACAAGGTGTGCACTATTTAAAATCTGCAGGATCCAAGTAACTTTTCCAGCAGCATACAATACTAGCCTTTCTCCTCAGAAAAATAAAGGTCCCAGACAATCCAGAGTCATTGCCACTGAACATAAGCCTGAGTTTCTGCATTAATTTTACCTTGCTGTTGAAACATTTGACCTTCTACAAAGCAATTTTTCCACCACTACATGTTCCTGGAGAAAAATCATCTTCAGGCTTTCCTACTAAATCATATCTGCAAATCAGCTTGCTACAATCTCTACTGCAGCCTCAGAAAACCTGGAATAGGTGATTCCTCACTCTCCAACTCTTTTACCATAATTGGTGGTTTGCAAGAGGTGTAGGAACAGCCTATCCCTGCTTCTCACTAAATAACCCTCCTATCTGGGTTTTACCTCATGGATTTTCTTGCAGTGAATCTCAAAGAAGACCAGAAAGCTACTGTTCAAATACTATTTCAATCTGAATTTGAATATTCTGTGCTCTCTCATGGAGGCTTTACTTTTTTTTATTTTGTTTTCCACTTGCTGAAGACATTTGGGAAGACACGGTTATTCATTTGCAGGTGAAGGGAGGAGGGGAAACAAACACATGAGCAACTTATTATTCACTAAGTCCATCCTTTCTAAGAGAAACAGCGTCAAAACTGAGATGAGGCGTTGGGGTGACGTTACAAAGGTGTGATGGTTGAAAGTATTGTAGTGTCAGAATACCTCTGATTTTTTTAACATAACTTGCCTTCAAATAAGGGTAGTTTGTAACTGCTGTGAGAAACTTTATAGGCTTAGTAGGGAGACTGTAAAAAGTGATCCAGAGTGGTGTTCCTTAGTGCTCATGTTATAAAATGACAGAAGTTTAGAAACCTTGTATTCCTAGATGTAGAAAATGAAGAAAATTGGGGTATTAGAGGAAAGTGCCTCAGACAGAAGAAGAGTTCAAGAACAGAGTAATTGCTTGTGTCAAGCTTCATTTGTACATTGAAGCCATTACTGTACACAACTGGAACTACTCCATATTTCTGTATCAGACTACATGTAGAGCCAGGATGTTGAGCTTACAGGAAGCAACTCTCACAAGTTTCTCCAAGTTCCCGTTCCTCTTTCTCTTTCTTCTTCCCCCTCCCATTTTCCAAGTACCACAGAAAGTGTCCAAGTGTTACCTAAACTTTTGACAAAGTTATAAAGCACTAGAAAGAATGCCTGTGGTAGCAGAGCATTTTAACCCATCACTAGCCTCACACCCATTTACTCTTTTAATTATTTAACACATTTCTTTTCCAGTAACAATTTGTATCAATCACTCCCACTTTTCTAATGGTTTTCTCTATTTATTGTCTTAATTTACATCTGGATGCTCTTGTGTATCAG
The DNA here is from genome assembly GCF_964106895.1 of Numenius arquata. Taxonomy (NCBI): domain Eukaryota; kingdom Metazoa; phylum Chordata; class Aves; order Charadriiformes; family Scolopacidae; genus Numenius; species Numenius arquata. Next base: position 39,867,950 of record NC_133577.1, read on the forward strand.
AGGATGCTGTAAAAACGCTTCCACTGACAAGTCAGCATTCCCTTTAAAGAAGAGCAGCCTGATGCCCAAACCCTGGTCAGCCAACAGAAACAGAGAGGAATTCACTCCATCCACAGCAATACAGTTGAAGTCATTTAGAATATTGTAAAAACAGGAAATTCTGTAATTTATCTACTTTTGAAAACAATCGTAGGTTTTTAGTTGTGTACAGCAACTAGACCATGCCTCTTTATAGTTTGCTAGCAAGTGGATGACGTTTAAAACTTCACCTGCATTGATTTTAAGCTTGTGTACCTACTATAAGCAAGAGTTCTTAATTTTACCTTTAAGTCAGAGCAAAAAACTGGAGTGAGCTAAGCCATGCCATCAAGTCAAATTCCTTCCGTTAGTGATGATCCCTTCAACATAAAATCACCTAAAACCCAAAAAAGTACAAAACCTTCCTTTTTTTCCATTGTGTTCAGTACTTTTCTTTTTCAGAAAATTATCAGAATAAGTATTTAGTGTAGAAAACCATATGGAAACATTTCTCCATCTTGATTATGAATAGATAAGGTGAAAACATGAATTCTAGCAAAGATAGAAGGATGACACAAGCATTGCCCAGCAAATATTGATGTATTACTTTACGTATTTGATAACTATTTTTGTGTGTCAGCTGTATTGATACAGCCATGGTACACAGGCATCTAACAGCAGCTGCCCCAGACCTTACTTTCCCTAGATAATTGTTTCCAACAGAAAGACACAGGATCTGCATTATCAAGACTTCACCTACAGCTGAAAGGAATGACTTAGGTCCCCATGCCCCTTGCTTCAGCCACTTGAGATTTACTGAAGGCCCTGAATTTTAACAGAGCTCACCCATGTCTTATACCCAGAGGTCTTCTGAAAGTTCCTATATACTCTGAATCCCCTCTCAGAAGCCATGGCTCATCATAAGCCCATTACAGTCAGTACAGCTATACTCATGCCAGACTGTGTCAGGAAAGAACATTATCATTACCACATTTCATTATCAGCTGCCTGAAGACAATGTAACATCAAGCAAGGCGGCAGGAGCAACACATATCACGTGACAGCATACTTAAGCTTATATCAGAGATCATTTTTTAACTGAGCAGTTAACATCAAATTGGACAGCATGATTTGATCTACTGGTTCACACTAGATGTAGAATACCATTAGGACTTGTGGACTGTATTTCTCTTTGCTATTTGGCATAGCAAACAAATAAATAAATAGAAACTCCAAATGTTAAGAGTTATCAGGGTTTGCAGAGTAACAAAAAAAAAAATTAATTGCTTCAAAACAGCAGCACTATCAAAAAGAGCACCACCAGAGCAGTAGGCTTCTATCCCCTTATTTTCACACTAGGGGTCTGGTTTTTACACACAAAAATCTGAGACATTACATGCATGTAAATCTACCTGGAACAATCATAAAACAAACGTGCATGTTCACAGAATGTAAGAAGTAACCCACTTTATAACACAGAGTAGCAAAAGTTTTGGAAAGAAACAGGCTTTAAATGCAATCAACGGTTTGGACTTTTTAAAAATAAATGTGGACAGACAACACAACAGCTTTCTATATTAACTTTAGCTCTTTCTTCTCCTCCCCTTTTTCTTATTTTAAAAGCTGTCAATTCAATGAACCAAAATGAAGTAAATGGTAGCAGACATGGAAATCTGAGCCGCAATGGCACACTCAACAGAGGCTTGATAACTGGCAAACAAAGATCTGTCCACTCGACATCTGGCTCATTTTGATCTTTTGAGTTTAGCAGCCAAATGAGTATGTCATTTGGATTCAAGAGACTGAGGCATGTGGGAGACCTGATATCATCCTCCCATATGGTCTGAGTCTTGCCCTGTGCTTAAAGCAGTCTTTTTAAGATCAGTGAGAGCGAAAGAAGCTGTGCCACTCCTGGGAAAATCTGACTTCATAAAAAGTTCCACAAGCCAAAAGTTGGAACAATTAGTGGTATACTGGGAGGTAGAAGAAAGTGTGTGTGCGTGGTACACTCACAAGCGTGTTCTAAATTTCTATAAATTCACTTATCAACAGTGCTGACCACTTTTAGTCGTAACTTTCATGCATGTAACTTCCAGCTTTAAGCCTGTAAAAATAAATCTGTCTACTTACAGGATCATTTTATAGTCCTTTTGATTAGGCACTCTCAAAAAAGTTTAGGTTTCGAGAACATATTCTCCCTCACCTGTATTTTTTCTTTATTAATTTTACCTGAAGCAAAATGCCTGAAAAATTACATAGCCGTTATGGAACATACATCTTTATATGATTTGAAAAATGTCATGGACTTAAGACCTACTTTTACTGAAAAGTGGGTCCCTTATTTTATGCTGTGTGTTACACCGGGCAATTTTTTGATTCCTTCTGAAGGACGTTCCAAAGATGGAAATAATAGCGCACAGAGAAACTGCAGCAACAAATCTCAAGCTTTTGAGGGAGGTTTTATGGGTAAATTAACTAGGACACACACACATCAAGTTTGTTGTTCTACTAGGAAAGTATCACAGTGAGTGTTTGCTGCACCAGACATCTAACCCACGTGACCAGAAAGTGTCTGGACATTTTTGGTCAACATAAATGGTCTCTTCAGCAGCTCCAAACAGCAACAAGAAGCACAGGAGTACCAGCTTGCTATGCCATAGCCACACATCAATACCCAAGTGACTCGACACAGAATCTGCAAGCATCAACACTGTCAATTTCAGTCTCCCGTACCGTTAGGTGCCTGCATAGATAGGTACCAAAGTTGCTGGGAAGGCCTGCAAGCTTGAGGCCACCAGAGCAGCCGTGGAGCTGCAGAGTGGAAACCTATTTCCCGGCCACGGCACATCAGCTGCTCCCTTGGGCTGCACACATCCAGCAGGTCCACAGTCACCTGGGACCTTCGGCTCTGACACAAGACTTCAAAATCTCTCCTGATGACACAGCTCTTCTGTTGCCTGTGCACAGCTTGTGTGTTTGCCCTGCCTTCTCAACGCAGACTGCTGTGCTGGAGGGATCAGTTCAGTTGTTGAATCCCACATTATAAGGCTGGGAATAGAACCAGCTTGCTTCCAATAACCTACTTTGCAAAATCATGCTTTCCATTATGTTTTTTGAATTACCCATAAATTCAGCCATACACTTGTTGGACAACTCAAATGCTCTATTTCAAAAGAACTCGGTATTTTTCTGATAGGCTCATTAGGCAGTAAAAGAAATTTCTAAAAGCATTTTGTGGTGAGCTGCTTTTACAGACTGTAAAATCATTATAAGAACTTCCTAGAAACCCAATTAAAAAAAGGTCTGAATGGAAGACATAACTGATATTGACATCTTCAGACTTCAGTATAATTCAGTCCTATTTACATTTCTTAAATTTCTTATTGAGCAATGAGTGATTTTTAGAGAAGCCAATTTCAAAGATGAAGTCACCTATTCATACAAAAAAAAAAAAGGCAATAAGCATGGAGATAAGATTGTTTCTCAAGAATTACTAAATTAAATGTTTTTTAAAGGCCTAGGCTTAGCTATGCTTAGTTATTATTTCTCCCTCTGAAAGTGGTCTAGAAAATTTTCTCAATCAACTTCTTAATTACAGCAATAACTATAAAAATAGTCAGGCTATTTAATAGTTTACATTGCCCACTGGAATTACAGACAAAATAAAACATGGTGTCTCTCTGGTCCCATGATACAAAAAGTCATTTGTTATTTGTTGTTCTAAGTCTTGCAAAAACCAAAATTATCAGCTAATTTGATGAAAATTCTTATTAACTTCTGAGTTGCCAGAGCATGGACAAAAAAAAAACCTATTTCAATTTTAATTATTTAAAATTAGTACCTTGAGATCCATTGTCTCATGGTAGTGAAATTAAGCTCTCAGATAAGTATTCAAATCATCATTCACTAGTAAGTCATTCTCAGTTTGCCTCATTGACAATTTTAAGCGTTCCATGTGGAGGAGAACAATTTTATAAGAACTAGACGCACACGTCAATGGTCAGGATACTGCAAAATGAGGGTCTCAAATTCTGATTTACTTTATCCTGACAGATCAGAGATTTTAAACTAAAAAGAAGTCAGAAGCATTTGGTCCAGGCCCAGCACCTGTAGAACAAGTATCCATGACGCTCATTGCAAAAGTATCCTCAGAAACCATCTCAAAACCACCACAGACTTTAATACTTAGTTAAAGAAAAAACAAAAAACAAAGAAAAAACCCAACAATGAAATTTACAACCATCTGCATGAAAACAAAAGTCTTAAAATAGTGACCTCAAGCAGAATGACAAATCAAAGACGTTGCTATTTCTAGGATCCTGGCACAAAATCTACTGAGGGGGCATATGCAGGTAGTTTGAGGAAGGGGCTACCTGATGAAAGTCCAAAGAGGGGGAGGGAAATACAGGATACAAAACTTCAGCCTGGGTTCAAAGGCAATCCTGATTGTAACTTTGACAGACTGTTTATCACTGTCTTCCTCAATCTCACCCAGGCAACTTAGAAGTTGCTCAACACCAAAAAAGCTCACCAAGCTACAGAATGGGAGTAAAAGTCAGGAAAAATTTCTTCCTGGTCCCCTTGGGCAATCAGCAAAACACCTGAAGCACGGAATCAAATCACCACAGCTCAGAAAACTTCCTTCAAGATTAATTGGTGGCTCACTGGTGATATTCCTATTGCACTTCCATGATTTTAAGCCAAAAATGACCCATGCTCTGTTCTATAATCCTTTCAAATAAACCCCCCCATATTTCAATTAGTCTAGGTTCCTCACTTCCACTGCAATGTTGGAATGGTATCTTAGAATTTCATTCACTGGATAGCAAGTTGCTGCTTTCTAGTTTCTGGTTTATACTTAATCCCTTTCAACCAGTATCCTCTAAATAAACTTTATCCACTGCTGCAAGCGTCCTCCTACATAAAACAATCCCATATCTTCTCAAGGAACATTTTGGGCCACTTAACAGAAGATTACTCTCATCCGTCTCAGAAAATAATCAAAATTCCCAGTGTGTCCTAACTGGCCTTCCCCTGTACAACTTTTTATTCATTTCTGATGAAGACTACTAACTATACGAAATGGGGCAATATAGAAGGCAATGGTAAGACTGGTAGATGAAAGTTCCTGAAGCAGCATTCTTTCCCATATTTTCTCCTAGTGGAGCCACCATCCAGCCAATTGATATGGCCAGTGCTCTCTTCCATCACGAGTTCTAAGTCCTGCACCCTTGATTTGAAACATCTCATACCGCATAAAAAAAAATTTTCATTTCATACAAGATATTTTTAGGGGGTGTCCTTTCCAATGAGGAAAGAATCCTTTTATCTGAACCAAAGCAGGTTTTGGTTTTGTTTTTTAATTCAACATCAGCTTTTACTATCCAACTGTTAAACTGTACCCAGAGCCTTAATATGAAATTATTTTTTCAATCACTACTTACTTATCATGGTGATTAATTTATTTCCAACTTTACTGGTGGCACAGAGAAGATAAACCATGTCCTTGAATTCTTGCCTCCAGATCACAGACTTTTTTTTTTTTTTTAAATCCTCTATTTAACAGTCTGTAGTACTTGAAAACAAAATAAACGTTATGGTTGTATCACCATGCATTGACTTTTCACCTGAGAGATACAGACATACTAACATATGATTAGTTTGTATCTCATTCTACATGCAAATACATGGAAGCACTTGGCTTCAGAAAAACACTCTTTAGGAACAATAATGGATGCACTGGTGCCCAGTTTTGCAGTCAAGTGGATTTACATCTCTGCTATACTCTTATACCACTAAAGATCAAACACAACATTTTAAAGAAAAGTTTATATTTTTTTCCCCAGCATACTTTGGACAAGTTTTTGAGCAAAACCATTGTCTCCAAACATTTAAGCTTGTACCTTCATATTTAAGCCTCAAAGATACATGCACATGCTGTGCATATTCTTAAGATTAATTCCTTAGATAACTTAAGTCAACAAAAGCTCCACCTTACAACTTTACATGTATGGACTATTGCAATTCTTGTTTCTGAAGCCTTCAAAAGTAGCTTTTCAGCTTTACTAATGGAAAGTGGACAATAGGTACCCAAGTGAGAATGCCAGCTATGTAAATAACTTGACCCAAAAATTATTTTTATTTCCTACTTATTATTGCTGTTAGAAATACTCTCCATATATTAAAATCAGTCTTAAACAAAGAGAAAATCTACAGAATAATTCAAATAAATTCAGAGTACAATTTTTTCATCCCTAATTCTCCAACTTCCAGATGTAACATTGAAGTGAATTTGGCTATCCAGCAATATGCATATAAAATTAATAAAAATATGCACAAGTACTTTTTTTTTCCTGGGGAAAGGGGGGTGAGAATGTTACAGGAAAGAAGGGAATGGAACAAGCAGGGAAAAAAATCCAAAACATACAATTTATGATCAAGGTGGCAAGTGACAGCACCAAAAGCTGAAAACCAGTTTCAAACCAGATTTCAGGGTGTTATTTACATGCTGGCCAAAACTGCATTTGGCACACGTATTTTAATACTTGGGCATTTTTAAACCGTTTCATTTCAACTTCATAAATGAGCTGCTTTTTCCTTGGCAATGAAACCATATTTTTTCAAGCTAGGTCACTTGGCAAAGCACCTGAACCACTGTCAGAGGTCCTGATTTTTTATTCTTAGTTAAGTCATTCCATTTCCTCCTCATTTAGAGAATTCTAGATTGTTAAGTGGTGAAAATGAAATTGTTACTGCTTTATCAAGACACTTGCTTAGACACTGACTACATTTAAGTCAAACCTCAACCCTTAGAAGAATTTGGGATTAAAAAGTTTTTTGTGTGGTTTTTTTTTTTTTTTTAAATAGTCAAACAGTGGCTTTATGAAAGCCCACTTTATACCTGAACAACTTTTCAGTTAAGGGCTCCTTCTAGCACCAACTCCTAGATGGCCAAAATGGTAACTTGCCAATCATGGCTAGATAGGTGATAAACTGGGCTTGTCTTTTCAATATAATTGTTTATTTTAAGCTAGACAGAAGATTAACATGAGTTTGATTTCCCACACCAAACACTACTCTTCATTTCTAAGAAGTACTTCCTCCAGACAAGACAATTTCAAGAGCAGCAGAATGATTTACCAATGGCTTGTGGCTTAACTCGGCACTCCCTATCCAAACTTCTGCTATGTTTATGGATTCAGAGACTTCAGCATCTCAGCACTGGCCCAGCTCACAAAACATGTCATGATCTCTGAAGTACTGTTAAAAAAAAAAACTCCAAATTTGGTGCCTCCAAACTAGATTGTCTTAGGTCAGAACTGAAGTTGAATGCACTCACAAAATAAAAAGGCACAACATTGAAAGCCAGTATGGATGACTGTGGGCCTTGCACAGTCCCTTGCAAATCCAAATGAGGCCAATGGCAAGTGATACATAATTGCAGCACAGAAATACTCTTATAGAATTATATTTTTAAAATAATGTTATTATATTACAAAAAAACTCCACACCAAAACTCACTGCCAGACCAATCAGCTGTCACAAATACAACTTCACTCAATCTCTTGAACAATCTAGAAAGCAAGTTACATCAACATCAAGACAGTTCAAGACACAGCCAACAGATCTTATCCACACTCCTTTGCTCTGTACTGAACCTTTTGTAGATCAGTTCACTACTGCATCACCCACATTTTCCCTGTCAATTTTTTAAAAGACAGGAAAAAATGGCCCCTATTCCCTTGGAAATACCCTTGGCAATACAATGTTTTGAGGGACTTAACCACAATGGGGAGAAAACCGAGAACATTTTCATCCTGTGCACCGTGTCCGAACGTCCTAAACTTTTCTAATGTGTACAGCTCCCCTTCAAAAACCAAAGTCTTTACTTATAGAATTATAATTTCATTATAGAATTGCACTTTCCAGACTATGAAGTCCAAGAGAGACTGCCTTATGTGACAGCCCGGTTTTCTCCTTATGTACTTGACCTGGTCACCACTGATGTAGCACTGTGCTCATGGAGAAAATGGTGAAAGGGAGGAGAAGCACATTTTTTGTACAATAGATCATGAACTGAGATCAAGCTTTTCCTCTGTGACTGCAATAATTTCTTGGCACCCTTGAGGAAAAAAAAAAGAAAAAAAATCAGTAATAAAATGTAAAATGCCTCCTTGAGAAGAACCATGCCTCTTCCTGAATCCGATAGCAAAAAGCGTCAGCCTATCCACAATCCCTGCTATGTTTTGCAGAGTGGTCATCCTTCTCCAAGTTCTTGATCTCAAAGACAGTATCCTATCTTTTGCTTTTTGCCTGCTCCTTCCCTTTTTCTCAATGCAGTAACACATACAAGCATACAGGCAAAAGGGATTAAAAGAAAGACTGGGCTTCAGAGAGCCAAGTTGCTGTCTCGATTCTATTTCTTTATTGCTTAATCCCAGGCAAATTTGACCAAAATTTTTCATCTGCAAAACACAGATAACTTTCATGATCTGCATGGAACTTGATATCTGCCTTTGTAAGCAAAATTTATTAAACCTGGCTTTGCTGAAATCTTCAGGACATGGTCTGCACTGAGCAATGGGTGAAATTTCGTGTAGGAGTATATTATAGTAGATATAAAATTACATTAAGAAGTTTCACCCATGGATTTACTGCAATAAACTGTTGTCTGCAAGTAATATAATCACATTGATTTCATACATACAAATTTAAATTAACGATTACACAGGAAAAATCAAGGCAATATTAATTCATATAATACTAAGTAGCAAATTAGTGCGAAGAAATTCAAATTACTGTGAAGAAAGATTGCAGACATCTGAACCATTCCCAGCATGGGTTACAGCTTGTTTGTTTTGTTTCTTTTCTTCTGCTAATAAGCACAACATGAGATGGTTTGTTTAACATTTTCCTAGGAACTAAAATTATTCTCCTACTTCCCATAAATTTCCTAAGGGAGACTCAGAGATGAATCAAGCAGTGACAAGCAGCACTATAGCACAATAAATTACCATTTGAGACTACCTTTATATTAGTCCCAGTACAACAATTTACCACTTGATTTTCAGCTATATAAACTGCCTCTAGACATTTTCTCATACAGAAAAATCTATGCTTCCTCTAACACTACAGTTTTTGTCCTTCCATAAAATTTGTCTTCATCTTTATTTTTCCTTCACTGCTTATCTTTAGTGGCCAGTGTCAGTTTTACAACATACTGGTCTCTCTCCATTCAGTTTATCCTATATAGTAGATTTCTTAACTTGGATTTATTTTTTTTTTTTTTAAGTCTTATAGATCAGAAGCACATTCATGTTTCAGTTGATTCCTAAATCACCACTAACGTGCTACAAGACTACATTTCCTAACAAGAAAAAAAAGGCAAAATCGTTCTTTGTTTAAGATGGATGGCCTCAACTCAAAACCCAATGTTATCCAGATGCAAAACCAGATGTTTCAGTACTAGCACCCAGAAGCAGCATGCTGGAATGAGCCCATGTCACTCTTAACCAAGGGAAGTACTGCCCTCCATACTGGTATAAAAAAAACAGAGGAAGGTTAAAGCAACGTTCAACATCCAGCAGCAGCAGCAATGAAGACACTTCTGTCTGATGAAGTTGCTTGCTCTGCCTTCCTTGCTTTCTCCTGCAAAGCTGTGAGACCATGCTGTAAGGCAGTTCAGGACATTGATCTGTCTGAAAAAATTAAAAAACAAACAAGCCTTTTCACAGTCAAATTAATTCCCTGATTTTCTCACTGCATAACCGCAATAGCATACCAGCATTGCTGAGGAGAAAAACAACAGCCAGGAATTCATGTTTAAGAATTAATTTTCTTCTTGCTAATAATATTAGAGCTGTCATAAATGAAAGAACGCTTTAGCATATTTAACACATTTCTGCTCAGAACCTTATTTACTACTGACATTCATTCTTAAAGTTGCATTTGAGAAGGGCTTGGTTTGTTTACAGTCTCGTTTTCTTCACAACTCACCTGCCTAATTGCTATTTAACTGCAACATTCACATTCATGAAACTGAAAAAACAGAAACAAAAATAAAAACAAGGAATAATGAGTTGATTTTCACCAGGGAATTAAATCCCCCTTTTTTCCTGTAACCAGCTACAACTTTAGTCATCCTTTTCCACTGAAAAAAAGAGTCATGTCTTCTATTGCTGTCTCTTGCTCTGTCAGTCATAAGGTTTTTGGAAACTTGTTTGATGATCTCAGCCTTGGGACCTTCTTTAACGCAAAAGAAAAATGGAACTTGACAAGTGTCTTGACCAACAAGCTACAGAGTTTTTCCAAAGCCTAGGCTGTACTCCTCCTGGTGCAGTATTTCTTCCTTGGCTAACAAGTCAGTCTTCACTTAGCCAGCAGCAAGCAGAGAACAAATGTCAGGGGATATGTCTGATCATGCTTAGAAAACAAAAACTGTCTGAATGTTTGATTTCAAGCACAAATCAAGAGCAGAGGTTTAGATCTATAGTTATTCTGGGTTTTTTTTTCCCATTTCTAAACGAACAATCGATCAGTTGTTCCACTACTCTAATGAATACTTTTTAATCAGAATTTTAATATTTTCTGTCATCAGTTCTCTACGAAGATACCTTATAAGTGATAAACAATGACCAAATATATATACACAGAGTGACAGAAGAAAGGACTGCTCTCACCATCCTGCTTGACAGGAGTAGCTAGAGCTTTGTTACTTGCCCAGGAGCTGGGATTGAAAACAAGAAAAAAAATTCATGGGCAATTACTGATTCTTTAATTTTTTTTAATGGCACAAGAGTGTTTTTTCTGTATTTTCTGTGTTCACTCACTATAGGAAGGCAGAGCTAAAAAACTATCAGAGTGACAGTTCCAACTAGCAATTATAAACCATTAGACAGAAGATTGCCGTTTTCATACCCTCTATGAAACCAGCTTCAATTCTCACTTCATGCTTGCTATAGTACCCCATTTATTAATACATACAAATGTAAGCTACAACTTAAAATTTCACAGGGTAGTGTTCTTTCTTCCCTTGCATTTGTCTGAAAAATACTGAGGGCCTCCAGACACATTTGTGCCTCCAGACATCTACCAACACAGCCTTATTGGGTATTTAGAAACAACAGTAATTAACTGTGCCGTATTTGGAACAAATGTCTGCTTCATGGGGTGGGAGAGAAGACAAACAATAGCGATCATATTGAATAAATAAGACAACTAATAAAAATACATGCAGAATTAAAAAAAAATAATCTGCTGCTTCGAATATGACCTTTGAAGGGTAAATGCCATCAACTCTATATAAATTTTCCCTCACTTACTCAGTTGAGGTAACTGAGTTGATTCAAACCTTGTTTTTGCTAAACTGTTGGATAAGGGCTTCACTTCCAGCAGAGGGACATGCTTATTTATTCATAGATACACGTTTTCAGTATACAGGTCCTGTTAAGGTTACTTTGTACATTTCCTCACCTCGGAAGAATAAAATCAAGACTGCACAACACAAACTGGTAACTTATACTATTTATGGATTATGGGTCTCAAACACTGGAGATTTTGCTTTACTCAATCTAACTCCCTCCTTAGCTCAGCTCTTCCCGAAGGCTGCCAGACTGCTGTGCTCTGTTCCCACAGCATTGGCCCTATGGTCTCAAGCTTCTGCATATGGGGCAGAGGGAAAATGAGAGGGATTTTTATTCCTTAGCTGAAGTGGGACAAAGCAAGTGCTGCTGATTTGGGATTCATAATTATCTTAAGACTTCCCTAAGCACTCCACCAGCAGAAAATCAAAACTGAAGATTACTTCTCCAGAGACATGGTAGCTAAAAGAAGTTTTTAGTGTGACTAATTTCAAGAAGTGGAATTTTTTTAACCCAGCCTATACAATGTTTTGCTTTGCTTAGAGCATTCTGTGGATCAGCATATCAAATTGACAAAAGTACTGTATCACACAAAAAAATGTTAGTATATCTAGTTTTCTTTACAGACTCTACTTATATATAGCTCCCAGGGAATTTTTTTTTTTTTTAAACACAACCTTCATTCTCTATTATCAAACGATCCCACAGTCAGCTTTTTAGATTGTGATTAGTCTTCCACCCACTGATTACTATGTAGCTAGCCCCTGGGCTAATGAAATCAACCCTTGTGGCTCATAATATTGTAACACAGAGACTTAAGCAATTGTCACAGCATGTTGATAAACAGCTCCTCAAACCCAGATAGCACCACAAGACTGCTTCCTTGCTACAAGTTATATGAAGCAAGAAAACATAAACACAGGAAAGCCATGGTTTAATGGTAAAGTTGGACTATAGGGATTCCAGTAAAAGGTATTCCAATAAGACACCCCAACTACACCATGGTCACTATGACCTCATTGCAGTAATGAAGAGAGACACTACAGCTTATTGATGTCAAATAGTTATTGAGATTAGATATTAGGTTTCTTCCCATAACTGACAAAAAAGACAATAAGGCACATCTAAACTCCACTTTGTTTGCTGTGGCTAATTTGACAAGAATTAATTGCATACTCAACCCCAGTCAGACAAAAGAAAAAAAAAAAAAGAGTTGGGATTTTTTTTTTATTTTCTTTGCTTTCCATTGCATTTTAACTTCATTTTCGCATATAGTCTAAATCACAGAAGTTGAAGTTTAGCACAGCACTGTTGTTGCTATCTTCCCTGTCATCGCTCACCTTGGTTTAAGGATGAACCTTTACATTTACCCTAGAGAACAAAACGAACTCCTTTTGAGCCAAATACCAGCCCCACGACAAGGGGGTAAAAGCAGCTTTGGTCACACGTGACTTCCAGCTGCACACCTTTGTGATGCAGTTTGAAGTACCAGCTTCAAAAGGCTGCTGCCTTTGAACAGATCTAGCTGTAAGCACTTCAAAATTAATACACTGGTTTAATTATCTGCTCCTTAGCAACTGTGTTGTTGCTTCTGCAAAGTCAACCCTTGTAATGTGCTACTCCCAGGCTCTGGCCGGCTGGCTCACTCCAAGGCCACGTGATTGCTGCAGCCCTACAAGCTGCAGCTTGGTGAGGAGCTTCCCTTTCCAAGAGGGCTCTGTTTTGGTTTTTCACACAGGCAAGTTCTCATGCATGAGAACCAACCAAACTGCCTGGGATTACGGCACAAGCGTTAACTTGCAAATGGTACGGGCACGAGAAAGGTGAAGGAAGGTTTTCTGGATTCTCTTCTGTAAATTAAAAAAAAAGAAAAACACACGATGAAGCAGAGTTTTTCGAACAAGAAACACCAGTGGGGCTGGAAATAAAACACTTTTTTATTTAATTTCTTCTTCTTTTGGATTCGCACTTCAGATAGTGAAATGCAGTTTCCTTGACCAGTTTGCCTTTGCTAGCACAGAATAATCCCTTCAGTACCTGTCCTAGTCATAGGCTCTCTTAGAAAAGGTTGATTACTTGTATTGAAGTAATAAAATCCCAGGATTAATATCTATAGTAAAGTAAGAAGAGGTGTCCTTCAAACAGCAAAAAGGAGGAACGGGAGTGTAAGGTAAAACTATTCTGTTTTAATAGGCAGAAAGGGGTTTGCTTTCTTAAGAACAAGCACACACTTCCTCTGCTTCCACCTTTGTGGCTCCACACTTTAAAACTGCAAGCTGACCCATTCACAACAGCCCATTAATTACCATTGTTCAAGGAGTCCCACTCCAGCAGCGCTCGTTAAAGAGAGGCTCCTGGAGGTCTATTATCTGATATCCTCGGTTCCCAAAATGTTTGAACTGGCATTAGAGCCGACACAGGAAGACCCAGCCCAGCTAGCTCATTGCTTTTGCTTTCTTTTTAACCCAAACAAGGTTTATGGGACAGCCACAGAAATAGCTGAACTGAGAGAGTGGCAGGGGCTGAAGCAAAGCATCTGGAGAAGGACAGACAGAAGAAAGAAATATCGGTGCTGTCAAAGATTCGACTTGCTGGTACTGAGCATATTGTGGAAATCACACCCTTTCAAGAAAAGAAAGCATGCCACCTCCCAGAAGTAATTTTGAAAATATGTACAAACTAATACACTATTTGTGTAGTACAGTATTTGTATTATGAGCTAAGCCAACAACCTAGGAAGGAAATGCTTACACAAAAAAGTCAAACAAACAAAAAAGCTTTTATGCATCTCATCGTGCAGATTGCTCAAATTTATATCTGCAGGCAGCGCAGGAATCCAAGAATAAAGGAGAAGACATTTTGCATAATCTTCATGTCAATTGTACCTGAACATTAATTGCATACTTAGGACAGTGCTTTTCTTCCATACCTCTAACACAAACTTTCAGTTGTTTTCATTAAGGCAAGAAAGAATCAATACAGCAGCAGACACGTTATATAGCAAATTTCCTGATTATTTTACAAGTGAAAAATACTGCACTGGCTACTAGAATAGCTACCTGTAGTTAGGGGAGGGGCCAAAAAAAAAAATCAAGAAGTCTGCTTGCACTTCCAGTTTTCTGGATAGATCTAATCAGGATTAGATAAATAATTTTTTTAAGAAGTCCTGCAGTAGAATTAGCAATATTTTTTTTAGTCTATTAACAGCTAGCTAGATCATCCTAGGCAACCACTTAAGCAGGAAACTCTTGTCTAAATGCAGTATAAACACTATTCTTGTTCTCCACATAGGATTTTCTATGGCAGGGAAAATAAATAAGCAAAAAGCAACACCTATAAATACTGATGAAAATAAGCAAAGAACTGGATTTACTAGCCCTAAAATAGATGTAAAGGCCTTTTGGTTAGCTGCACTTGGAAAATATGTTGTGTTACTGCACCTGGCACTGACTGCCCAAAAAAATGGCAATTTGCAAAGACAAGATTTTATAGGGAAGCACCAGCATCCCATTGCAATAAACTACAAAGCAATGTATTTGGTAACAGCTTTTAAAATATGTAGTTCTACTTCTTAGATTACCAGAGGCGATGTGAAAGCTAGTATGTCAGGCATCTCGAACTGTCAGACAAGGCTGGCAAGATAAATAGAGGCTTTAATTAGTGTACCAGCACCTGACCAAACAAAGGTGTGTCCAAGCTGAATCACCTTCATGTACTAAATGAGATGCTTTTCCCAATTTTAAAATGTGTAAAGCTGGCATTTAAATATACCAAACCACCAAATAAAAAGGTCTGGGAAAGCAACCTGAAAGATTTCCGTCAAACCTACAAAGAGGATGAAGGTTAGGCCTTGTCTAGTTCTGCTCATGTGTAGCAGTCATTGGGAAGATTTCAGGGTCTTTCCATAGGAATGTGATTTTTTTTTTTTTTTTTTTTTAATTCTAGTGCTGAATGTGATCCAAGAAAATAACAAAAAATGGCTCTTCTCACAGTATTAGCAGCTCAGAGACACTCTAGTGCCATCAGAAATTCATTAGCTATCTCTGCATGACCAGGAACAGATTCTAACCACTGAAAGGAAACAATTCTCAACGTTTTGAGACACAAAACTACACACACAACTACACATTAATTCAAAAACTACACACAAAACTACACATTTACTACACAAAACTACAATTTAATTCTGCATTGTTTCTTGAAGGAAGGTAAGGAGGTTGAAGTTGGTGAAGGTGGATACAAAAAAAAACAGGTCAAGAAAAATTTCTGTATAAGAATAAAGCAAGGAATGGGCAATACCAGACCTTCCTGGCTGGACTTGATCTTAAAGATCTTTTCCAATCTAAAAGATTCTAGGATTCCTGCACTCAAAAAGCTTGAGGCTAAAATATTTTTCAACAACTCAAGTGTTTGTGTTGAATTGCTATACACAATTCAGATTTAAAAGATAATATGTATACACCTTAATATCTAATTAATCTAATGCAACATTGTTGATTAGAAGAATGCCCATTATGAAGCTATAAAGCAAAAAAAAAAAAAAAAAAAAAAAAAAAAAAAAAAAGAAAAACACTCAGGAGCAGAGTCCTAGAAAGAACTATAATATTTGTTATGACAGCATAAAGTCACGTTGAAGTCACTTTTAGAGTCTTTTCTGTCAGGTGATATTGGACCTTACATGTAAGGGAAAGTAAGAAGAACGATGGGAGAAAGATGTGTCTACTTACAGCAGGATTAAAGGACTTAAAAAAATTATACCTTATAGTGCCTTCACTTGATCTTAAATATTTAGCATATTTAACTTCTTGCTAATTTATCTAGAAGCAATTACTGGACCAATATTGGAAACATCAGAGAGACAATCAAAATAGACATTCACATCTACTCCTCTGTAAACATAGCTCTTTCCTTGACAAGTTTACTTAAAATGAAAGCTGTCTGAAATGCACGGTCATTTCTATCTCACTGTAGAAAGGTGTATTTTAAAATATGTCTCTTCCCTCTGCAACACAAATATATTTCAAGGAAAGAAAAGAAAACCAAAGAAAGAAATCCTAATTCTCTGCCTTACCCCAAGGAATCAAGCAGGACCACTACCCACCCCCCCACCCCACTCCCCAGAAAAAAACAAAACCCAAACCAAAACAACATACACCTTCACTTTTGAAAGAAACAAGTCAAAACAGCAAACCAGAGTTTACAAAAAATATCTTAAAGTGCCTTCCATAATGAGACCAAATCACAAATTGGTTTGGGCACATTACTTATAACTTAAATATTACTTAAATATATCTTATTTGGAAATACATATTGATTTCTAAACTAAGTATACATTGGAAGTCTGCACCAAAGCCAGTAACAAACTCAATCCTGATTTAACAAAACATCTCACACTATGGAAGAGAAGGAAACTTTCTTTTCAATACCATTCTGCCTGGCCATACAGATTGGAGCTTATATTTTCTGGATTTCCAGTGGCTTTAAAAAAAAATCATTTACTGAAGTGCAAAGTTGGTAAAAAAACCTACAAATTAACCTCTGCATTCTTTTAAAACAGGTGCTCATGAAATTGTGATTCAACAAAATATTAGGCCATAAATCTCCTCTTAACCAAATCAAATCTATGGCATCTGTTTAGCTTAATTTACTCTTCCCCTTAAATGGGAGTTGGAAGAGAAACAAGTTCATCTATTTATGTAATTATTCTGTTGACCTGCAAGTTTGAAGCTAATTATGCAAAGTGTTGCAGTAATTACTTAGGATTAACAGAGGTTTCAATCCATCTGAGATATATTAGGAAATAAATACTTAATTGGCTTTAAAAATCGCTGTCATTTTCTGGCCTTACAGCAGGCTACGAGTTTAAAGCTGTTAAGTAACCTGCAGAAATGGTCACGTTTCTTCAAACAGAAATTCAAATTTTAAAACGTTATTTAAAACAAGAGTTTCACATCAAACAAAACTTAACTAAATAGGCTTCAAAAGGATGAAGCACGCAGAGGAGTTCTGCCACATTAGACAACTTTGAACCACAGCACACATTTACAATTCATGCTTTTTTCTTAAATTCCAGCCTGTTCCTCAGGAAGGCAGCGGTACAGCAGGGGAAGAGCAGAAACAAAAACCTAGCAGAACCTCCAGTGTGAAACTGGCAACCAAAACAGGATGCAAAAATGCAAGAGCAGCCCTGAAACCACAGCGGCTTCTGAAGCACCACCAGTTGCCTGGTTGGCTTCTGTCTTCTGAATGGAAAGATTCTTATTCCTATGCTATTTTTCTAATATCTATAAAATGAAAATGTTGCACACACAGCATAAGCCAGTGTACTCACTGAGGGATTCCAGATGAGTTAAAGAAAAGATAATGGCTTACAGTTCATAAGCAGTTTGACTTGGCAGTTCTGTTTGGTACCTTGGTTAAAGCTCACCGCTTCAAGCGCATACTAGGCAGTAAAGGCAGTAAAAGACCTGGCAGAAGCTTAAGTGAGTTACTATTTACATTAAGAGTCCAATGAAGTAGTGTCAGTAGTTCATAGACTACAGAATTAAAAAAAAAAAAAAAAAAAAAAAAAAAAAACCTAAACCACAACAAAAACACACACACAAACAAGCTCTTCAAGCCAAAGACAAACTTGTAGTGATTTCAAGAAAAACGCTTTAGAGAATAGGAGATAATTCAACACTAACCCTCTATTCCCTTGCAATTACAGAATGCGTTAGAGCATTCTGGTCTCAAGATGAGCCTAAGCACAAAAGCTGGCTTTTGATTTCACATGCCCAGTGCTGCATTCAGAATTGATCCTGAGATCAAAGTAAACATATAGTGTTTACATGACCCAACAAAGCAGCAAGTTTCCTAATATGTATTTAGAGTATAAGCTTATCATCCAATATGAAAGGGATTTACATAGCTGGACACTGTTTACAGACTGATTATTCAGTCGTATGGCCTAAGATACACACATAGTTGCCTTAGAAGTTCGCAATCATTTGGAAATCCTCCAGGCCTCTAAAAGGAAGCAACAGGGGGACACGTGGACATCCCCAGTCATTGCTGCTCAGAGCACATGTGTTTGTGGCACAGAAGATGCTCGTGTAACCATGTCACTAACTCACTGGCTGCGCTCAGTTATTAAAACATCCAGTAAGACATGGAGACAGAAGGACTTAAATGTCAGTTATCTCCCCGAGTTGTTTACAACCACCACCCTGAAAAGAAAAGGTTTTGGTGATGCAATCTACAGCACACAACAGCTGCGTCGGCACAACTGAAGGGACAACAGATCAGGATATCATGGGACTTGTCAATCAAAGCTGCCTACCCCTGACATTATAGTCATGTTCAGTTGTGGAAGACAAGTTTTTATATGATTATTAATGATTTCAAAGAGATTAATTTCAGAGCATGACATCCAACCTCTTACTTAGCTCCACTGCTCACCTAAAGAGGATACCAAATTGGTTTACCTCTCAGAAGAGTAACTTCCACATTTCTGCAAAGCTTAAACTTTCATGAAATATGTCATATTTTGCTAAGCTTCTCAAGCTCAAGATGATAGGATACCCTTACTACACCTAACCAAAAATTATGAACAGGCCTTTTTATTAGCTCAGTACATTATTAATTCAGAACCCCCAAGTGTCAAAGACTTCTCTGCATCTCAAAACTATGCAATACATTAAAGAGGCATGGTACTGTAGATAGGCTATGGTCAAGCACAGCGTTTCCTCTATTTTGAGTCATCTCCTCAATAAAAAGGAACAATTTTATCATAAGCAAACCTAGAGATTCCCATTAGAGCCTCAAGAATCTGTTACAACCTATTTGCCATCATCTTCAGGCATCACATACAAAACCAAATCCTTAAGACAGGAAAAACTCTAAACTTCAGCCTTAGGCACTGCCAGACATATAGGCAGTGACTATGCTGGACAGACTGAGGGAAACGGAGAATTGTCTGCCTTGCAATTCATTGTAAATTTCTCCTATTCTCAGTTTGGATTTGGGAGAGGTGGGGGAGATGTGGCAGGAAATAATCCCAGCTTTTAACTTGAGAAACATGTAAAATTTCTACAAGTGCCCAAAGTTCATGAGAGCTCAAAGGACATCAGTCGTAATGCACTCTACACAAAGGAGGCAACAATGTGAAACTGTAAAGACATAATAGGAACATCCAAAGCCTTAACTCAATCTCCCCCATCTCAATTTTCAAAGAAGAAAAAAGGAAATAATCAGGTGCTTACCACATATCTCAAATTATCAATTCACACAATTTAGTTTCAAAACATCAAGTCTCAGTACGCTGAAAAGGATGGGAACTGTGCCCTCCCAACGGATAGCTTATAAGAGTTCATATTCTGAGAAATGAAGTCTCTCTTGCTTTTACAACAGATAGATGGGATATTTTTGTTAAAGGATTCCTATATTACCTACATAAAATAATGCCAGGACCATTATTGAGAAGTGAGGAGCACAGTGTTCATGTGAAACCTGTAGCACTGGGCTCAAGGAGTCAGGAGCAACTTGAGACAAAATTCTCAGGGAAGTTATCCAACACACAGCTCTCCGCTGGCACAGCTGCTGCTGTCACTGCATCCAGTTTAAGTGTCTACATGCAGTAGATTCCACCAGGATTTTTAACAGCTCACCTCCTATTTTGATATGAATTAAATCATGATACAATAGCTGAGTTACTGAAAGAGCTCAACACGCTGGATATTGACACTTTGCAGCAACCCAAGCTTTTATTCTTTAACAAAAGGGAGTTGGGGAAGAGGACAAGAAGAGCCAGTAACTCCAGCTCCAGCTGGAGGCGATGATCATTTCAAGGCTACACACATGCACCCAAATAACTTGGCAACTCATAGTCTGCAGTTCAAAACTGTCACATCACAGATGATTATGAGTAGGATGCCTGTCTCTACTACATCCACAGCTAACAGGAAAATCAGCTGTCCCCTGGTGCTTCAGTTGTTTCAAGAGGGCAGATTACAGCATTGTGTTACAATTAACATAGCTGAATCTGAATAGGAAAAACCATTTGCAAATATAAAAAAATTATTTGGTCATTCTTGCAGGCAACATACTGATGAGATCTGACACTGAGTTATTCGGTCATTAATTTCTGGAGATCACAAGCACTTTATTAGCGCTTCGTTTTCTTTCACTGGGCATTCAGACACATCACTGCTACTTGCTACCAGACCTGACCTTTTGCAGCCAGCAGTCATAACGATTCAGTTCTGCTGCAGAGCCTGGACAGACAGTGCAACTGTACCAGAAGTGCAGTGGATAGTGATGGTAACAGCAGAATCAGAATGGCCAGCTAAGATGAAATTGGAAAAAGCCCACCACATTCCTACGCTGGCTAACTGAAACCATACAGGCTTCAGCCTGTTCGGCTACGGGGAGCTCCAGCTCAAGGGTGTCAGAGAGACCCCTCTGCTCTTGCTCTGGCTCCTGGCTGGAAAGCATCTGTTCAGCACTTGGGTTTTGTGAGGTCGTGTATGTATGATCAAAGCTAGTGTTTGAATCCTGCAAGTTCTAACCATTAGAAATGGCTAGAGCATAGGCACTAGGTGCAAGTCAGACAGATGGATAAATAGTCTTATTTGGGCAGACAAGCATAAAAAGTTAGAATCAGGTTTTTTTGCTAAAGCCCCCATTCTATGAGGGCTAGCAATCCAGTTCCTCCCTTAGTGCAGAAGCACCAACCACACAGCTGACCGAGGGGAAGAGCATCTTAGGCAATTCTGTGGCATCACAGTACGTGGTGTCTGCTGAGCATCAAGTGCCTTCTGTTCTCATTAAAAGTGAAACCACTTATGAGGTAGATGTGTGGGTATATTAATTTATTTTAAAACTGCCCATTGGCATTAAAAGGAAGGGACATCGAAATCCTGATTCCAGTTCCCCTTATGTCAGATAAATTGCATGGTTCACTTCTAAGCGTGATGTGGAAATTTGCAAAGACCCTTCATTACCGATTCCAATGTTTTCAGTTAAAATAAGGCCCATACAAGAATTTATCTCTTTTAACTGAGATTTCTCAGGCAACTTCCTGTTGAACACTCCAGATCACAAAATGAGTAAATATGAGCTTAAGAAAACATGCTTGACAAACAGTCTTTTGCTGATGCGCACACGATAGTCTCTTCAACTATACTAAACAAATGGAAAGGAAATATACAGCTAAATAAGGTAGGGATTGGGGGAAACCAATATCTCTATAAAAGGCTGGAAGAAAATCTCAACCAGACAAATCACAAGATGCTGTGCCAACATATACGAAAGCATACAGTACAGAAAAATATCATTACTATATGCTTAGTAAGGCTATGTGGCCATGCAATTTGCAAATTATAAGAGCAATTGCTAGAAGATTAATGGTATCTACTACTTCTATGTTTCACATTGGGGAAGTTTAAAGGTGAAGCTTGCTTCAAGAAATACAATCTCTTTCTAGACTTTGTATGTCAACATAGGAGGGGAAAAGAAACATTCAATTTGAGCAATAAAGCTTACTTTCGGTGTTTTTGATGACTCTTGGGGGGCTGGGTAGACAGAAATCTGGGAACGGTGGAAAAATACAGTGAGATGAAAAATATACATATATTGCAGCAGTGCTGAGACACCACTGTTAGGATTTTAGTCTTGTTGTGATCAGCAGTTTAATAGCTGTCTCAAAGAGAAAACAGTCTTGCTGTTGCAGCTGGTATGTATAAAAGCATCCTATTGTCTTCCATCCTTGCCCTGGGAGAATTCCTTATAAGTGAGAGCATAAAACACTTTTAGCACAGAAAATGGACATAGGAATGCTGGCTTCTATGATGTTACAGTCACAGTTGAGGCAGATCCTGTCACAAGAGAACTCAGTTCTCCATCTGTAAACTTTTTCCTTAAAAATTCTAAAGAATAGACATGACAGAATTTATTAGAAATCTTATAATCATCACTGAAACTCTTCCATTTCCACAGTGATCTGTGACTCCTTTACAGTACCTAGTACCAGAGCAAGAGAGAAGTTATCTGCTGAAGATTTCTGTTTCCTTGGTGCTCTCCCCTTTCCCAGTGCTACTCAACCCAATATGCACAGGCTGCAAAAACTTACTATTTCACTTCCGTTATCTACCTTCCATTTCTGTTTTCAAGATTGCACAGCAAACAGCTTCCTTACAAAGATTTGTCTTCATTACTGCTACAAATCCATGTTTTGTTGAACACACACTAGGAATTGTCCCAACATAAAACAATAACGTGGTATGTCTCTGTCAAAGATGTTATCATTCCAAAAAGGCTAGTTTGCACAACACAGGCTTTCAAGCTTTACATAAAACATTAGACCTAAAATAAAGGGGGGGAGGGTAAGCAACACACACAGCAGGTTTTTCACATTGCCAAGTCTGAATTTACCAAAGTATTTGTCCAAAGTGATGGGGATAAAGCATTCCAGCCCAGTCTTCTACAACAGCATCACACCTCCAGCAACTCCAGTCTTCCCTCAGTTTCCCAGCACCTACCATGAGCGCACATGGTGCAGCCATGTATATCAGTCTGCATCCAAAATGTAAAATGGGGGTGATGAGGTTTCTACTATTTCATTCCTCCCACTGGGTACTTATGTAAGCAAAAACTTGTGCCCCCTCAGATATTTGCAAGTATCTAATCAAGCTCCTACAGTCTAAGAGGCTTAAATTTGGGGGACATTTGGAATTTGAACTCCTGTCTTCATCTAGCCATGAACTATTTGAGGTGCTGAAAGGGCATACCCACACCTTGGAAAGAATGTATTCCCCCTTTTTTTTTTAAAAACAAATAACTGGAGCTGGGGGAGAGAAATGGAGGTGACAATAAGTGCAATAGGAAACGAGTAGGAATGAGGAAACTGCAAGAATTTTTTTTCACTGACAAACACCATGCAAAACTTGGAAGAAAATGAACTAAGGAATTGTGTGGAGTGCTCAGCTTGGGCAGGAAAATTGATGTTGGTTTGTTCAACTGAACTATGCATTTTTCTCTTCTTGAATTACACCACAAGCATCTTGTAAATCAATGTGAGAGGAATTATAATTATATGGAAGATTACTACCGTGTTCTTGGCTCTGTAGTTCACAGGCAGCAATTTTACACTCATTGTATTTACACTACACTTTTCACTGGACGTATGACACCCTGCACTACTTTTTCATTCTCACTTGAACAGGTTATAAAGCAAACTGTGTTGTGTGGGTTAACACCATTATCACAAGAATTACCCCATAGAATATTAGTGGAAGACTTTGAGCAACTCTGGCAGAGTCTGAGATGTCTCTGAGCACCTACTTGTTGAGTTGTGACTGTGCGTCCCAGTCCATGCTGCCAGGTACCCTACACAAACAGGGCTGCGAGTCCCCAGCTAGCAGTTTTTCTGTTCAACAGAGGATATACAAAAGCATCTGAGGCCCTTACTTTTGTTTTATTAAATCCGGAAGAGTTTACACTGTGTAATGGTTTATCTCACAATTAGCTACATTCACTTTGATGCAGTAAATTTAAGAGAAATACGTTACTCCTTACAAACCAGTGTTGAGGTCTCATTCCCTGAATCCACCTTCTTTAGGCTGCCATGAAGCCAGAAGACAAAGGACTACTCAGCAAAAACATATAACCCTCTGGCCCACATATGCACACAGATTTAACTGATACTTCTAAGTACTGTTTTTATGATTACTCTGCTATTCACAGGGCTTCTTAAATGTTTAACTGTAGCCTCTTGCCTTAGACTCCATATCTCTTCCCCTCCAGCTCCCAGGTAAACAGACGGCCAAAATGATGCTACCAAGTGGCTGAAGAACCAGGGGTACAGAAGAGGGCATTGCTTAGAGAAATGCTCTTCTGACCTTGCAGGAGCAAACCCGCTGGAGAAACTTCTGTGACCCACTATGCAAATATTTAAAGAGGAAAAAGAGCGCTATCTTTTCAAAACTAAACAATAGCACAGTGCAAGCTATAAAATTAAACAACTGTAAAATATGCTACAAAAGTAAACAGCTGTGAATACTTAAAACACCATTTAGCTAACACTGCTCTGTCTGAACTTGGTCCTTATGAAGAAGTGAATTCTCTTCCCATCAGACAACTGCAGGGAGCATCCTTTATTATTTAAGTCTTCCAGTGCTTGTCTCAATTGTGGCAGCCACAATCAGGTCAAAATTAGGCAAGGTCAAGAGCAGAAGATAGAAATCATCAAGTTCCTGCTAAAAAAGGGAGTTGAAAACACAACTACTGTCCCTTTCAACACACAGATAAAAACTAAGGTATAAAAGTAATGTAAAGTTAACGGTAGTGTTATCCAAGCTCAGCCACAAGAAGGGGAGTCAGCCCAGTTGCAAAATGCTGATTTCAAGGATCTTTGCATCTGTTACTTTTTAAGCACATTTATTATTAAGAAAAAATGCTATTTTCTTTTCTTGTTGCAGCTATGTATTACAAAATTACAGTCCAATTTGGATTGTAACAAGCAATAATGAAATGAAGTCGTTTCTTTTACATTTAACTACAGTCTGTGTGGAGTCAGCAAGTGTTACTTAAATGGATTTGGGGTTTCAGATATTTATGGATTTATTATTTTTTTTAAATATACAAACTGAAGCTTTTGAAATATGAGTAAAGACTCCAAGGCAGTTAGGTTTTACAAGAGGTAAAAACAATACTGGACAGAGACACATATAAACAAAGAAAATCTTCAAGAAAGTTTAATAAAGGAAGAAAGTAACTTATATTGCAATTTACTATATCTGGTAAAGTTACAGCTGAAGTAAATTTAGTTTGAGGCCTACAATTTTATTAAATAGTGACATGGCTAAAGTTTTTAAAATATGACCTTAGTGGGGCATCCTTAGCTTGTCCAATTTGAGATCTGTTGTGCTGAATAATTACATACTTCCCTTAAGTGTAGTAATAGTGATATTTTAATAGCAATGTACTATTGAACAATAAAGTAGAGAATAGGGATAATTTCTTCAACCATCCCGTTTTGAGAAGTCCACTTGATCTGTCCAGCCAGCAGCTGGTGCTCATAGCACTGAGCCATTACCTTGTGAGGACACAAGCAATTCACCAGCCATTTGGATTATAGGAGCTAACGACAGCATTAACAATATGGATTTAGAGGCCAGTTCATGCAAAACTGTTGAGCATTACTGAGATCTCCAATTGAAAAATTTAGCCATTTATGCTGAAAGCCAAGTCTTACAGTGAAAAAAAATTGCTAGGAAAAGCCTTAGTGTTCGTATAGGATAGGATATTGCTATGTTGTGAACATAATCACAACATGTCACCAAGGACGAGGGAAACATAGTCACCAAGGACGAGGAAAAGGCTGAGGTGCTCAACGCCTACTTTGCGTCAGTCTTTAGCAGTGGAACTAGCTGTTCCCTGGACACCCAGCCTCATGAGCTAGGAGACAGGGAGGGGAGGCAGAATGAGGGCATCACGATTAAAGAGGAAGAGATCAGTGACCTGCTACGCCATTTGGATGCACACAAGTCTATGGGACCAGATGGGTTACACCCAAGAGTGCTGAAAGAGTTGGCAGATGTGCTCGCCAAACCGCTTTCCATCATTTACAGGAAGTCATGGCTAACTGGGGAGGTCCCAATGGACTGGAGGGTGGCAAATGTAACACCCATCTACAAGAAAGGCAAAAAGGAGGATCCAGGAAACTATAGACCTGTCAGTCTAACCTCGATACCAGGGAAGGTCATGGAGCAGGTCATCTTGAGTGCCATCAAAACCCACATAACGGGCAACCAGGGGATCAGGCCTAGTCAGCATGGGTTTATAGAAGGCAGGTCCTGCCAGACGAACCTGATCTCCTTCTATGACAAGATAACCAGATTATTGGATGAGGGAAAGGCTGTTGATATTGTATACCTGGACTTTCGAAAAGCATTCGATACTGTCCCCCATACAATTCTTGTGGAAAAACTGGCTTCACACGGCCTGGATGAGCATACGATCCACTGGGTCAAGCAATGGCTGACTGGAAGGTCCCAAAGAGTGGCGCTCAATGGATTTAAATCCAGCTGGCGGCCAGTCACGAGTGGTGTACCTCAGGGCTCAGTGTTAGGACCATTTCTGTTTAATGTCTTTATTGATGATCTCGACAAGGACATAGGGTGTATCATCAGCAAGTTCGCAGATGACACCAAGTTAAGCAGGAGTGTTGATTCCCAGGAGGATAGGGAAGCTCTACAGAGAGACCTAGATAGATTGGAGCATTGGGCCAAAAATCAATGGTATGAGTTTCAACAAGGGCAAGTGCCAGGTTCTGCACTTGGGCCACAACAACCCCGTGCATTGCTACAGGCTTGGGGAAGTGTGGCTGGAAAGCTGCCTGGAAGAAAGAGACCTGGGGGTTCTAATTGACAAGCGGCTGAATATGAGCTGACAGTGTGCCCAGGTGGCCAAGAAAGCCAACGGCATCCTGGCTTGTATTAGAAATAGCGTGACCAGCAGAAGTAGGGAGGTGATTGTGCCCCTGTACTCAGCACTGGTGAGGCCACACCTGGAGTATTGTGTCCAGTTTTGGGCACCTCAATACAAGAGAGATATCGAGGTGCTGGAGCGAGTGCAGGAGGGCAACGAAGCTGGTGAAGGGCCTGGAGAATAAATCATATGAAGAGCGGTTGAAGGAGCTGGGACTGTTTAGTATGAGGAAGAGGAGGCTGAGGGGAGACCTCATCACTCTCTACAACTACTTGAAAGGACACTGTAGAGAGGTTGGTGCTGGTCTCTTCGCACAGGTAACTAATGACAGAACAAGAGGGAATGGCTTCAAGCTCCAACAGGGTAGGTTTAGACTGAACATTAGGAAAGAATTTTTCACAGAAAGAGTGGTCGGGCATTGGAATAGGCTGCCCAGGGAGGTGGTTGAGTCACCATCCCTGGATGTGTTTAAGAGACATTTAGATGTGGTTTTGGGGGATATGATATAGGGGAGAACTTTGTAGTGTAGGGTAGATGGTTGGACTCGATGATCCCAAGGGTCTCTTCCAACCTGGATGATTCTATGATTCTATGTAGTTAAAATATTGGTTGTTTTTCCCTATTCGTCTTGCAGTGTTCTTCCCTTCTGCCTGTCCATGCAGCAGTTTACAGAAATCCCACGAACAACCCTAGGAATTTCATGCACTTTCAGGAATCAACTTTTTCACTCCCAGAACAGGCAAGTCACAATGCCTTGTAGTTAACATAATGCAGGTGTTCAAAGTGAGATGTGTCTTGCATAGGTATTCATGATTGCATATGCACTATTGCATATGCAACACCACACTTCAAAAATCTTGTAAATGTCACATTGGGCCTTGCAACAGCAGGGTACTTTTTTTTAGTCTCTCGATAAAATACATAAGAATCCTTAAGATTGACTTTTACTCTCTTCACAACACTCCTGTGATCACATAGCAGCCCATAGACAGAATGAAAATATTATTGTGCAAATATACACTCCTGAGGGTTAACTATTAGCCTCTGAGCCTAAGTGTCCGGTGTTCTCGGTAATGTCCTTCATCTTGTTTGCCCACCGCCTTTTACAGGTGAACAGAAAAACACCTTCTTTCCAAAAAAAAAAAAAAGCATCTAAAATGCTAAAAAAGAAGAAAAGAATATCTCAGTGCAGGATAAAAGATACATAGGAAGTGGTATTCCACAATAAATGTAGCTTTAAAACTTCATCATGAATAGAAGTTAATCTTTATGCTGAACTAGACAGACCTGATAGGTCCTGGTCCGATTTTTGGTCCAGGAGGGTGTTCGGAATGATTCCGAGGGTGTGATTAAGACAAGACCCTACTGTTGAAGTTTCTCCTGCTCATTGCATTTTATGGTCTCTTTTCACTGAAATTTCATTAAGTGGTAAATGTTAATTCAAAAGTATAAGTTTCCTAGTATTCTTAGAAGACCAGAGGATTCTCAAATTCTCCTCTTGATATTTTACAACAGATGATTTTACTTTAGGAAGTATGTTGTCTTTTATTTCACATCAACTTCTTGAAGACAGACTAATTATCAAGGCTGTCATTTCCTAATGCGTGCGTACTTCCCATTTGGAGGGGGCTTTAGAAAATGTTACAAGTTCAAACAAATCGGAGTAAAACCTAGCATCTGAAAGAAGGGTGTCAATGGATGCATGTGCTTTATATCAAAAGTATAAAAGCACTGAGAGCATAGAGATGATTTTTGAGGGTACAATGATGTCGGTAAGCATCTCTAGCTCTCCACTAGGCCATCCAAATAGAGTTAAATCAAACAGATACTTTTTAAAAATAAATTTTAATTAAAAAATAATTTTAAAAGGTATAAAAAAGGCACACCTCCACAAACACTTTTTTAGGTGAAGACTCAATACAACTGAGGGGGGAAAAATAATCTTAAAAGAATTATCGAAATCACGTCTTCCCAAGAGCTTTTTGTGAGAACACCCAACACTTCCCAGATGTACAGTGTCTTAACAATAGGATTCTTTCTATTAGGACTGTTTAATAAAGTCGAAGGAAGAGATTAAATGTAAATATGCTATTAAATGAATTACACAAAGAAATGCCCAGCAAAGCCCATAAATACTGCTAGAATACTAAACTTTTCAGAGAATGAGGGCACAACAGACACTGAACTATTATAGACTTACAATCATTTTCTTGATAAATCAAGTGTCTTTGATATGGTCTAAGACACATACAGATAGAGATTTTAAAAAAGAACTTGAAAATTGTAACTGGTGAGGCTAACAAAAAAGAAAGAAAAAAGCAAAGCCCCCACCACTCACAGAAGTGTTTTGGCATAAACTTACATGCGGGAAGCTTTCCTGCATCAAATCACATGTCACTTAACCGTACATAGAGTCACCTTGCATTCAATTGTAGTTCCTTATATTTGCCTTCCAATTTAGCTTTCTATATTGGAATCTCTAAAATATCTTTTTATATATCTGCAATATATCTCTTATATTGGAATCTCTGATATATTGGAAAGTGTTTAGATTACTATAACATTTTTTTGTCCAGTTTCACTTCATAAACAATTTTCAACACATGCTTAAAGCCTTCTCAGGTAAGCGTCTGACTGCCAAAGATCAAATCCCTTTGAACAAGCATCCTCAAAACAGTTTATATACATTCTCTCATTAGTGTTCAGGGAGCAGACCATGAGACACTTAACTGTGCTTTTCCTATTACTGACAAGCATTGTTACAATAGCCACACAAACTGCTTACAGGAAAAGTGAAATTAGCAAAATTCATTAAGCCTTTTAAGCAGTTTCATGAAACATTCCTGAAGAAAACTATGGTAGAGTTAACATCCTGTAGTCTCCCTGATCTTTAAAGCCAGCTGGCTCACCTCATCTTTCCCAATAACCCAGTCTTGGGAATTTCTGATTTAAGACAAAGCCCAGTTAGCCGCATAGGTATTATCACAGAAATATTAAGCCTATTCTCTTGCTTAAAATAACTTTTCTTTGGCTCTATCCCTGCAAAGTAGCTCTATTTCTTCAAGATCTGTTGTCCTTTCTACTATTCATCTCATTCTGCTGTAAACCAATGACTTTGTGGGGCTGCCACCAGAGTCCTTCTCCAGAGATGGCAGCAGGCATTTTTCACTGCTCCTGGACTAGGAGGGGTAACGGCAGAGTGATCAAAGAGCACAGGCACACTTCAAATGGCTGCTATTTAAGGGGAAGCGTGGGAGGAGAGTAGTAGGTGTTAGAAAAAACCAATGCAAGTTGCCGCTTTTTCAGGGCATGTTATACTAACAAAGGCAGAAGGGAAAGAGGCCAGCTCTGTGCCTGCTTCAGAATTTCAATGCAGATGGTGGGAACTGCACCTTGAGCATCCTTCGCATCTTTCATCACTGTATCTACTCTGCAGAAATGTCACTGCATAAAAAAAGAAATACTTTAATACTTAAGAAAATACTGTAAATGTAACTAGAAATCAGTACAATTAAGGTTTTGCCAAGGAATGATCTCAGATGTTCCAGATATAAAAATAACTCCGAGGACAGAAGAAATTCCCTATAAATTGAAGGAAATCCCCTAGTTAAGGTGCAGATATTGGAAAATGAAGCTTAACTTTGCAGGTTCTCTGTCTTACAGCTTATGAAAGTGACTGCCTAGATGTGAGGAAGAAAATTTGTTTTAGAAGTAGTGAAGCTTTTCCCACTAGAGCATTTCTGTGTTAAAAAAAAAGGCAACTTTTTTTTTTAAAGTCAAGTTTTGGAGCAGATATTTCCAAAACTCTCATAGCTGTCTGTATACATGAACACATACATACAAAAAAATAAGCAAGCATTTTACATATTATTCAAAACATCAGCAGATAGTAGGATACGTCATCTGCTGGAGCATGCCATGTAGAAGCCAAAATATTTCAAGTTTAAGTGTTGGGTTTTGTTTTCTAAACACTGTCCTAGTAAACGAAGTGGAAACACAGTAATTGTGACTTCATTAAAACTTCTCATTTTTCTAGACAAACAAACAAAAATTATTTCCCTACCCCCATAGGAAATATTTATTATTCTTCAACTGACTGGTTGAGGGAACCTACACAATTGGCATTTTCTGCAAGAGTTTGAGAGAAAGCCACGATGGCATTCTAGCAAAATACAAACATTTCAGGTAGGTATGCTAACTGGTTCAGTGAAAACAAATTAAAAATTACCCCTTCCAATCAGCTATAAGTCTGAACCACACAAAAAGACACTAGGTCTTGAACCTTACATAAATTCAGTGTAAACTATTAGCTCATGGGTTTGTAATCCAAGAGATTTATTTGTCCTCCTGGGTTAGAAAGCCAGCAAGATTTGGTGCACTTGCAATCTGGAATTTTTGTTAAAATGAAAACACAGTAAGTAGTTTATATGTATCCTTTTAATATTACATCTCTAGTAACATTTACAGTTTTTAAAATGGAAGAGTGACATAAATTCCGATTAGCACATATCTTTTTAGTTCTGAACTGAAAAAAAACCACACTCAAATTAGGCTAATTTTCTTAAAAAAAACTCTCAAAAACTACCCTCTCCCAGCTCTTTCAGCTAGAACTTACAGTTAGAATTGAACCCATTAGCCACTTTTGACTGCATAATTATGGCCAACCATGCAATTTGATTATGAAGCCATCTAATGAGTCTGCACATAGATAACAAATTAAGTTAAATGGAGAAATAACAATGGCCTAAGAAAGCATACAGTGGAGTCATTTTACAAACCTATTTGGAACCTATTTGGGTGAAAAACTACATTGTGAATGCAGTCCTCCCTATACAAAATTAGGTCGTTAACCCAGTGTCACTTTTAAGAGCTGAGATTCAATGACTGGTGAGCTGATAACCCTGCATGATTTAAAGCAAACTGTCTGCCATCTGCCTCATATTAATCATTTTAGTCTGCAAATTTGGGATAAGGCAATGCTGTTGTAAACTCCCTTACATTTTTGCTGAGGAACACAGCAAGTCACTCTCATTTAGAAGAATGAGCCTGATATTGAAAAAAAAAAATCAATTTAAAAAAGCCAAAGGAAGAAGACTGAATCTGAGTAGTTTTCTAGTCCAGTTAGTGCAGAATGATTTTCTGTGTCTTTACACATACATTGATTACCTGGCCAGCTGTTTAATCAGTCCATCCATATGTGTATGGATCACTATAGGTACCGATTAGTATTACAGATATCTAACTATAGGACAATTATAGCTAGCTATGAATAACCATCAGATTTACAAACACATGGAATAAGCAAGAGAGTTATTACACAGCAAGTGTAGTATACACTGCAAGTTCATGATGTTATGCATTTGTATTTCTAGAGACATGAGATTTTATAAGAATCTCACTTATTTAGAAAATTTTTAAGGCTCAGCTCAGACAGAGAGCTTGCAAACATAAGAAGAGTTTTCCCCCCAAAATTCATAAAATAAGAACTAAATAAAATCCTATTAAAAAATAACTCAGTTCTCCTAGGAACTAGCTTGTGGATTTTGAGTACTAAGATTAACAATAGCAACCATGGCAGATTCTGCAGGACTGGGATTAAATGATTAAAAAAAAAAAAAAAAAACAAAACCAAAAAAGAAAGTGCCTCTGCTACAGAAGTCACCTTATTTTTCTGATGACTTCGGTTATGTCTTCATGCAAGCCTATAACCCTGGTTCACAAGCCTCAAAATGCCAAACTTTAGATTAACAAAATACAATGACAGGGTGATGAAGTAAAGGGGACAGGCAAATATTGACACCTTAAGCAAAAAAAAAATAAAATTAAAAATCTATCTCAGCTGCTACAGCACGGCTGACCCCTTTCAACACTGGATATACCAGTTCCTTGCTTTCTCAGGACACAATGGCCTTCCCCAGCTACAGTCTTGGCCAAGAGATTTCTGGGCTACTCCGGAAACGAGGCCGGGGGGGTCTCTATCTGTCAGGATCTACATTTCAACACCCCCATCTCTGGGTCCAACACAAAACGAGTACCATACAGACAGAGCAGACTGATCTTGAATCCAGCCAAAGCACCACGAGAGTCCAGCAACGAGTAGCTGACCTTTCCAAGAGGTTACTGTTGGAGATTCTCACTGCCACGAAACGTACTACAAGAGGCAGAGATGCTACCTGTGACATTGAGATAGCTTGTATTCTACAACACTTTGTAGCAAAAGGCACAGGGCACAAATTGGAAGCATCCAATTGTAGAAAGACAACATCAACAAGCTAGGACACAGGCTTAGGAGCCACTTCCCCCACCCAAGATCAACTTTATAAGTATTAGATTTCATTTCTACATTACACACAAATGCTGCTAGAAGTCAGATAGCTAGAGATTTAAAGATAGCTGCCAACCTACATAAAGGTCTTCTGGTTATCCAAGAATACAAAGCTTTTTACTAACATAGTTGATAAATGTTAAAATTATGTATCTCACATACAACTGTGATAGTTGTGTAATCTAATCAAAGGCCACTTAAAATTTAGACATTAAGCTTGCTTTTCTGAATCTTGCTTCATCCAATCTATTTTATGATCAGTTATTTTCCTGTTGACAGTTGAGGTCAGTGCAAGAGCATTAAGTCATATCTCACACTTCAGGAGTTTATGCAATAGCTGGCAACCAGACAATATTTCTGACATCTGGGAACTAATTTGCAAGAAAAGCTGGTGAAATGAGGCCATCCTGAGTTATAAACACAAGTCTAATGATATCTTCCAGCTTTGCAGATCACTTTTTATAGAGTGGAAACTATGCAATTATGTGTATAGTTTCAATTGTCATTACAAAATCTTTCCTACACACAACTCTTACTTAATCAATGAAACAAACCATTAATTTACATGATTCTCTAAAACACTATAACAAGTTATACTACTGGAGAAACATTTAAAGAAAATGAACAATAAAACCTTATATCTCACACACACAAGGAAAAAGAAACAATAGGGATATTAAGCCCAAAAGATCCAGCTCTGTGTATTTTGGAATCTCTAAAAACCAGCAGCTGTGCTGAATAATTTTTCTGTTGCAAGAGCGGACACTTATGCACAACCATTCAGTAACTGTAAATTTATCTATTGTCTTCTCAGACATTTGCCCCATTTTTCACTAGCCAGCCACCACACTTTGACATGTTATGACCTAGGCCCATAGGAACCCAGTTTTCCCCCCATATAAAATCATTTCAAATAGAAGCACTTTCCTGGAATGTCAGATCTTTATCCTTGCCTGTTTGTCACAGCTGAGGCCCTTCTCTCAGGTTCCCATGTCCCTTTTGTTATTGGTTATGAAGTTAATTATTAGAATATCAAACACACAAAAAGTTTATTATTGTGAAAAAACGATAGCTTTCCTTGCTAAAAAAAAATATCTGTTGAAGCCAGTGAGAAGCCTCAAGTGACAGAGGAGCCCTTATACACAGATTGAGCACAAATTCAGCATGTTCCTTTTCATGGAGGAATGGCAGTTTTGGCCTGGTACCACCCCGCAGCAGATCAGCAGCTTGGAGCAGATGGTTCTGCAGGCTGTATTATACCATACGCTCTTCCTGGATTTCTCCTTCAGTTTATTTCAGTTCCTTGAACCAAATATCCTGACTGCCATGTGCAGTTTGAAGCTGTCTAAAGGAAAGCTATCAAACCAGCCTTCGCTGCCTGCTTTGCAGGAACCTCAGCAGACCACCCTAGAAAGCATCATGTTATCTTGGCAGCTGTCGCACGCAAACAGCAGCAGCATATTACTACTTTCCCAAATGGAAGCAAGCTGAATTTTTCTGCTCCTGTTCCTTCAGTAGTGACAGTATCTCGTATGACATCACATCAAGCAGTGACACCACACCGAACCTCACTCCAATGCTGAGCTCCATTATCAGCCATGCAAAGGAAAAACATAAGGGAAGGAGTACCCATTATGTGCTTAGCTCACCACCTTACTCTTTCAGATTGAATATGGCATCCTTGGATGTCAGTGGGCCCTTTTCAGTATCTTTTTCAGGAACAGGGACCCTGGAACAGAACTGAGCCTGCACTCTCCTCAACTCCTACAAGCTACAGCTCTGCAGTGCTAAGTATGGATGTCCAAGGATTTTGTTCTGTGCCCTGAGGGCACAGCGGTTAAGCAGTCCCCAGATTCTGGGTCTTCAAGGACCATCTTGAACAACACGCACACTGATTGCTGCTCTCCTTGTACCCCCCAGTAGCAATGAGGTTAGCAGCCTCCTGATCCTGCTCCTGCATTACCCTGCTGGCAGAGCAGCTCCAGCCTCCCTCATGGCACAAGGTGATGAGCAGCACTGCAATTTCCTCAGTGCCCTATGTGGATTTTCTGGGAAGCCCAGGTGTTGAAGACCTGAGTGGACAATTTGAAAGGGGAACAATAAAAAGTGGTCTGTTGTGGAGACAAAAGGTTCAGAAATGGACTTCACAAGTGTAATCGAAGGTGGACATTAAAAAAAAAAGTGGAACTACAGACACGAAACAGAGTTGCTGCTAGAAGAGTGACCTTTGATAGCAAGTATAAAGGTGCCCATGTCATTTGGCTCCTTTAACAGTGTCAGAAGCCTTCTCAGAGCATCATGTCAGGTCAGTAACTCAAGAACTTTGCATCTGTGCACGTTCAGCATAAGCTGCAGGACTTCACTTATTTAGATCCCATGCATTGATTTGGACCCCTGTATGGCCAATGCCCTGGCGTGCAGCCAGAAGATATCTTCTGTTTTGGTTTCACCCTGAAATAATGTTTTTTGTGTGTACTTGCAATACTCTGCAATCCAAACTCTACTCTCACTCACATCCTTTACTCCTGTACAGGAATCACAGAATTGTAGGCGTTGGAAAGGACCTTCAGAGATCATCTAGTCCCAACTTCCCTGCCAAAGCAGGTTCACCTAGAGCAGGCTGGACAGGAACCCATCCAGGTGGGTTTTTAAGATCTCCAGAAAAGGAGACTCCACAACCTCTCTGGGAAGTCTGTTCCAGGGCTCTGTCACCCTCAAAGTAAAGAAATTTTTCCACATGTTCAGAGGGAACTTCCTGTGTTCCAGCTTGTGTCCATTGCCCTTTGTCCTGTCACTGAGACTGAGTATGACCCCATCCTGCTGACACCCACCATTTATATATTTATAAGCATTGATGAGGTTCTCTCTGTCTTCTCTTCTCCAGGCTAAACAGACCCCTAAAGGCTCTCTCAGCCTTTCATTGTAAGAGAGATCCTCCATTGCCTTGATCATCTTCATAACCCTCCACTGGAGTCTTTCCAGCAGTTTCCTGTCCTTCTTGAACTGGGGGGCCCAGAACTGGACACAGTACTCCAGATGGGGCCTCACCAGGGCAGAGAGGAAAGGGAGGGTGACCTCCCTCAACCTGCCGGCCACGTTCTTTTTAATGCACCCCAGGAGGCCACTGGCCTTCTTGGCCACAAAGGCACATTGCTGGCTCATGGTCAACTTGTTGTCCACCAGGACTCCTAGGTCCCTCTCTTCAGAGCTGCCTTCCAGCAGGTCAGCCCCTAACCTGTACTGGTGCATGGGGTTATTCCTCCCCAGGTGCAGGACCTTGTTGAATTTCTACACTTGCCCTTGTTGAATTTCATCAGGTTCCTCACTGCCCGACTTTCTAGCCTGTCTAGGTCTCATTGAATGGCAGCACAGCCTTCCAGTGTGTCAGCCAACCCTCCCAGTTTTGTATCGTCAGCAAAATTACTGAGGGTACACTCTGCCCCTCATCCAAGTCATTGATGAATATGTTGAACAAGACTGGACACGGTACTGATGCTGGTTACAGGCCTCCAACTAGACTCTGCACCGCTGATCACAGCCCTCAGCTCTGCCATTCAGCCAGTTCTCAATCCACCTCACTGTCCACTCAGCTAACCCACACTTCCTAAGCTTCCCTATGAAGATGTTATGGCAGACAGTGTCAAGGTAGACAACATCCACTGCTCTGCCCTCATCTACTCAGCCAGTCATGCCATCATAGAAGGCTATCAGATTGGTCTGATCAGAAGCAAACACACAGATACATAAATATGTTTAGAAAGTAAAGTTATCTTTATAACTATTTCAGTTCTTTAACATGCTTATTAAAAAAATCAGCACAGATGACCAGGAGGCTGGTCTATTCTACCATCTCAGTAGATGAAGAATAATAAAGTACCTACAGTGTCCTTAACCCATGCCAGAAAGCATGGGTCATTCTGTATACATAGTCCATGCTTAAAGTGTCAAGAGTACAGGGGAGACTTTGTGATAAATTAGTGTTTTCATCCTAGGGAACTGACCACTCCCTCCCTGATATCCTTCAATGACTCAAAATGATAAGAGTTCCCACAGATCAACAAAACCTTAAGAAATTAATGTGTTCATGCTGAGAATGCCCAGCTCACTAATATAGCCCCTTTATTTTCAATCACTCATGAATTCTGAATCAAGATGCTGTACAGCAGGTGGAAATATCCACATGACTGAAGAGAAGTAATAGTTTTATTTGACCAATAACACTCTCATGACAAGTGAAACTGTGTTGCTCATATAAGAATAAGGGTTCTCAGCAACCGCATATGTAAATCCCACAAATAAATTCATTGGGTGTTGTTTCTCTGCTGTTCAACCTCCCATTCCCATAACGAATTCAAGACATGCTCCTTTCCATAACAATTGCATATTGATCTTTTTTAATACAGTAGCATACACATAAAAATCAGGGAAGCTCATGATCTGTAAAGTTACTCTAGACATTACATTAACTCTTGATGTATCTAGAAATATGAAATTCTAAAAAATACAAAGTCTGTTCTACTTTCTAACTTTAGTATAATAGTTATCAAATTCTTCCTTTTAAAATAAAGATGTTTTTAAAACATATTTAAAAGCAAACATATGCTTTCAACGTACCTCTTTATATTCTTGAGTTGGGTGGGTGACTGCACTGAGCACAGATAACTAGTAATTTCCAAATCTTAAGAAATTAAAAAATGAATAATTTTTCCATGGAAAATGAAAATAAAATTCATCTATCATCACAAAACTTACTGCTATTTTAATCTACCAGGGAATCGCAGCCCATAATATAATGGGTAACAGTTTTTCCAGACCAACTTGATCTTGCCTAGTTTGATTTTTATTTAGTTAGTTTCAGCTGTGTTTAGAATACAGACTTCATTATGCCAAGAGGATCTTTTTGTTCCTGTTTTGCTCATTTTTTGCATGGGAGTTTCCTGGCAATCATTTGATTCTCTTATAAGAATTTTGTCATCTTAGATACCTTTCCTATCACTGAGTCAGCTCTCTCTGCTATGATTACTGAATGTTAAAAATCAGGGCATAACTCCTTACTCTCCAACTGTAAAACATCCTGCTTCTACACACAGGCAAGACCTATTAATGCATGCACAATAGATGATGTGGCTTTTTCCAAGGAAGCTATGAAATACTAATGAATTTGCATTATTAGTGTACGGTGTTTTTGTTGGACTGTAAAACAGAAAGCCACTCTCCTCCTGCTTAATCTTAAGCTAGTCTTCAGATTCAAAACACAACTTTCAATTCATCCTTTGTGACCTTAAGAAGTGACAACCAGAGAAGTTCTCCCCTCTTTAAAAAGTTTCAGAAAATTCTTGACAGAGACTGATTTGCTAACAAGTTCTTTAAATCGGGCACGAACAAGTAACTGGCCATTGGGAGAAAGCTAGAAATGGTTCCGCAAACTCTGCAAAAGAAGTGGGTGTGTTTGGTATCTGCTGAAGGATACTCCTTGGAACACTTTCTTATCTTAAGTTCTTAGTTTGTTTTCCTTTGGTGGATGATTAACTGATTCAGGGCCACAGTAAAAGATGAGAGAGCAAGCAAAAACACTTGCCTCAGAATAAAGCGCAAATCCAGACAGAGGTCACAAGCAAGGTGCCAGCCAGGGAGTGCCCAGTGTATGACCCTTCTGGTTAGGCTTACTGCAGATTTTTTTGTGCATGCTTATCGTCAGTAAATGTGCAAAACAAGTTTAGATGGCACACTATTTGTACAGCAAAGTTACTCCCTGCTAAATAGTTTAGCAGCATGTATTCAGTATTCCTCCATATGGTTGCCTTTCCCCTATTGCTTCTATCAATGAAACTCTGTTTAAGAAAGAAAGAAAGCTGAAAGCTGGTATTTGCTTCCATATTAGAAAGAAACCATTAGATGAATTTTGGAATAGAATTAGTAATGAGCACTTCTTTCAGACTAGTCACAATGTGACACAAAGAACTCTGCAAAGTGCACTTGTTCAGGATAGAGAGGGAAAACAAACCAAGCGTATCATCTCTGTTTACCAGTTTCTACAGAACAAATTAGGAAGAATACATTTTCTTGTACTTTTCCCAAACTTTTTTCTTTATACTGAAACTTATTATATCAATTCCCTACTCTACTACACTATTTTTGTACTACATTTCCCTTGTTACAAAAGCTGCAAAAGTGAGGAACAACTATCATGACTCATTTCAGCCATGGGGGGGGTAGGGGGGGAAGGGGGATGGTCTCAAACATTCCCAACAGGTATGAACAGAGAGGGGTGTGTTTCCATTTTAATTTTTTTTTTGTTCAGATTTAAAGGTCTGTTATATTAGAAACACAAAATCCAAACTGAAACACAACTAATAAAGAAATCCTTAAAATACTTCTGCTCCCAAAACCAGATAGGTACAAGACAGAGTTGAAGCAATTTATTACCAAAAGAGCAGAACTTCAATATAGTGGTCTGCAATCAGTGGAAGGTTTGTAACAGTTCCTGGTGCACAGGGACAGCATGACACATCAATTGAAGTACTGCATCTTTGCAGACGCTGTCCAAGAAAGGTGATGGGTATTTTTCTTTTTTTTTTTTTAACTCCTCCTTAAGAGTCCTTACTGTAACCCAAATATTCTGCGTTACATGACTCAGACTGTTATGATAAGTACGCTTTTTTGTTTTTAAACTGTCATGAGTTTTCAGCATAAGAACGTGTCTCTTGTAAACATTTCCAGTAGAAGAGGTATAAAGCTAGAGGTCTGTTCCCTCTCTAACCATGCCCAGGGATTTAGATTGCACACAATCCAGTCAGAATTCAAACCCTGAAATTTAGCCCTTTCCACCAGTTCAAAAATGTGGTGACTTGCTGGATATTTCACAAAAGACAACTTTCTGTTTCACCTCTAAGATGATGATGGATGTCTTCAAGCATAAAAAAATTTAGTGTTACCAAAGATTAACTAAAAGAATTAGCTTCATTCTAAGATGCTTATAAAACAAGTTTAAGGAGCCTAAGTATAAAGACTGCTGATTTTAAAGTGCTAAGTACCTTTACAAATCCTATTGAACCTTGGTTTAATTACATATCAGTAAGTTGATTTTTTACACACACACACACACACACACACTTCTTTTAAGCAAAAAAAACAATCAAGCATACATTTCTGTATTTGCACAGCTTTCACCAAGTTCAATCTTAAACCAACATGGTATGCCTTATACACTTCACATCCATCTCTTCATTGTTAGGTGGGAGACACAGATAGTGTTGCAGGTCACCCCTCAGTATTAGCACTTGACCATCCATGTACTTGGTTTGCTCTCTGTGAAAAAATTCTAGTGCAATAAGTATGCCCTTATGAACACGAAGTACTCTTAAGTAAATAGAGGTTTCTGTTATGCTTAAGTCTAAGTGCATGCCTATTACAATCCTGGTGCTATTCATACCCAAAACCAAATTAACTCCCACTTAACCATACACAGAATAGAAAACAAAGTAAATCCTTCTTGCATCTAGAAAGAAAGTTCCTTTGTAATTGTCTTGAATCTATTCCTCAGCTGAACAAAACTTTGCAGAGTAGGACAAAAGTATCAAATATACCAGGAAAGCAATACCCATTCAAAGCTCCGCATAAAGATCTAGAAGACCGAAATCTCTACTCCAGCCACGCTACAGAGCAAAATATTCTTCATGCTCTCATTTGAAATATTCTTCTACAGAACTGAAAAAAGCTTAATATTGGAAAGAGGGCATGGAGGGTGGGGGGGAACATTAGAAGCCTTCAGAAGGTTTCCTGACCTGTCAGATTAGTTTAGTATAGGTGAATTGTGCTTATTGTCAATTGAAGATGCTAAAGTCCACCTCTAGGATTTCTCTCACACCGTTTTTTCTTCCAGTGGCATAACACTTTTTCAGGCTTTTTCTCATCTCCTTATTTTCCAACATCTATAAATAGATCACAACTTTCAGCAAACAAACACTGAAGATTGAAAGTCTCCTATTGTAGGACTTTTTGGTCAAGTCCTAGTCAATCTTATATGCAGAGTGGCAAAAAGAGAAGTCTGAAAAGTACAGCTAGATTCAACTCATAAAAGAAATCTTTGGGTACTCATTGTGTGCCTTACAGGTTTAGTTGTGTTTTGTTTTCAGGAGGTGGAGTGAGCAAGGGGACTTTATTAATAGGTTTATATGAAACAAAAAATCATCCAACAAAATTTCAATGACTTAAGCACGAATAGGAAACTTAAAGAGGTCGACCTGGAGTCAGTGAAGTTGCATGAAGAAATGTCATTCTTCCCTTCACTGTCTATATATAATTTAGATTTTAACTCATTTCAAACTTCAAAGGAGTTCCTAAAATCCCAGTATTGTTCACACACACAAAACAGAAGCCTTGTCATTCCTTTGCTTACAAATACAATCATTGTCTTGGAAAGTATATTTTCAAGTGAAAATAATGATCTTGAGCATGTTTTCTGTGGGTCTCTAAACTTATTCTGCTTTGCTACAGTGGAAGCCATATTAAATCATACTCTTGACGACATGAAGCCTAGTGAGCAAGACCACTGAAACTGCCAACTGCTGGTTCCCCCCCCCACCCATACATCCCCTTCAATAGATATGGAGAAGTCTGTAAATAATTTGTGCAATCATGATCTTAAACTGAAAATCCAGCAGCTAACGTATTTATGTTAATGTACTGAGTGAGTGCCAACATGCAAGCCTTCAGCAAGTCTTGCACAACCCAAACTCAGTTTTCATTTGTAGACATAAATGCATATTATAATATCTGAGTAACTTAGATGGTTCATTTTTATCAAGATCTCCACAGTATTTGCAGTGTACTGATATACGAGACACAGTCTAGATCATGATATAGCATTAAAAACAAACTAATTTCACACTGAGGTTAATAATTAGAGCCACAGACAGTCTGTAAACACTTAAAGAATGATACAATTTATGCAGATTTACAGTTACAAATCTTGTATGTGTGCCAAAGGGCTTAAAAATACATTGGCTACATTCTGAAGATGCTTCAGCATGATTATGTGCTTCATTTTTCTAACCTATTTGAATGTTTTGCAGACATTGTTTCATAGCCCTTAACCTTCACTTGGTTCTACTAACCGTCATCTTCCCCTTTTAATTGAATACACTGAACATCCACATTGTAAGTTGCAGAATTGTATTTTGAAAAGTAATTACTACATATAGACTTGACTTATCAAGCTTAGGCAATGTACCAAACACTCTCCTTTTAATTATGCTTGTTCTTACAAAGCTGATGGGTAGATTTTTCCATACATTATCTCTCGCAGCCCTGAGGCACGCGTTAATTCAGTCATTGACTACTGTCTCCCTGATCTTCTCTAGAATTCATTTCATAATTCTTGTCTCCAAAAGCTCGTATTTACGCAGCACTGGGAGGATAGGGGTCTGGCTTTCACAGGCAGAATAAACGGAAGTCTCTCTCCATGGGTACATTCAATTCTGGTGTTTTTATTCTACAGTGATGGCTACTTCTACTTGGTCAGCTCTTACAGCCTTGGCAGCACTGCTGGTCTGGATACAGAGGAAATTCACAGACATTACTGCTCTTTCTGAGATACGGAGCAGCTGAAAGCAGCACATTTATGTTAGGGAATTGCCTAAATATGTTGAAGGGGTATTGCAACACAAACCCCCGTCTTCCCAAGTGTGAGTACCTCTGTACCTGGACTGTCACATATCCTACCGTATTTCAGCAAGGCAGACGTTCACTGTGTCTGCCTGAAACACCTGAATCGAAGCACATGAGCGTTCTGCCATTACGTGACTCACAGCCAGTTCGCAAGAGGCGCGGTTTCATAAGTGGCTTCTCTGGCAGCCCATAAGGCACAAGTAATTTTAGCAGAAGGCATCTTTCCCTGAGGTAGCCTGCCACATCCCTTCACGAAGCATGCCAGACCAGAAGCACATACTGTTAGCACATTGCAAATTCAGTAACACCGACACCACTCTGAATGGGAAAGCTATGGGTAGACACACTGTGTGCTGCTGTGGGACTGCGGTTGTCTCCATGCCACCCTCCTCCTCTTTCTTTTGGGTAACTAGCAAGT
Source organism: Numenius arquata (assembly GCF_964106895.1). NCBI lineage: Eukaryota > Metazoa > Chordata > Aves > Charadriiformes > Scolopacidae > Numenius > Numenius arquata. The sequence goes on from NC_133577.1 coordinate 39,911,208, forward strand.
GACACAGCAGAGATAGCGGAACGCTGCCATTACTGCATAATTTGCCTGGAAAGTTATTTTTAACATTTCAGGAGCTTTGAACTTCAGGAAAATCATCTTCAAGGCTACCTCTGTGGCTGAAAACCTTTGGCATCAGCACTGAAATTGGTTGACACAGTGTGTAATGACTATTGCTAAAATTTAACATCCAAGTAAAGAAACGAAAGGGAGTTATTCTTTTTTAGCTGTGCCATGGAATTACTGGACCCCACCTGACATCCGTTAACGTTAACAGAAATTACATGAAAAATTTCCACATATACCAATGCAAGAATATATCCCTAAATTTAGAACAAAAGTACATTGGAGAGGAAACACCCACTATTGCTTATACAAAGACAGAGTTGACTGAAAATTTGTTTGATGTACCATGGTGCTCTACGATTCCTTTGAGGTAATTTATGATCCTTGGCTATTCCATAGCTTGTTCATTATTCATGAAAGTCTTCCCAGAAAAACTGAAATTAAGGAAGGACACAAAATATACCATCAGGTTACACACCTCACAAGCAAAAGCTTCTCTTCATGCACTATGAAGGACAACAAAGATTTTAACGCCTGATCAACAAGGTGTGATCTCTACACAAAAGAGCAGGATCATTACCCAAAACCTTGTGATTATATCTTCAAAGAAATCAATGCCTAAAGGAAAGTACGCTAGACACATGTGCAGCCTAAACCAAATTTATTTTGGAAGAAAAGATGAAACGTGAATAGTAGCTGTGACATGAAGTACCTTGTATGTCTCCACAGACTTGAACAAACTTGAAGTTCAATATCTTCCTTATAAATGTGTTTGGCCAGGAAGAGCAAGACAAAATATTTTAGACCTTATCTTCATGTATTGTACATTTAAAGAGTACTCCAACAAAAAAGCAGAGAAAAATCATGGGAAAGGGGACTGGAAGTCAGAAAGTGTGAGCCTGGATGTCGTGTTACTGCACATAGTGGTAAAACCCACAAAGGGAAATTTTGTGCCAAGTTCTCAGCAAAATATACACAGCTTGAAGTTTCTTTCTTATACAGAACATTTAGGTTAACAGGAGATTTCACAGGAGTAAAATCTGGATATAATTCAAGTAACTGGGCTGCTCAAAGTATAACTGCTCTTACTCTGCCATAGTGACTGGCTCGTATGTCCGGGGAATACCTCCTCCACCTTCAAGACAGCATAGTTTCTTGATGCTACATGCTACTAAAAGGGGTAGGAGGAAGATATATTTGTTCTGTTCTAGTGAGAAGTACTATTTCTTCAGAAAACCTTGCAACCTCTATTAAGCCACTGTTTAAGACCACAAGAAGGGGTGGGCCACAACTGAAGAGGTCACGAAGCAACCTTCATTGACAGCATTCTGACATTGCCAAGTACCTTCTTCACTCGTGCACGGCTCTGTCTTCAGCAAATGTACAAGAAACTAAAACATAAAATTTCATATGAAATGAATGCATGCCAGTAGAGGTTGGTACAAAGGAGCATATTTCTCAGAGTGAAACATGATAGCCCAGGGTTTACCATGTTAGTCAAATCATAAATTTATTATGTAGAATGACTACTTTTTCCAGCTATTTAGTATCTTAAAAATGGAGCTTCAGCTCTGTGGTGTCTTCAGTCCAAACATGTAATAAGGTCCAAGTACAAGATGAATTACAGATTGCTTTCTGGACAGACCTACCTCAGCAGACATGAGAATAAAATCGACACCCACCCCATCAGCCCCACCACCAGAAAACAAGCCAACGAACCCACACAACAACCGATGAATCTGCTCAGAGACTTACTCCTAGCTCCCTCTCTTTCAAAATGACCCACTATATGTCTTGCTTTAAAAGCCAGCAAACCTGAAAGTCCACCCTCCCAGGCCGAGGAAATACAAACCAGTCATCCCGATCGAATAAGGAAAATTACAGGCTTTGAGTTGCCAAGCTATTTGAGGAATATCCAGAGTCGCTGGCAGTTACTCCCATTAAGAAATAAATACAAGATTTGTGTTTCATAATCCATATACTACCAGTGTTTAAAATAGTTATTCACGAGGCTCATAATATTAAAAGTACAGAATACTGGAGAATATAGTCAATACGTGGAGACAAATGGATATTTACCCTGTTTTTTTAAAATTGCCATTCAAGCCTCCTGCTCATCGGGTTTGACTTTGTAATTGTATTAAACTAGAAATAACTTTAGCTTAAGTAGTTGCTATGGGTGGTGTCCACCCAAACTCCCTAGCCTGAAAGCTAAGGAATACATAAATTAACATGAAGCTTCCTTCCCCTGAAGGTTTTGTTTAATTTTAGAAGTGTCAGGGAAACGTTAATGTTACATTTTGCTGCATATTTTCCAGCAGTATGTGGCATATGCCGAGAAGGGAAATAACACTGTTTGTCATTATGACTTTACAGCCAAGGAGGAAGAAAAAAAAAAGGAACCAAATTAAACCTGTAATTAATAGATCTGGTAAATACTGTTCTCTGTTATCCAATCTAGATTTAATAGTTTAAAGTGAAATACAAGGCTCTTTCTCTGCTTCTCTAAACTGCTGATTTATCACAAACCAGGAAGAAATAGTTTTCATCAAAAGCACCTGCATGTGAAAAGTTTGACTTATCAAATTGATGAATCAATTGTCAGAACGTTTTTCTCATTCTCAAACAAATCCTTGTTTACACAAGTCTTAAGTTTAAACACTGTAGTAGTGATTTTTATTCTTATCACTTAACTGAAACAGAAGGACTTGGGAGTAACTGAAATAGACCAAGACATTTAAATATTTACAGATTCAAGATTTCATGAAATGGGAAAATTGTCTCCTATCCAGCTCAAGTACCACTCACGATTCTCCTGCATAATAGAAATAAAGTTAAGGTGGCATTTAAGTGTGTACACATAGAAAAAGAAGAATCCAATAACACATCCTGTTTTTTCTCCCTTTGCCTAAGATATTGAGAAATATCTGTATAGTTTTACTTCCCATAGGCTTCAATAGAACAGACACTGGAGTTTATCTGAGCATCAAGTTTTAACTAGACATCATTTCTTTTAATTCCCCCAGCTATCTTAAGCCAGTCTCCTCCTTGCATCAGTCCTATGTCTAAGTTGATAAAATATTTGGTCTTCGTTTTGCTTCCTCTTATTAGCATGGTGCTTGTGGCGTAAATTAACACAAAGCTGTATTTTCAACACCTCACTTTATTTTAAGTAAAACAGATACAACTGTAACTTTGTCTGACAAAAAAATAGCAAAGGCAATCACTCCAGCGAAGAGCTTTATGTTAAAAAGCATAAGAAAATTAATATTTCAGGCTAGGAAAGGGCTTATTGTCTGTCCCTCTGTTTTCCATCAAGATTACCAGCAATTCTGACTGAGACTCTGCATTGTCCATAATTTCTCTGGGATAACTGCATTATGGTCAATAGGGTTGTACCAAAGAAAGAGAATTACCAGTTTTCCACAAACATAGAGTGTATTTCAGAACATGATGTTCTGAAAGAAGATAAGGAAGTAAAATTTGAATCTAAACTAGCTTGCTCTGCTTTGGTTAGACCAAGTTGTCTCTAAAGAGCATCGCTTCCATTTCTTCCCAGCCCTTAAAAGATACAGTACAGCAGTACTGGAAACTCAGCCCAATGTACAGCTGACATGACTAGAAATACTTCAAGTCCAAAAGCTCTTTCTTGTCCATATCATTACGGGCTTTATTTTTATACACACACACATATTTAATAAATACAGAGAAGTTACTCGCTACTTCATTGCACCAAAACACAGTATCAGACCATTCTCCAAGAGAGAGTTTCATATTTTTAATTCATTTAAGTTTTCTTTCTTAAGCTACCAATCTATATCCAGAAACCTTAGAGCAGACAGCTCTTGACAGCTATTGACAACTACTGTACAAGTGCCAGAGATTCGAGTTGGTACTAAAAAACTTCAAATGTGGGTGCTGTCAACTGCTCGGAGCACCCTCAACTTTTACAAAATTTGAGGCTTACTCTGCTCTTGAGAGAGGCTATACTAAGGAAACCAGTTCTGTAGGAAGACCAGGGAATGAGGCCCAAAGCCAGTGTGAATAGCCACATAGCAGTTCCTTGCCAACCCTTAGGCCTTCAACACAGGACCATTAACTAGCTTGCAGAGTTTATAAAATAAATCCAAATTAATAGCTTAGGAAAATAAAGAAAAAAGTGTTATTAGTAAGGCCAACATCCTGTTAACTCTATTTCATCTCAGTAAAGCAGTTTGTTAGATGCTCTGCTGAGCTTTCCACAGAACACCTCCAGTAGATGCAGAAACCAGAAACATGACCTCTCAGGCTTTCCAGCAGAATTTTCCATGAATTTGGGTTTTAGACATCACTTAGGTCATTGCTGAAAAGATGATTTTTGTACAGCCAGAAAGACTGTACAGTATTGGCATTACCATAAAAAAGAAATGCAAAAATAAGTTTTGCTTGGAATCATATGAGGGAAGGGGGAAAAAACCAAAAGACTGAAAACCAGAACATTCTGTAATTTTAACTGGAAGATTTTGGAAAGAAAATTCGGAAAAGAAACTCTAATCCCATCATGATCATTCTCTCATAGAAGCTGGAGAAATTGCTTTCTGTAAAAATAAACAGAAATGAGCATTTCTGTATAGGCCATAAATGCCAGAACATTGAAGAAACAACTTTAATTTTGTAAGGACTGAAAGGATAAGTAGTAAGTTGGCAGGGCTGCTTAGACATTTGTGAACTCATAAATATTACCTACCACAAGTCTAAATCACTGCCAGCTCTGGCTTATGTTAGCCTATTTTAATATCTTACCTACTTCTCTGCCAAAGGATAACTGGCCTTTTAAAGATTTTCTTCTAGTACGTAGAAGATAGTGTCAAGTAAGTGATTATCAGTTCTCCGAGAGACTGGAAATCTGCAAGTTTCATTTCTAATCTTTTGGATGGACTATTACCTCCAATCATGATTTATTAGTTTTTTTAGGAGCTTTTTACATTGATAAATCCCAACAAAAAACTAAATGTCTTAGAGTAATAAGTCTTGCAATGAGTACCACTGTCCACAGAATAGATGAGCGAACATTAGATTTATCAAAGTTGTATTATGGATTACCTAGTATAATAAACTTGTATAATAGCAGGCTCCACTTTTCAGCTAGATTCTTCCATTTACTAAGGTGACTGGCGCACACACACACAAATCTAAAGAGATTGAAATATATATTGCATCCCACCAATTTAGACTAAAATTAAGTAGTATGATAGGATTTGAATCATCAGCTCTTTTTCCTTTTCTGAATTTTCAAACTATAGATCAGTATACCTGAACTGGCTGAGAAAAAGAACCACAAAACAAACACATAGAAAAGACATCTTAAGACCACCTCGCACCAGGTTGCAGAGCGCATGCATCGACAAATCCAGTAGCATACATTGAGAGTATAAAAATGACTGTGTGGTGTTTAAGATTCTTTACCAGAAAAGAAAAACGTGCCTTGGAAACAAGAGAATTACTAGATCTTGGGAAGTTGCTTTAATTCTGTTGGAAAAAAGCACATAATAGTCCCAGTCAAAGAAGAAGAGAAGAAGATCTAATTTTCCTCTTAAAGCCATGTGGTAAAAAAAAAAAAAAAAAAATAATTGTAGGTTAGCCCCCATACATTTCCCTATCCACAGGACAGGCCTGTGGCAAATGCAGGCATTACACAGCAATCACTGTTGCATCCACTTTGATTTCTAACTGCAGGGAGAAAAGAGTGATACTCAGAACAGAAAAACTCCACAACTTCTCCGAAGGCCAGCTGGATCTGCCTGCTTCACTAAGCAGAAGAGAATCCCCACTCCTATTTCTCTGTAGATACAAGCAGCCACAAGATTTGTTGGGGCTTCAGATCTGCACATCTTTCCATAGCAGCACTTCCCATCGGCCATTTCTGAATTGTCAGAACTAAACATCAAAACTGTCACAGGGGTAACATAATGCTCTTATGTTTGTCAGGGAACATACTCCTTAAGGTTTATGGAGGGGTTTTGTTGTTGTTTTCAGTTAAAGGGAAGGGTAAAATGGTTGCTATCTCAAGCAGCTATCAGATGGCAACGGCTTAAAATTTTATTTACATGAAAAGGGAATACAGGTATGAATTGCAATGAGGGTTGAAAGTTGTACAGTTAGAACAAGGTTCTCTACACAATGTTTTACTCTGATGCAACTGGAGGATGTAGCGGGGGGAAAAAAGGAAAAAAGAAAAACCAGCCACAGAGTGGTAGCTACTACTACTACAAATTCACCATCCCAATTTACAATTTCACTATTAAGATAAGCTTTTAAGTTCCCATATCCATGCCTCATATTTCTACAGAGTCCTAATGATAAGAGTTTCAGATTGCCTGAATTTAGATATGAAACACGTGGCTTTAAGACTTTAAAACAAATAGTTTAGGTATTAAAACCACCACATTTAAATGCAGGGCTAAACAAGTTCCAGAGCAATTTGTGTTAAACGCATGCTCCTTGCTTTCATGCTACACAACTGAGACAGTAGAGTGCTCCACTTTCTCATTTAGAAGCTGAGTCTTCACCATAAAGATGCCTTCCTGCTGGTAACTGGGATATTTCAGAAGATAAAACCACTTATCCAAGTACAACTTTAAAAACCTATGTTTTTAGAGCAATAAATATTATCTAACTATATATAAGTATTATTCTTATTCCCACTGCAACTTTTATGTACAACTGCAGACTGTAGCATAACAAAACCAAAAGATTTTAAAAGTGTAGTAGGAAAAAAAAAATCCTGCATTGAAGCAAATACTGTATTTTATAATGCTTGTTCTGTTTTTTCCCAGAAAAGTTTAATATGTTAAATATCTGACTTCAAAGAGACAAAGATCCCTTTGCTTTTTTCTCCCCCTATCTACCAGCAAGAAGGGAATATTATGTCTTTATTTTGAAGGGATGCTATAAGATAAGTCTGTTAAATATTTGTGGGATGTTGCAGCAGTGAGCTAACAGAGCCAACGCATAGAAAGTGTCTGCAGATAAGACAAGAGGAGCACAGAAACAAGCCTGACTTACTGCTTTAGCTGAAAGCTAACGCTTAAAAAGTCCATGATCTAGTCCATGTGGTTATCTCTTTTCCCATTTGAAACCATGAAACACTCCTATACTTCATCTCTCATTGAGAGTGAAAGAGACCATTTCTGTGCACAGCACCAGCGTCCAAACCAGACCCTTCCATCCGTGATGATTATTACAGTTTTTCTGCTGCAAATGAAACAGGATAAGTCATTTCCTTGATTCCACCAAACTTAACAGTGAAAATAGATGTTTTCAAAACCCTTCAGATTTCCTCATTCTACAATATATGAATTGATGTTATTTATATATTACATCATGACTTCATGCTACTTCACTGAAGAGTAATTCTGGAAAGTGAAAGTCACAGCTGTACTGGATACTACACATCCCACTCGGTAAAGGTGTGACATGTCTCCTCAGCTTTCCCACATACAGCCTCTCCCCCATTCCCAAACAGAAATTATACACCTTTTCATGTGTCAGAATCCTTTCCAACAGAGAATCCACTACCTCCTCATTACCACCCCTCTGTCTCAAGTGTCATCTCTGCTCCAGAGGTATGAGATGGCCCCTCTTACAGACATGATCTAATCAGTCACATTCCCCCGTATACTTAGCTTTGAAGCCTAACACTTCCCATACTCATGCAGGTGCCTGGCTTTGGGCACCTGGAATCTTAGCTGCTTTTACCAGCTGTACCAGCCCAACTGCGACAGCCTTTATCTACAAATCATCTTTCCTCCTTGTGTCCTTAAACAGCTTTTGCTAAACACACATCACACAACAACAACAAAAAAAATCCCAGAATGCCATGATTCCCTCTCTCTGGAAAGATAAAATAGATCTTGAGTTTTGTGAATGTATCTGTCCAATTTTAGCATGTTAAACATACATAAAATTACTATCTCAGTTCATGGTTTTAGCAGCTATAAGGATCTCTCCTTTTTCCAAACGCTGGAGAAAGTCCTCCTAGTAGGCTTTTAAAAGTTGTATTCTGAAGAAGAAACGTTGGCTATACAAGTCAGGAAATCATTTCTTTAGGCAAGTTTCAAAGTACACCAGAACTGAGATGCTCTGAAAGCCAGTCTGCCAGCCAACTTTGTCCCACTCTGAAAACAAAAGCAACTGTTTCTAAGAAAGCACTTTCTTAAAGCTGTTAATCCTTTAAAAAGAAACAATTCTCAAATTATCTGCCCTATAGAAGCAAACAACAGAGCCCAAGGGAGTCTTTCTGAAAGGTTTACATAGCTATTTGAATAGATCCCTTCTAAAATGTATACAATATGCAAATAACTATTACAGAGCTGTAACACATGAAAAAAACATCTTTTATTCTGTTTCCTTGAACACGTAAATGAAGAACACTTACTATATATTCAGGAAAGGTAGGCAACAATCATGTATAATCGACTAAGAAAGAAGATCTTTAGCAAACAAAGATCAAACTCATCGCCTTCAAAATTGGACGCTTACTTGCTATGAAAAAACTCACCCTACAAATTAATTCATTTGGAGTATTAAAGAGGAAACTGATGATATCTCCTGACATATGGAGAGTACATAACCCCTAAATGCTGAGCCACTGATGTTCCACATTCGGTTACACACCCAGAACTCCCCACACAGCATGATGAGCATCATCTAAAGTCATCAGGATCAGTCCTTAATTACTACATCAACCATGTCATCTGCAACCGAGGACTTGGGGAACTGGTAGGTTCACACATCATGCTCATTTTCACAGTAAGTGTTGCTCAGTATCTCAAAGATAAACTAGATTATTTAAGCAGTTTATAATATCCCCTAGAAGACCAGAGTCACAAAACCCAATATTTCATTAAAAAATGAAAACATGTTCATTCAAGCAGATGAGAAGCAAGTGGGTTATTCAAATCTGAAAAAGCACAGATAAAAGCATATTACAGATTAGAAGATTATTTTCATCTTTAAGATTTTATCTCAAATCCAGGACACACTCTATAGAGTTACTGAAGTGACACCAGGAATTAATACACCATTAAGCCTGTTGTTACTGCGGTGCAACTCTTCTTGATATAAAATGCTGTTTCAAAACCAGAGCAATATACAGAGGAAGACATTCTTCCAGACAAAATTCTGGCAGCAGAAGCCACCCAAAGTAGCTGCCCTCCCCAGAACAGCTCATTGCAAGACAGTAACGGAAGAGAGGACAAGTTTCTTAAGGTGAAACCTGACTTCTGCAGTTGGTTGGGATTTTTTTTGCCTTGTTTTTTTTTTATTATATGAGGGTGGTTTTTGGTTTTGTTTGGTGTTTAAGTGTGTTTTGTGCAACACTCCAAAATGATCTGTGAATGCTGTTTTAGGAGTGACTTATCTCACAAACTTAATACCCAAAGAGACATGGGAGATTGATTGTCTGACTTAATTCCAAGACCAAAAAAAACCTCCTGACATTTATTTGGCTTTCTGAAAGATTTTTGGAAGGGCAGATACAGTTAAGAGCTTCCCTTCCCCCCTCCCACTCCCGGCTTTTCTCCCTCACATGAGCATACAACAATACTATGTATTTAACTGCAGAGAGCAAAAGGATGTAAAGGAGTAAAGGATGACTATTCAAAGTATCCAAAATCTTCATGCCAAAGCTTTAAAATGTGACCAAGATGAAAGATAATTAATAATAGATAATTAATAATACATTTTCACAGTATATGCACACAGGGCTGTGAACCCTAGTCTCTATGCACCTTCAAAGGATAAAATATTAAGTTTGCTTATCTTTTCAAAGTACTTCCTCCTGCAACATTAACCAAGATTTTTTTGTTTGTTTTACTTTTTTTTAAACGGGCTTATGCAAACTCCATTTAACCATTGATGAAGACAGGAAATTCCAATTCCTATTACTCTGCTCAAGTTGTAGCGGAACTCCAAGTAGGCCAAAAACTCCCTTGCCACAGATTTCTACTACATAACACACAAGTTTTGTTCACTAGTACTTTTATGTGGTTTGGGAAAAAAAAAGAGTACATTAGATTGCTCTGACCAGCAGCCCATACTCTGAAGATATGACTAGTATGGGGAGCTCTCTCAATTCAAAATACCAATTCCTATGCTGATGATATTTCTGAAATTCGCCCATTCAAGTGAGATTTGCATATGCTTAATTTGTTCCAGAATACTGAGACAGTCACATCCTGACAGCGTATAGCTGAACAACTATTCATTCATCTCAGCAAAACAGTGTGGCACCTGCAATATTCTACTTTTACTGCAAAAAACAGAATAATTCAAAATTTTCATTGTGGTACAGTTGTGTGAAAAAAAGGCAGAATTGCACCGGAGTGCAACCCAAATGATTCAGCCTAAACTTTGGTTTTACTTATACTATTATTTCGCCCTGCAAGAAAAAAAGAAAGGAGAGGGAAAGGATTAAGCTTTCTTCATTCACTCTGAAGCCAAACTCTGAAGTAGGTGCATAAAGCTTCCTAAAGATACCACTAATTTAATTGATATCCTGATACTTGCTTCTATCCAACAGTTCCAGGGGCATAATCTCCAAGAGAAGTATGTTTTTTAACCTCTTCCTAAGTGGCTGCAATGGTTAACCTAGTTTCCATTTATTATTGCCTTGTGTTTTGTGTTGCCAGTGCTAGCTGGTTGTAATGAAGTACTCTCAAAGTGGGTCTTGCACCAAACCTAAGAATACCCTTATATTCTCCCTAAGAGAATACAAAAAAAAAAAAAAAAAGAGAAATCTCTTATACAGTTTAGGATTATGTATATAGTAGTACACCACAGGCAGATGTCTACCTGGAACTAGAAAGTTTTTTTCTGAAGAGGTCTCTGAAATCAGCCCTTTCCTTTAGTAACAGGAACAGCTTTCATTTCCTCCATAGAACTCCCATGAATCAACAGGGGAAGTGGGGCAGGGGGGAGAACCCCTCCAATTTTGCCATAATTGCTATAAATTGACCATATCGAATGTATAAGCAAGCATGTGCTTTAATAGAATGCAATATTCTTAACTGAGTTCTCACAGACAAAAAATAACTATTGCATCTGAACCTTTGAACACTGTCCAACAGTTGAGAACTTAATGAGGGTATGTCCACTTGTACATCTGCCTAGTTATGGTCTCCGATGATCAGGCTGAATGTTGTTTAAAAAGCATAGTACAAAAAGGACTAGGAAAGTCAGCATGTCTTTTTCTAAAGAAGAATGGGGGAGTGTTGCAGCCTTAAAGACATAGTATGCAGGAAGTCACTTACAGCTCTACACACATGGTTCCAGTTTGAACTCTTGCGTCTTTAAGTGATTTGCTAGTATTTTCACAAATAAGAACACTTTTATCAAACAACTTCGTCTCAAAGCAACTACTTAAAGAGTTAACGTAAGATTTAGGTGTACTCGCATTGCTTTTTAGTATATTCTCTTATGCAGCACAATAGTATTTTCCATATGGAAACCCCGAGTCTGAAACAATACCCAATTATCATAATCTACTAAAACCTGCATTTCAAAACATTTTAGAAGTGGTTTTGGATTACTTCTTAGCTGGCAGCCTCCTACAAGCTTAAGTAGTAGAGTTGCAAAACCACCCTGGAAAAATGAAGTTACAGAGTGCAATGCTGCCATCTGCTGAAAACTGGTTGTCTTAGTGGTCTAATTACTATTTCCAGAGATTCAGCTACAGGCTTTTGAATATTCAAAGCTATTTTGACCTATTTAATCTGATCAATTTGAGGAAGAGTAACAAATAATTTTGGATCAAGCATTTGTACATAAAGAGACAAGGTCAACTGTAGTCAAGTACAGTAGCTCTAATGGGATAGCCAACCAACACCTGGTAATTTCACTGAATTTCACTGAATTTTTTTAGAGTTGGAAGGGACCATAAAGATCATCTAGTCCAACTCCCCTGCCGAAGCAGGATTGCCCAGAGCATGTCAGAGCATGTTCCTCAGGACTGCATCCAGGCGGGTCTTGAAAATCTCCAAAGAAGGGGACTCCACAACCTCCCTGGGCAGCCTGTTCCAGGGCTCTGTCACCCTCACCATAAAGAAGTTTCTTCTCATATTTGAGTGGAACCTCCTATGTTCCAGCTTGTGCCTGTTACCCCTCGTCCTGTCACTGGCAACCACTGAAAAGAGTCTGGCTCCCTCCTCCTTCATCCCACCCTTCAGATACTTACAAGCATTGATAAGGTCTCCCCTCAGCCTTCTCCTCTCCAGGCTAAAGAGTCCCAGCTCTGTCAGCCTTTCTTCATAAGGGAGATGCTCCAATCCTTGAATCATCCTCGTTGCCCTTCGCTGGACTCTTTCCAGTAGTTCCCTATCCATATGTCCCATACATTCCCTATCCTATGTAATAACCCACACGTTTTCATGCATTGCATACAATGCAGCACCACAGCCTTGCAGAAGGTTGCCCCTGTCAGCAGCAGGCCCCAAAAGTAATGTTTCATGCATAGTAACAACTCTGGAATAGGACATCCAAGCCTGCAGGTTCTTCCGGCTACACACAAAGGAAAGCTGCACATCAGGGTGGACACCATCCCCTCCAGCAGCTTGGGCTGGTGTTTCAGTTACCAGTTTGCCAAGAGACAATATTTTTCATCTGTGGGCCAAACCAAAGTTGTTTGCCTCGCAAAAGCCGCTAAAGAAAAAAAGGAACTCATGTGAAAGTACCACAATGTCATCTTCACTGTGACCTACATTAGCTGTGGTAACTAGATTTAGCTACGCATACAGAGCTCTCACGTAGTATGATCTGTCTTGCACAACCGTTACCCATGAAGCAGTCTGATATTCACGCCTTGGCTTCTACTGTTTGATTAGCACTTCTCAGATAAATGAGACTAAAAAGTTTATCCTAGTACAACACTTAAAGCACACACCAGATATTTTTATTCCCATTTCACCAGTATAAATGTGAAATAATTCAGCTTAGCTGAATGAACATGGACCCCAATTTCTATCAGCGGAAACAAATCAAGGATGTGAGCCACTGCACCAAGTTGTCATGCATGGCTTTACCAGATAGAGATGCTTTAACAGTACAAGCCTGATTTATCTATGCCTTGCACTGAAGTAAACAAGAACAGAGCACCACTACTGTATTAGAACAGTAGTTGATAATCACTTTGAACAGACTGTAAGCAACCTAATGGGTAACACTGAACAGAAGAAATCAGTCTCTTCTATATACAGGAGGACAAACAAACCCATCAAGTCAGGACTGTTACACTGCCTGCCTCTCTGTTACCATCTCTCCTTTCTTCAATAAAATCCATTGGAAAAATTCAGCCTCAATCATATCACCTAATTCCGTGCAGCTCAGAAGTAATTATGCCGGATTCATACTGCATCACTTGCATTGATAAAAGGAAACTGACACCATCTGCCTGGACTTGTGCAAAGTATTTGACACTGCCCTGCATGACATCCTTGCCTCTAAACTGGAGAGACATGGATTTGACAGATGGACCACATGGTGGATAAGGAACCGGCTGGACAGCCACACTCAAAGAGTTGTGGTCAATGGCTCAATGTCCAAGTGGCAACCAGGGACAAGCAGTATTCCTCAGGAGTCAGTACTGGAACCAGTACTATTCAACATCTTTGTTGGTGACATGCACAGTGGTATTGAGGGCACCCTCAGCAAGTTTGCCGATGACACTAAGCTGTGTGGAGTGGTCAACACCCTGGAAGGAAGGGATGCCATCCAGAGGGACCTGGACAGGCTTGAGAGGCGGGTCCATGCAAACCTCATGAAGTTCAACCAGGCCAAGTTCTTCACCTGGGTCATAGCAATTCCAAGCACAAATACAGGCTGGATGGAGAATGGATTGAGAGCAGCTCTGAGGAGAAGGATTTCCAGGTATTGGTTGATCAGTAGCTCAATATGAGCCAGCAATGTGTGCTTGCAGCCCAGAAAGCCAACTGCATAAAGGCAAAAACCAGCCTTTGCTCAGAGATTCAAACATCCGTAGCTTCATTTTCTTACAAGAAGGCGGTGGCTAAATTTTAGGGAAAAAATTAAGTGTCAGTCAAAAAAATTAGATGTAGTAAGCTGACATTCTACACTTAAGTTGGTAATTTGTGAAAGCTACGTTGTTTAACACATACACAAGATGAAAAGAGTTTATCAGTAAAACAACACACAAACAGAATGCGTGGGAAATGCAGTCACAGCAATACCAAAGACTTATTTACTCAGAGTAGCTCATAAATACCCACTCAATAAAGAACGAGCAAGAAGCATTTTTGCCAGAGCACTCATGTTTACAATTCCAAGCCAAAGAAACAGTAAAGACACTAGATTTGATTACGCATGAGACAGAAACAGCTTTTTTTTGTCCACAGCGCAACGGGCAACACAAGCTTGAAGCTGGAGCCATCAGTGCTACAGGACAAAGGTTCTTAGGTTTGAAGCCACCTCAAGGTTTCTTTCAGACTACCAGCATGGTTAGACTGATGCATGGTAGCCTGAAGTGACCGCTCTTCATGGAATACTGGTAGTCCGCAAAAATCAAGGAAACATCTGCCCTATCAAACGAAAAGATCACATGAGATCCAAGTGCAGGACCTACAGCATGCAAGGAACTGCAACAGTAAAATGCACGGCCAAGCCCTCCTATAATTTCAGTGGATGCAGTTCCACTAACGGTGGGTTTGGTAGGGTATTTTTTTGGATTGGTTTTTGTTTGGGGTATTTTGTTTGGGTTTTTTTGTTTTGTTTTTTTGTTTGTTTGTTTTGGTTTTTTTTTTTAAAACCTCCCAGAGAAGCCAAGCCAGATGGCTAAATGCTACTACTAATAATGCTGCTAATATTCTTTCAGGACTATTTACTGAGTGGGACAGCTAGGACCAGCACTTTTATACCTTGTGATCACTACCACTTTTTTCCCTAGTTTGTTTCTATCAGTTGTAATTTTTTATCAGGATATGGCTTGTTAGTCTCCAACATGTGTTGTTCACATCTACTCTAAGATTATTACTTAGCCAATGCAAGTACAATTGAATTTAGATGTATTGTTCTTATTTCAACTGTATCCAAACCACAATCGTTATTGGAAACTTCTAGTCTAAGTTATTTTCCAAACTGACCCTTAAACCTCACTTTCTTACATTGTCCAGTCGTCATTTAACAGAGTAAGCTACAGAAGTTTTCACCCCATTATCCCATGGATTAGCTTCCAGAGAAAACAAGCAATTTAGTAAGTAGAAATATTCCATATAAAAATTAAATACAGTCCAATTTGTATTTCAAACCAGTATTCACTGGAGACAGCAAGGAATTGTCATTTTCCAATTATCACACTGCACAAGGAAGCAATCGAAGCAACAGCTCACCATGGGTCACACCTGATCAACGCTGCTAGCCATCCTCCTCAACTCCTGGCACTACAGAAGTCACACACCAGTAATGCCCCTCCCCATTGTGAAAAACCTGGTACACATTAAGCCAAGGCAATCTAACCTCCAAGAGCAACTAAAAGATGCCCAAGCTAGAGAAGTTACTGTGCTAGTGGTTCATCCTGCTATTTGCCTTAATTTGCACCTCACCCATGGAAGGGACCTGTTGATTTCTGAAGGCCCACCTCACTCCAAATGAAGAGAACAGAAGCCAGATCACTCAGCCACAGTGCTATCCAAACACATCTCTTGGGACTACTTTGGCTCTGTTTTTTGCCAGAATAGAAAAACATTATCATACCAAATCTCATGCAAGAACATAGCTTAGGTGGCTCTCTATGTATACAGTAGGAAACAAGTACTGCTTTATGTCAGCAGCCAAAACTATTTAAATACTAAACAAAATGCACAGTGAAAGATGAAAGAAACAATTTAGTATAAGAAGTTCTCTCCTTCTAGTGCATGATGCATCGATAGCCCAGTGACCACCAAAAAAAAAAGGAAAAAAATCACTTTTGAAAGTCAAGTCACAGACGATTATTAAATCATCTACCAAAGCAGCATTATGCCGATTATATCCTCCAACCCAGCAGCCGCAGAACAGAAAGTCCCCTCCAAAATGATGCCTGCCAAGCGTAGCAGTTTTCACACAATTTACTGGTCAGTGCGCACACATACATACAAAGGGGATGATTATGCCCTTCTGACTTCAGGTGTCATCCAGAAGGATCGTTTCCACAGTTTTAGCCGTCGATGTTCCAAACTGTTGCTCTTCTTCCCAGCAATTGTACTTTGTGGTCATACTTCCACTTCCTTTTCTATGTGTGCATAAGCAGAAGGCCTCTCTTTTGCCTGAATTATTTACCCTGTAATTTGTGCTTCTGTTTTCAACTAGTATTTACTGCTGAATCATGCCAAAAATCACACATACTGAATATTGCAGAGGATCATACTTTAAAGCCCATGAATTTCCTGGTTTCCTCACAGCCAAACATAAGCTTCCTATTACTTTGGGCCAATCTTTACCCTCTTATGGAACATGAAACAAATTCACTGACACTGGTGAAAAAGCACCCATTTGTATTATACATTAATACTACATTTCAAAAACAGTCACCTCAATCTTGATTCTTTGACAGTTTGGCTTTTACTTTCAGAGGTATTTAGACAACAGAGGCTACTCCTGCAAGAATACTTCAAACACATTACATTTGCAATAGATAATTCTTTAAAAATCCAGATGCTTAGAAGCAGGTAGACAAACATCAACATCAGGCAGGCATCCCTAAATAGCTCTGAAAATTTGGCCAAATGTTGTCCTGTCAAAGGGCTAAAAACAATGAGGCAAGTACCCTAATCCTCTATTAGCAAATTTGCCTTCAAACACAAAGACACACCATAGCATTCCTAGTACCCCCAATGATACAGAAGTCTCCAACTCCAGAAAAAAAGTTTCAAAGATAATGTTAAGAACTTAAGAAATAACA
Source organism: Numenius arquata (assembly GCF_964106895.1). NCBI lineage: Eukaryota > Metazoa > Chordata > Aves > Charadriiformes > Scolopacidae > Numenius > Numenius arquata. The sequence goes on from NC_133577.1 coordinate 39,928,198, forward strand.
ACACAGGCACACCAAACATTTCATAATAAATAGAAGTAAGTATTTTTTTGGCTAGGTTACATCGCAGGCACAGAATAGCAAAATGAGAACGACAGACACAATCAGATACACCCATCAGCCACAGCAGTATTTTAAACCGATGTAGGTTACTATAGGCCTTGCAAACAGTTCAGTATTAGCAGTCAAGTTTTCAAAGCTATTAGGGACTTAAATACATATGCAAGCACCTATAAATCTCAACTGATCTGAATGTAGGTATTTTTTACTGGCATTGATTTCAACGGAACACAGCCACCCAGCTTAATTCACTTTGCAAGTCTTCAGAAAGGAACCAGTACTCCTGAAGTGTTAGAGCTGGATCCAACAAAGGACTTGGCCACTGAGTGGGCCCAAGCCATTACCACCCTACAGCCACCCATGTCCACGCAGCCACTCCTGAGCCGCCCCAGGAAGCACATCACCTCCTGCCACTCCACAGGGATATACAGGAACACGTGTGCAGCTGCACCGAGACAAAGTGACTGGCACAGACCTCACCTTAAGGTGTGAAACCCTTAGAGCACTTGAGCAAAGTACTATCTATTGAGAGTAAGCGCCTCCATGAGGGGGAAGGTGGGGCAGAAGCAAGGTTGGTGGAGAGAGAGGCAGAGCAGCCCACAGCATGCAGAAAACAGTAACTCCCCAAGCCTGGATCTGGGCACTAATACAGAGACACCCCCCACTCACTTTGGCTGAAAGCACCCACAAATCCAGCATCCGTTTCCTATTTTCACTTCTAATACATTTTCAGCTTCCTGCAACAATGTATGAGTTTTTCCAAAAGTGACAGAGCCATTTTCCAGGGTGCAGCTCACTGGCAAAACTTCATAAATTTGCATTATTAACAGCTTTTTAATCTTAAATGGCCTTCAAACATGTTGGGACAAGTCTGATGTGACTTTCCTTAAAGACAGACGTATATCCTTCTTTAAATTCTTCCTTTAAACAGCACGTAAATAGTGCTTAAAATTAAGCTGTATAGTTAACCAACTCTCATCGCCGTTTCAATGGGTAGGATACATGGAAAGCAAATGCAAGCAGCGAAGTCAACTGACTCTGAGACCTTGCAAATAATTTTGGATGTTCATGTTTATTAGTAATTTGACAGCCTCTCTTCACAAAACCAGAAAACCATCTAAGTCTCTAAATCATACCCTATAGCCACATGACCTGCAACACAATTGCCTCTTAAGACTTTTATACAGTCTTTTGAGAAGACAATGGTTTAAAAATTTTTGCTTTATCCTCCTCCACAATCTTCATAATAAAATTTCTAGAAGTATTTCTTAGCACTACCATAAATCTGTATAACTGTGTATAAATATCTCTCAACTAAAGCGGGCAGTACAGGCTCAATTGCCTCCTTCAAGGGAGCATCCCTCCTCCAAAATTTTTTAATTACAGACTCCCTGACTATCCCCTGCCATTTCAGCCACTTCCCCAGCTTGTTCTTTCTCTGGGTCTGGTTTAGTTTGTTTTGCTATGTTTTGAGACTTTTCCAAGGTTTCAAATATTTAGGCTTCACCAAAACTATTAGAAGAAACCAAAAGTCTTTTTCCACCTTAAAAGCAGAACCTAACACAACAAACTCAGCATAAGCAAGAAAATTAAATGGGCACAAAATCCAGTACTGATTGTCCATTTCCTTCCTTTTCCAAACCATAAAGCTGAGCTCTCTAGCCCTCCCAACACCAGCTTCAATCCCTAGAGAGACCAAGGGGTCTCTTATATTGCCACACTAAAGTAACCACTCAAAACACACAGAGAAGAAAAACCTGCCTCTTGAGACCAGTCTTTGCCCAAGCAAAATGTACAGGCTAATTCACTTTCTACAGCAACTCCATCTTAGGTTGGCTGGACTGGCTAACACTTACGCATTTGTTTTTCACTGACCTAAGCAGCACATTCATATAGCTATAGCCAGACAGTCAAATCTTTTATTTATTTATTTTTTTTAAAGTTGCCTTACCTATGTTCTTCTACCTGCTCCCTCTGTTCCCTCCTTCCATTCCTTCCTTTCTCTCCCTCCCGTTTCTCTTTTTTTCCTTTAATATCCACTGTCCTGGTTTCAGAGAGCAATGCATGAATTCTTTCTGAGCTTGCTTTTCTACTGATCTTACAAGTTCTCACTTCTCTTCCTTCTATCAGCCTGTACGAACCCAACTATCCCCTTCATCTTTCAGCCCTTTTCTTTGCCAAGGAAGCTTGCTATTTGGTTTAAAAGAGTCCTTCCCCATGGCTTTCGAGCACCTACATTTTGTTCCTCTCCTCCCAGCAGCTGCTTCCAAGCCTGATGATACCTTTACAGCATGGGCACCCACTGGGAAGCAGCCGCCTGGACCTCAAGCAACACTGCACAAAAGCCTTTAACACCAGCTATTCTTTAGAAATTTTGTTCAAGAGAATCTAAGCTGGGCCTGCTATACTGCCACTTTGACACAGTACTGAATTCATACAGACTTAAAAAACATGATACACCCCAACCATCTCTGTTACTCCAAACACAACTAATCAATAGATTTTAATTTCAGAAAGGTCCTCAAGATGTTACATACAAAGGGGGGGGGGGGGGAGGGGAACTAAAACAAAACCCAAACGCATGTATACCTCCAGTGGACTTTGTTTTCTAAGCAAGCCTTGGAATTTTTGCCTATTGTTCTCTGCTGTGCACAGCGGAGCATTTGGCACGTGATTTCTATTTTTAGAACGTCTGGAAATGTTTTGCTTCAGCTTTTCTTTTTTGCTTTGTGGGACCACAGTGCCATCTATTGGAAAAGTTATGAAAAGCAGACTCTTACTGGCTACTATTTGTAAAGTTAAGAATAAAAATATTTATTACTTGGGTTTAAAAACAATTAGGTGGGCCAAGCCTTTATCGTAGGCTTTTATAGGCATTTGTTAGGATATGAAAGCCCCAATATCATGGAAAGTTCCAGACTGATACATTCAAAGAAACACGAGTTGCTACTTTTAGAAATAAACTTCAGGAAGGGCTATCCTACATGAACCTGTCTTTCCTTCTCCTAGATCATGCATCTGCCTATTCCAGCGGGACTCCCTGTTTGAGCAAGATCATACAGGGATAAACACAAAGCCTGCTCCCTAACTTGATTACTATTAATTGCCTAAGATCAGGCAATGGCCAGATCTTTGTAAATTCTCCTTCCAGCTATAAGCAACACACATATAAAGTTTCTCTGTGTCTATAAGCAAGCCCTTTTTCTTTCCACAGTCAGTGGGAACTCAGAGCAGCCAGAATAAGCCCATAGAGTACACGTAGTCCACACTAAACATTAAATGAAGAGCAACACAAATTTTAAGAGGGGCCTTTTTAAAACAGAACCTGGAAAGATTTCAGAGAAGTTAGGGAGATACAGGCCCACAGGCATGCCAGCCACACCAGGCAAATACAGAAATTAAGAACATGGCTTAAGCTGGAAGAGGCAGGCCCCTAGATAAACCACACAGATAGAAGACTCACCATGGGTAAACTTTTGCTTCCCAAGGGCACTTCCAGGAGCACCTATGGCCTTGTCCAAGGCCCCTTGCCAGCTGTCAGCAGCCCCAAAACTGTTCCCCCCTAGCCACCTCCTGGGACAACAGAGATGAATGCTGGGCAGCAGCTCAGAAAGAAGACAACAATGTCTGGCAGCTGGTTTTCAAAAGGAAAATGAGGCACAGGTGAACCACATCATTATTTAGGGAGGAGGCAGGAGAGGGAAGGAAGGGTTACCTCTCTCTAGATCACATTAGCACAGCTGGCACTTTGCATCACTCACACACAGGTGTTTTCTAAATACATCATCTGCATACCTTAAGGATTTAGAAAATAAGACAGCACTTACACACAGACATTGGGAGCTCTCCCATAATGGTGTAAAGGTATCTTTACACATTCATACATCGGTATATCTACATATATAAATATACACGTTACGTATAAGCCATTGCCAACTAGCATTAAAGCATTAAACCAACAACTCATGACCAAAAAGCCCAATAACAAACACCTTAGTGTAAACAAAAACATATCCTTTCTTTTCATATGCCTGTAAGACACCTGATTTCCAGGAAAAAGTTACAAATGTGAGCAACACCCCAGGGCACTCCACCCTGTCAGAGCTGACGAGCCCTCAATGGCAGTGCCATGGCAGTGCCATGGCAGCCCCAGCTCAGCTCCACACAAAGACAGGCTCCTCGCACACCCTGGAGAAACCACTCCAAGGCCCAAACCTCAGTCCCGCCCTGGGCATGGCTGCTCCCCACAGCAGCCCCCTGGGGAAGGAAATAAAACCTCAGCTCACCAGTGGAAAAGGCCCTGGGGGCATTGGCTGACAGCAGGCTGAATATGAGCCAGCAGCATGCCCAGGTGGCCAAGAAGGCCAACAGCATCCTGGCCTGTATCAGGAACAGTGTGGCCAGCAGGACTAGGGAAGTGATCGTCCCCCTGGACGCCACACTGGTGAGGCCCCACCTCGAGTACTGTGTCCAGTTTTGGGTCCCTCATCACGAGAAAGACATTGAGGTGCTGGAGCATGTCCAGAGAAGGGCACCGAAGCTGGTGAGGGGTCTGGAGCACAGGTCTTATGAGGAGCGGCTGAGGGAACTGGGGTTGTTTAGTTAGGAGAAAAGGAGGCTGAAGGGAGACCTTATTGCTCTCTACAACTAGAAAGCTGCCCAGGGAGGTTGTGGAATCTCCTTCTCTGGAGATATTAAAATTCTGCCCGGATGCATTCCTGTCCAGCCTGCTCTAGGTGAACCTGCTTTAGCAGGGGGATTGGACTAGATGATCTCCAAAGGTCCCTTCCAATGCCAACCATTCTGTGACTCTGATTCTGTGACCTACCTGAAAGGAGGTTGTAGCGAGGTGGGGATCGGTCTCTTCTCCCAAGTAACAGGTGATGGGATAAGAGGAAATGGTCTCGAGCTGCAGTTACCTCAATGGACAGGTTTAGGATGCATATTAGGAAAAATTTCTTCACTGAAAGAGTTATCAAGCATTGAAACAGGCTGCCCAGGGAAGTGACTGAATCACCATCCCTGCTGTAGACGTGGTGCTGAGGGACATGGTTTAGTGGTGCTGTTGGCAGTGTTAGGTTAATGGTTGGACTCAATGATATTAAAGGTCCCTTCCAACCTAGACGATTCTATGATTCTATAACATGGCGCCCTTCAGGCTCTGCGAGGCCTCCCCAGGGCCAGGCCAGGCTACTGCCCAGCTGCCCACCACCAGGTCACAACCAGCCGCACGCTCCACAAGGGGTACACTTCATCTTCTGTCACAGCCCTGCCTCCCTCAGGAAGCCCACATGCTTTAGCAGGGGTTCACTTTATTTTGTAAATACTCATTAGAGAAATAGCATTCTTTTGTTGCGCAGCGATTTTTAATGAATTCCGACAAATCGTCCAGCACGATTTTCAGTGTGAAATCCCCACCTCAGAACACGATTCTCCCCGGTCTCAGGCACAGGAGTCAGTCAGGAGGAAAGGTCTCCGTGGCAGGAACGCAAACAAGTGTCATCTCACACCGTGATTTTCGTCTTTTTTTCTCTTTTTCTTCCCCCCAGAGGCAAGACAAAAATCATCTTGGAGTAAAAGCCAGGCAGGGCCAAGGGGATGAAGGAGGTCTTGTGAAGAAGGCCCCAGCGCCATGCAGCTCCCGCTGCTCGTCCCACCGGCTCTCCAGCACCACAGGGGCAAGTCGCAAAAAAGCTGTGAACGCAACGGACAACATCTGCTTCATGGTGCACCTCACGTTTGGCACAAATTACACGATCATGCCCCCCAGCACACCAAAGCAAGGCCCCAAACTGCTGGTTCCTCCCTGGGGAAGGGAGCGTAGGAGCCTGGAGGCACACAGGGGAAGGGGGAGAGGCCGCAGGGAGCAGCACCGGCCCCACGCAGTTCCTGAAGAAAGTGGTCTCTGGCTGGGGAATGGAGTCCTGCTCCCTCTGCTAGGTTGGGGCTTTTTTCCCAGTTACACAAAAGTAGCATTTTCCTTTTATAGTATTTTCAGTAGTTCTGCAAATATGCCTCCATACTGTCCTTATTCCTTGGCACTGGGACATGGTGCTCTGGCATGACGGTGAAAACGCGAACCTCACTGCAAGCAAAGGATGAATTTTATTTGCCCTTCGACATAGTACAGATCTCCCTTGTTGATTTAGACTTCCTTATACTGATAGGGAGCATGCTTCAAGGCATGACCGTACCGCCACCGAAATCAATGAAGTTAACGCAAAATCCAGAGGGGACAAAGTGGCAACTAGAATAGGGATGAAGTGGTAATTAAAAACCTTAAAGTGGCACTTTGGGGAGTTAACATCTGCAGTATGGACATTAAGGGGCAGTATGGATCTGGGCAACAAAGGCACCTCTGGCCGCTTGATCTCAAGGGTCTCGCTGAACTTTTTGGTATAAATTGCACTGCTGCAATAGTAGGTTAGATGTTAACACACGTGGTCACAAGATCTGGGCCTACGCAAACATTCAGGCAGCGCCCCCCAACTTTCTTTTCAGGAAGCTGCCCTTTTCCCGTGGCCCTGTCGCCTCTCAAATTGTGAAATCTGAAATTATTTGAATTATTTACCTTCCTGCTAGGGCCCATGCATTTGTGAAGCATTACCAAGGTAATGAGCAGTTACAAAGACTGTCACTGCCAAAGGAGGTAAAGTAAGGGGGGGAGATATTGCGACCCATCTGTTGTAGGCCGCACCAGTCAGTATTTACTTGGGCTCTGCATTAAATAACACAACTGTAAAATAACTTTTATTTCCAGCAAATTCACACGAGCAGCTCTTACCAGGGAAGTGCCTGTTACTCCACACTGACAAGCTGCTCTGAGAACACTGCACTTCAGTTGATACGCGAGTCCCTATCCGTATAACCATGTACATATACATACACATACAACTCCAACACCGGAAGCCCCCGCACGTGTGCTCCCTTTGTGTAGTGCTGTTGCCCCCACCCAAACTTTCCACACCGAGGTGCCCCCCAAGCACACTAAAAACCCCACAGCGCCGCTGCCCGGCAGGCACCGGCCCATGGGCGGGGAGGGATCCACGCGTGGAGGCCCACGCTGCCGCCAGGGCTGCATAATTTTTCTGTCAACTTTTTTTCTTTTCTTCCTCGGGAGCGCGGCCGATTCCCAAAAAAGCCCGTTTTCCCTCCCAAAAAAGCTGTGTGCTCCAGGTGAGGCTCGAACTCACAACCTCGGCATTGCTCGGCTTTGTACTGCTGTATAAGTACCGCGCGCTAACCGATTGCGCCACTGGAGCCCTGACACCAACTCCTCCCGAACGCTTTACCAAGCACCGACCCGGCCCCGGCGCCGGAAAGGCGGCGCGCCGCCCGCCTGCCACCCGCGCTGGGCAGCTGCCCCGGGCCCGCCCGGTTCCCTGCCCGGGCCGCGCTCTCGCCGTTACCGGCGGTGCGGGGAGAGGTAGAAGGGAGTTGGCGAACGCTGCGCCCCTCGGGGAGGGCGGTGCCCCCAAACACGTGAGGGAGGAGAGCGCCTGCGGTGCCCGGGACAAAGCCCTCCCGCCTCCCCGCCAGGCGGCCGGCCACAGGGACGGCGGGCGGCGGAGCGGGCCCCGGCGGCGGGGAGAGCCCGGCCCCCTCCGCCGCGAAGGCGGGGCCTGCCCGGGCGGGCCGAGCAGCACCGCCCGCTGCGCAGCCTCCGGCCGGCTCCGCGCCGGGCCGCCGCGGGGACAGCGGGAGCGGCCGGTGCTTCCCCTGCGCCCCTTCACCCCCCAGACATTGCTGGCGGCTGGAGCGGGCCCCGCCGAGCTGTGCCCCGGCCGCGGAACAGACAGGTACCGATCGCAGGGCGTGCGGAACCGGAGCTGCTGGCGGCCTTTGGTAAAAGGCGTTAGCCGCTGGGTCCACCAAGTTCATCCTCACCGTAATTCACATCGGTGGGGAAGTCGTGCACCTGTCTGTCGTGCTCAGGGCCAACCCAGAGAGAAAAGCAACTAAGTACTGCCAGTAAATTAAATTATTATCCCTGTAGTATCACTAAGCTGCACAGCCTTGGGCTTTGCAGCCCGCTTGCTAACTCCACCACCGTTGTGTGCAACTCGAGGGATGCCCTGGCACTTTCAAAACAAGTAGTACAGGTTGAAAGGAATTGCATAAAATTATTTTTGAATGATGGTTAATAGAAATAACCAGAAATATTGGGGTTTATCCTGTATGCACAATTCATTGAGGGCTTACTTTACCTCTGGACTGGATCTTACTTTACTGTAGTCCAAGTACTTTACTGAGTACAAAGCATCCGTAATATAAAGACACGATGTACAGGATCTAAGCTGATTATTCCAATACCTGAAGGTTTTGTCTTGCTGTTTGCTAGAATTCATGGATGGAATCAGGTGTTCTGTTAAGAAAAAGCTGAATAGATCTGAAAAGCTAACATCACATGCATGGAAACAACACAGTGTACGTATGATGTACTACATGCTTAGAAACAGTTATTAGAAGAAAACACACAGCCTTACTGCACATGTTTATTGTTAAAGTATACCACCAACATAGATTTATTCTGCAGTTGGATCTGTCTTACCTTTACGGGGCAGGAAGATGGCAAACGTATCTGGCACCAGCAGATATTTAAACCTAAGCAATGCTCCAACACTGTTACACAGTTGAGATAGAGACATAATTTTTTTTTTTTCCACCCATGGTTAGGCACTGGTCACCATATTTACTGTCCCAGATTGCTCTGTCAGGGTACTGACATAAGTACTAGAGCATTTCACTTTTTACAGCTACTTTACTGTGGGCAAAGCAAGAAGCTCTGGGCACTTCATGACAGGGTGGGTGGTCCTACACAGGGCTTGGATTTCCATGGCTTCTAAAAATGAACTATTGGTGGCCCAGCAGCAGATGACAGGCCCTCAGCCAGTTTTCAGTAGCATTGATCTCCCAACTACTTTTGGCAGATTGAGTCACAGTTGTGTGTGCCTTCATTAGCTCTTCTCCCCACCTCTTACCCATAAATGAGCTGAAACCTTTTAAGACTGTTTTAAATGGAGACAAGGTGCTTCTTGTCAAGTGATTCTGCTGTTGGTACTATTACCGTGGGAATCACTTAGAATATGTTTCAGTGGTGTACGCCATTGGTAGGTGTAGTAACATGCAATTGCTGTATCTGACCATTGATGAAGGTGACTGGCATGGAGAAAAAGAGAAAAGTGACAGTTCATTTCTTAAGAGAAATTTTCCATCATCACATAGGCTTAACTGGCATACCAGAAAATGGCAGCTGCCTTCATTATCCTTAGCAGTGCATCATTACACTAGAAAATAAAATATTCTATGCCACGCAGATTGCTGTGAACATAATTTCATCCAAACAAGTGGTTTTTTGGCAAATACAAGAATGTCAGGAAGAATCAAAGCTGAAGCTGTGAACATAAAGACAAGCTCTTTATTGCAGATTTAACCTTAGACTCAGGCAAGAGGGAGGACTCAGTAAGTCTAATTTTGGTGTTCATATAGATGATAATCACTGCTTCTTGTATTTTAATTGGGCTTCCTATAAAAGTAACAGTGATAACAGTTAAGATTCTGTTAGTTTTTGTGGGATCTTTAACTCTTCTATTGTGCTACCTGATTAACCTGCTGCTTATGTTTGTCCCCACAGAGACGGAGGCCCTTGATAGTATGTTTGTGAATATAGCAGTGAAATTTGGCCACCTGAATTAGTTTGTGGGAACATAACTGTACTTGAATTCAAGTAGTAGTTTTATACTGATTTGAATTTTTGTGTTCAGCAACTATATAGGGTTTTTAAATATAAATAATCTTTAATTTTTTTAAAAAAAGTACTTTCTTTGTATTTGTTCTCAAGGAACAAAAAGAAAAAGCACAGAATTGACCAAAAATAGGAAGCATGTTCAACCAGGTGAAATGGATTATTTAGTCAGATCTATGTCTTCATTTTTCCATTTCTTCACAATATTAAGAAAAAAAAAGGAAAAGATAAAGCGCAGAAGTTAAAGCTGTCCTAATGCCGCAGAAAGTTACTTGCTTCCTGCTGCTTGCAGGATCTACAGATTATCACTTCAGTGTAGCTCCATTATTTTAACACCAATGTAGATAAATCAGTCCCTGTATTGCACATGGACAGACAGGCAAAGTTGAAATGATACTAAGAGGATTTTGTCCTCAAATTGCTGGTGAATTCAAACCTCCCCTGGTGAAGACTTTTCATAATACTTCTTAGCACTAAATATGAAAAAAACAAGTCTTAAGAGCCAATTTTCTCAATGCTCTTTGCTTTCAAGAGTAGAATGGGCAGAGCGGAGTAGGCAGCATCCATGCTTGCTGGCTTTATAGTCGGTTTCCCTTGCCCCTTCCCAGGGGCTCTAGACCATTCATGGTCTTTATCACTAGTTCTTTAGGTGGAAAAAAATTAATATAGGGAGTAACAGAAAAATGACCAAGTATCACTTTAATACAGATAAAAATCCTGGCCAATGAACTTGAATACCTCTTCTGACTACAAACACAGTATTTAGCTTATGTGCTTTTTGTTAACATATGCTGCTCGCTGAATACCAGCTAGTAAATTTAAGTCTCTAATAGGTCTGGTGGTTGAGGAAAGTTAAAAAAGTAGAGTAAGTGCTGTCCTAAACTGAGTTTTTTCCACTACCACTTTTTTCCTGCACCCTCAATGCAAAAGATGGATTATTTTTATTAGCAGTTTTGTGCTTCAGTAGTCTTGCGCCTCTATCAAAGCAAAAGCTGACAAATCGAGTCCTTACCTTTGCCTAGAACTGAAAGTGAAAGCAGAAAGCCCAGCTGCTGGAACAGGCTTTGATGCATGTAGAGAGTCACTGCGGAGTAGACTAGCAAGAAATATCCAGGCTCCAGTGAGGTCACGAGGCGCATATTTACCTGAGTCTCACAGAAATTGCAACGCTGGCTCTTTTCTTTGCCTCTCCAATGCATTTCACAGAAATGGGGTTTCATGGCCCAGTACTTCCAGGCCACACAGACCATTTCTTAGCCCTCCTCAAAAAACAAAAAAAAAAAAAAAGAAAAGCAATGTTCCCTGATCCCTGTTATACACATGGAGAGGCCATTAACTCCATTTTTCAAAACCTATTGATTTCAGGAGGTTGCAGAAAATGCTACCCTGTGATAATAACCTCAGCTTCACTAATGGTGAATTTTATAAGTGAACTTCATTTGTTTCCTCCGCGAGTTGGTCTAGCTGTCGGGTTTTCATACTTCACTTTAGCCACAAAATGGATTTATCAGCCTGCAACTGAGATAGTTTTCTCTGCAGGTAATAGTACCTTGTATTCTGCCTAGTGGAAAAAGCAGAGACTAGGGATTAGAGTAGGGGTTACGGACAATAGCCCTGCAGTTAAAACTGGCACATTAGTATTGTGGTGAACAAGGCTTGGCTCTATCAATTCCAGGATCTGTGTTTTTTCCTACTGTGGCTTTGTAAAATCTCTTGGTTTTCATGCCCGATAAATGGAGTCCTGCTCTGCAATACATTTTAGCAATGATGAGACAGAGCTTTACAAAACCATGGTTGTTAAAATAGAGTGTCTTCAGTTCTCCTGGGCCCACCAGGCTGGGTCACAATCCCCCACGTAAAAGTTTATTTTAAGTAGAAGTTCTCTTTTCTTTGCAGCTAAATAGTGTGCCAGCTGCCTACAGTAGAAAAAGCACTGAAATGTTCCTGTCTGTAGGTCCAAAAAGGCCTAATGACTTTGCCACACAGTGGTGTCTCGCCACAGCCATTCTGGTGGTAGAAATTTTGCGTGCTAAATAATTATAAACACACACTCCCCCCCATGATTTGGGTGAAATACTAATTTGTTTAGGCTTACTTCAGAGGAAATTTTTGCCAGTCCCATTGTGATTGTACTAATATAGTGGAACTGTAATCTACATGTGGATCCTTTTATCCCAAAATAAATGGACTTCTTTTGATCAATTATGTAATTAGTTTAAACTAAACTGCAAAGAAGTAATAGAGATGAAGATAAAACGGTCACCCTTACACATACTGGAATACGAGCATGGTATGACTTCGAACTCACATTCCATTGCAAAATTATAATGGTATAAGCTAAGGAACTCCCAAATTTGTACTGTCCCAGCAAACTGACTCTTCAGTCCAGCAGCTGCACTGCTCATGTGCAAACCATGAGGATGTACCACTCACTTTAACAAATCATATTATAACCTTATACTTATAGACATTCACCCACTAAGCACAATGTAGAAATAATCAGAAGACTAAACTATGTCAAGAGGAACTGAAAAATGCCAAAAATTTTTAATGTCTTAGGTTTTTTTTGTTTACCACCCATTTCATGTATTCCAAGTCTGAAAATACACGTTTATACATTTTCTTATTAAAAAATGGGGGTGGAAAGGAACAGTGTGAGCAATCCTATGTATGAACTATGTAAACGTTGAGCAGAAACCACTGAGGGAATAAAGACTAATACAGATCTGGAATGTCTGGTAGTTCTCAGTTTCTTGTTTGCCTGATAATTTGATGGCAATATGCTGTGCTTTCCCGAAGGGCATCACAGGAGCACATTCTGCTCTCTAACAAGCCCTGCTGTAACATTGGCAAAGAGTGCATCAAATTAAAATGAGCATTTATGGACAACTGCTTCTGGTTTTACAAATGCAAAAGACATCTTTATTTTTGTTATCTGACAGAAGAAGATCCCAATGTTTTTAAACACCACTTCCCCAAACATTGATCTTAACAAGGTTGAGAGGAGGTGTGGAAAGGAAATGGGGCTTTATTCTCAAGCCTGAAACACCTATATATAGTTATGCATGTATAAACCCCCTCTTTTTAATATATATGTAACTAAAATTTGAGCAACTTCTCTCAATTTGCATTTAGCTTTGAAACCTGTTTCTGTATTAGACTCGAAGGGTGTGCATGCCCAAGTCTTGCCCATTTTCCTCTCAGTTTCTCTATGTAACAAGGCAATTTCTGTAGAGAGGTAACAGATACACTCCAGCTGATGCATAAAAGAGAAATAAGAAACCTCCTTTGGGCAGAATGAGTCTCCCAATGAAAATATATATTTTTTGAAAGCACTAGTCAATTATTAGCTAAGCTGCTAGAGCATTAGTACTCTTTATGAAGTAACCTTTGGCTGATGGACCTGACCCCACGGACACCCAAGCCCGAAGACACCTCTTCTACCAACCAATCCCCTGAGCTCTGGGGATAGTTATGTGCAGTTTGCCCATGGAGAGAGCCCTCTGCAAACTGTAATATCTCTGTCAAAACTTTCATACCTGGTGGACTATGGAGCTTCTTGTAAATGTAAGAAAATGGATAGAAGAAAACAAAGCCGCCTTTTTGCCACCTGTGTGCAATAAGCTTATGTAAGTAAATGAAGATTATTTTTTTTAACTCAGTTCTCAGATGCATAAATATTCTTAGTTATAAGAGGAAGATGCTAAAATGCATACATGGTAAAGATTAGTAAGGAACTGGAGTTCCTCTCAGACTGCAGTCAGAGTGCTGTTTTGAAGAACTGAAAGTGACTGAAATCCATTTTGTAGTAACTCTGCAGAAGCTGTAAAGATCATCAGTTAGACTGCATTAAGGGAGTTTTTGTCAAATAAATAAAATGACAATAAACTCATAGAAATCAGAGGAGATGACATCATATCCGCAAATGATAAGATTTAGCTAACAGATTAACGCTACCAAATTACAGCCTAAAACAGCTACTAGAGCTGCTGAGAGTCATTCCAACATTGCAGAGGAGCCAAAGCTGCAGGAGCAATCAAAAACAGTGGGACGTGTCACTGAAAGATAAGGAGAAAGGGAAGGGCAGGGGCACTGGAGGAGCAGGTTTCCAGGGCATTTCCAGAGCTGTCATTCAGGGTAGGACCCTCTGTTCGGTGGGAGGCTGAGGAGGCAGTAATTCAGAGCGCTGACTAGCACCTTAGAGCTACAAACCACACTCTGAATGAGACAGCTAATATAAGAAAAAGTATGAGCATTATGCAGTTGTATAGCATGCATATTCTCAGTGTCAAAACTCATGAGAAAATGTCAGTGTAGATGGTCCAATGTGTGGCATCTTCTAGTCACAACGTTAATAAGGATTTCTTTTGTCAGTGAAGTCAAGGACAGTGTATTTTGTCCAAAACTCTATAAACAGAAGGCTTTCCTAAGAAAGGTTTCTCTGTAAAGACTCGTATAAACCCAGGTTTTATAAAGAAAACGAAAAGCATTTTTCTTGCTTTTTTTTTTTTTTAAATCTTGTTCTGCAACTTTAATCATTAAAAAAAGCACCAAAGAATGTGCCTCTTGCCCAACTCTGAAGTGCTACCTCTAATCAAAAGCTGAATATGCAGTACTGTAGCAGCGATATTAATTTCCATTTGCAGGTTCAAGGGTTAACTTTTCAAAGTAATGATTGCAAGACAAAAACAAGGTAAAGGCCACGTCCTTACTGAGATGACTGTTGAAACTACAGTTGTGTGTTTAACTGAGAAGTTATGAAACCTGAATCGCTACAATAGTTTTCACAGAGGGAAAGAATGAGGAAAGTGTCTTTTCCTTATGAGTGTTGTCATTTCTTTCATTTTCAAAATGGATTTAGGAAGCATTTTGTAAAGCATAGCCATTTCTAAAGCTTACCAATGATAGTACTAAAATTTTAGTATTTTACAGTGTGTGGAATATTCGTGGTTTTATTTCTGCATCAGTAAGATGAACCTTTCTGTCACTAGTGCACTGTTCTGCACCCTCTACCAGCAGTTCTTTGTAATCCTGAAGTAACTCTGGAACATGACATCTATCAGAAGTCAGACAGTCACATAGGTCCCTAAATACTGAGTGTTGACAAGTGTTCTCCATAAACATTGCAAGAAGCAACAGTGAAACAAGGAACATTTTTTGTGATAAAAATTGCATAGATTAAAAAAAATAAATCAATTTTCCAACATAGCCTCAGCTTGTGAAAGAGAGGAGAGCCATCTATTATATGGATTCTGAATCTCTCACCACCTGCTCCTTGTGCTATCTAAAGCATGATTTTTTCATGATTTTCCAAAAAGGTTTTAGGTGATTTTCCAAGAAGTGACTAATAGATTTCCAACATTTTTCTAAAGGCTTTGATCCTTTATGTACTGAGTAGAGATGTATAAGGCAATTTTTTCACTGCCATCTACATCACTGGAAGGCAACCACCTCAAAACATTTAAGTAACTTATGATCCTGTGTTTCAAGGGAGAATTAACGGTTAAAATCTAGGTCTTACAGCAAATCAGTAGGATGTTTGGTGTCTAAATTTATTATGGCTTTCAAACATTTATTCAGTTGTGTTCCATACACTTGAGAGGATCAAAAGTTTTAAATGCCTATTTGGGATTTCAAAACAAAACCTCAGTTCCTGAATCACCACCTGTTTAAAGTTTTATGAGTCAAGAAAAGGCTACAGTGTAAGAGCTGCAATTTAATTACATGTATTTTAATGACACTATCTTGCAAGTTTAAGTGCTTTTTAACCTCAACAGTGAGCAATTAGTGCAAAATCAGAACCCTTAACATAGCTTATTTTTACAGGGTAGCTATGGCACTTTTAAAGCTCTTCTTTGAGTTCAGAATATGATACTTACCGTAAGGAGACCCAACTGTGGTCATGGACTATATGATTCTTCATGGTCTCAAGACATTTTTAAAAGGCTGCCTGCTGGTACCATTTTCTTTATGTGGTTAAGAAGAGAAATAAAAGTGTATATAAAATGTATTAGGCAATTGATTAGCAACTCATTCTAAAAATAGTGCAATCAAGTAATTTTCACACCCCTGAAACCGTTATGATACTCTAAGTGCATTTTGGCAGTCTTAACTGAAACTGCTTCCCTTCCTTATGATTTTTCCTTCTAACTTAGTGCAACTATATTAACCAACTTTATTTAGCAATATGGACAAACAAACCTATTGGAGTACCTGCTTGTATTTTATAGCTGGAATTTTTTGATGGTGTCATTATATAATTGTTAATGATAGGAATGATCAACCCATAGTTGCCTGTTTATTACGTAAAACCCAGCTAAATCCACAGGGTAACAGAATTACTGATAAATTTGCCAAACAAAAAGTTAAGCAAGAATGATTTTTGTAGCAATATTTTCATTTTAAGTTACTGAACTAAGAATGAAACTGTATGGGTTTCTATAAAAAAAAACCAAACTCATCTTAATAGTAGGCTACAAAATACCCATAGATTGCCTTTCTCTTATTTTATTCTCCAGGGCTGATTTTAATGTATTTCATTAATTATTAGCTATGTTATTACTGTTTTGGTCTTCCTGCCCTTCTTTAGTAGAAGCGTTCATTAATGCAGGAGTATTACAGTGCGTTCTTGAAAACGAATATTAAATCTGCATGGTACAAACAGTTCTGATTTCGGTTCCTTATTTTAGGGTATGGGCATGAAGCCAAGTGCTATAATGTATACAGCTTCCTATGGTGAAAATAATCAATTTAAAAATTGTAATCTAATTTAATTCTTCAGACTTTTATTTGGCCTACTAATTTGTCACTTTTACTTATTATTTCTGTTTTACTGGTCCTCACTGTGGTGTTCATTATCATGTAAATACTCTTCAAAGTAAACATGATAATGGTAGCAGTTCAAACAGGTATGTTCAGCTATTCAGAACTGAGCTGCTCTCAATTAAGGCTTATGAGGTGCTGACACAGAGGCACATTGTTCTTCCCCGTGTTGCAGGGAGGCGCGGCTCTGCTGGTTCTGCGTTACTGGGATCTCCTGTTATTGCCCAGAATCTCCTCACTGAAAAGTAGAGGTCAAGACACCTCAGCTCACATGTTAAAAAGAGCTTAAGATCAAATTTTGAATCACAGCTAACAGGCCTAATTTATAGTTGGGTTTTTTAGCAAATGAAAACATGCTACCTTACCTCTTTATTAGTTTAAGTGGACTGATAGATAATTGGGGTGATATCTGTTCTTTGTGACAGCTGAGACAAGTGCTCATTTGGGCTCTTAAAAGGGTCTGAATCTCCTTTTCTGAATTAGCCACCACCGCAATGAAACCACTGTAACGTTGTTCCACCTTAACAAAACCAGTATAAATAGAAGAGAAATTAGCTGATAATTCCTACCATCAGTATCTCTGGTAATTCTACCAATGGGGAAAAAAAATGTTTTTACCTTTATTAACCTTCAAAAGTGTTTTACCTTTAGAGAATCCTATCTGATCATCTCAGGTTGAAAAGACATTTTCCTGTCGTTCTGGTGTTCTGGTCACTTCCGTAGAATCCTTTATCTTTACAGTTCAGAGTTCTTTCCACAGTTGGTAACTGTCAATGTCCCTTTTTCATAGCTGGAGGCACTGAAACACCAGGAGGGAGGTAGCCGGCCTCAGGTGACCCGGCAGGACAGTGGCAAAGCAGAGAGGTGCATCCAAAGTCTTTTGAGTTCTCATTCTGGATGTTGCTTGTCACTCAGCATTGTTTTGTTGACTCACTGACCTCAAAGAATTAAAAAAATCCAAAACTTACAGGAAATAAAGAGCATCATGAATGGAGATAGCTTTAAAATGTCACTTTCTTTTCTAGGCATCGCCATCAATTAAATGTGATGTTTGTTGGAGGGCCAAATGAAAGGAAGGATTATCATATTGAAGAAGGAGAAGAGGTAACCTATAGGCTGCTTATATTTTGCTGTTTTAATTGATCTATAATGATTAAAATACAGCTGCTTTTGAAGCTACAGCTACAGATTAGCAATGCAAGGCTCAGTGATCGTGTATTTATTAGACCTATTCAAAGACTTAAACAGAATCATTCACCAGAACCATACACCATCTGTGCATTTCCTTTGAAACAGGCACATGAGATCAGATCTATTTTGCTATAATTAATTTCCAACAGGAAACTGGATAAAGTGTTCTGACACATCAAAATGTCTCGTTTCAACATTTTGGAACAAAACTTTGGAAAGGTAACGATAATTTTAAAGTGATACTTTGTTGCAGAAGAGTGATCTATATTTCAAAAGTAACTTTGAAATTCAGAAATCAAAATTAAGTATTTTGATTGGCTTGAAATTATATTTTTCTGGACTTTGTGAAAAATATTAGCATTTTCAGCTTTCATCCAGGTTTGGAAGGTTAAAGAATAGAGTCTCTATTAGTCCCCTTCGCTGCACATCTACATCAAAAGAAAGCCATCCCACTGCTTTGAGCTGTGAGCAGCCATTGTGCCAAATGCAGAATTTAGGAAATTGTAACAATTTACACCTACTTTGTTCATTGCCTTTTTCATGGAATTGTCTGCTTGGCCTGAGGACTCCGAGTCAGAGGTATCACAACTGGCTCTGAAGGAACCCTAAGGGAAAGGGGACACTAGAGGCCTGGCAGTGAGGATTTCATGATGGGAGAGAATTTGCCTTGCTTCCCAGCAGAGTAATTTAATTTCATGTAATTCCAATAAAATTTGGCCACTAATTTTAAGTACCTTTGGAAACCCAAGCCTAAGGATCTGCATAGTTCAATGCAGAAGTGAGTTAATAAATCCTTTGAAAAAACAAACAAAAAAAAAGTGTTTACTTATCATTGAATCATTTCTCACAAAACCAACCCAACCATTTCACAACAGCCTTCATTAATTTTCTGCTATAATTGTGCTGTGCAGGTGTTTGTAGTCATTATAGCCGTACAGCTCTGAAAGAGCAGATGCTACCTTATCACCGTCAGACTTCTGCCAGCTTTGCATTGCCACCACGGTCTCACAGCCCACCTGCAGCTGTGGGCACAGGCTCCTCCGGTCACGTACCAGGTCACCCACACACTCTATTATGTCCCCCTTCTCATCAGCTGTGCAGGGGGAGCTCTGGCGACACCCTGGACCGTGCTGGCAGGTGGCTTGGGCTGGAAGGAGGCAAGCCAGGTCTCATGGCAGTGCGTGTGCAGAGACTGTTGCTAACCAGAAGACTTTAGCATCCATCATATATTTACAAGGAAAGTCCAGAGGTACTTCGCTGGGGAAAACAAAATGTGGTTCTGGCAACATGATTATGAAAGATCCTGGGATCCATGATCTTGGGAAAGGAGCAATCACATCTGTAGTGTGACTGCTTAGAAAGCACTGAGAAGAATATCTAATCTTTATGCTGCTGTTATGGTATATTGTTAAGTATTATATGTTAGATTAAAAATGAGTGAGGGAATTTTCTTATCGAGGTCAATGACATCAAGGTTAGGCAAAGCATAAAATGAAGGTACGTGAAGGTACATGTGGAAGTTAATGATTCCAAATATTTTTTCTGTAACTAAACCTTTTTGGTTTTATACAATTAATTTATTTTCTTGCTCTGAAGAATACATTAGAGTTACACACTAAGAGAGGAACACACACAAATGAGCTGAAGTTTAACTGGTGCAGTGGTTTGTACTACAATATTAAATATATTGTATTTTCTTTCCTTTTCTTTATGATCTTGTCTCTCCTTGCATCTCCCAGTTCATACTGGATTATCCTTCATCCCCAAACCATTCCTGTGCAGCTTCATGTTTTAAAAATTTATCTCCTCCTGCCCTTCCCTAAAAATGAAAGTTAGATTAATATAATTACCTCCTTTTTTTTTATTATTTTGCAAGAGGTTCCTGTGTTTTGAAGAGAATTTGGCCTATCTTTAATAATCCTAAACCCATTACGTGACTTTCCAACAGTATAAAAAGTTAGCCATATGTATAAAGGCATAATTTATATCAGTATGCAACAGTATAGTAAATTATTGCTAATTCAACTGGATACGAGATTTTTTAGGTATCAATACATCATCCTCTGCCTAGCAAATTGCCCACAATTACTCAGCAGCAAAAAGTGGAAACATAAAATTCCTATCAGATAGTAAAATTGGCAATACACCCATCAGAAGCATTATCATTACATATCAGTTTAACATATGGGCCAATTTTCTCCAGTTTTGTAGAGGTAAAATATACTCATATGTTGCATTTTACTATAGCCTTTTATCATACACATTTGCACCTTCCTGTGATCCGATTTAGATCCATGTTTTTCATTAGAGAAGAATTGTGAGACAGAGAGTATCCTAGCAAAAGGGCATATTCCTAAATTAGACTTGGGGTTGAAAATACAAACATTCAAAGCCATGTTCAGCTTATTATTTTGGCAGGCAAAAGGTCATTTATGGTTCTGAATGACAATTTGAAAGACAAACTATACAGGTGTACTATTAACAGGCCAAATTATGAGTGTGAAAACCCACAAATCCTTTATGCAAGTTTAGCTGATGCTCTTCTATTAGCATTATTCTGATAGCAAGGAAGCGTTGGTTTAGAAAAGAAAGTTCAGGATTGTTTATATCTGTTCACTCATTATTTTATGCCTGTTATCACACACAGCTTAGAGTGTGTACTGTGGCACAACTTGCACTTGTCAGCCTGCAGTTCACAGCAGCGAGCGGTTCACATGCGGAGATAAGGGCTTAGGAGCATCCTCCGGCTGTTGTCTGCTGGTGCCATTAAAGTGCAGGTGTATCAGGAAGATCAATTCTGACTAGCTATTTATGAGAAAAAACAAGAGGCTTGATTTGGACGCTCTTCAAAGCCTTTTAGGATTGTCTCCTGAACAGTCATTTAGGCTAAAATGACAACTAGTCTTGCACAATTTTTTTTCTTCTCTCAACAAGCAGAAATTTCCTAAATATGTAACTCGACATTTTCTTCCTTAGTTTTCTCTGCACTACTTCACTTCCTTCTTAATTTTCTGCACACTACTTATTTGCCATCCTTCTGCGCTGCCTCATACCTGAGACACTGTTTTCCATTGGACAGGTTTATAAGGAGCTGCACCTTACAAGAGATAAACCATTCACATTCTTTGGCTTGACTTTACCACTATCTCATGGTCATTCGTTTTCCTGTTTGTAAATGTTAAGTTCCCCCTTCCTCCCTTCTCCATCAGAACAGAGACAGGGTCAACAAACACCTACCCAGATTTTCTCTGCCTCTAAATCAGACCCATTCTCCAAAGTGAAACTGAATTGCTTTGGGAAATGCATCTTCTGTTGAAACATGGCAAAAAACCTGCTGTGAGAATGCACCTATATAGCTAGAGAGACAAAACTTTCTTAATATGCACTAAAAATAAAGTGTTTGTACTATAGAGCTAGTTTAGTGAGTTTTCATAGGAATTGTTACTCCCATGTACCTCACTTGCCAAGAGAGCTTTGGATTACAAAGGCTAGTGGCTACAATTCTTGTGTAGTCAACTTGATGAGACCACTGAAAGCTTCTGTGGCAGCCCTGACATGATGCTCAACCCCTCATGGCTGCAGGGCAGCAGATGCATTCCAGGTACCAGGGAACTCTCCTGGACCTACCTTTGTCTCTTGCATTTTTCATCATACAGTAGCATTTCTGAGTTTCAGCACTGCAAAGCCTGAGGCGGGGGAGGGGGACGGGGGACGGGGGACAACACTGTATGTTTTGAGGGGAGTTAATGACAGATAAAAAACACAATCATAATAAAGCTTAGCTATAGTAAAACCATTTTTGGATTTTATTTACTGCATCATGTGGGCTGCTTTGGGGGAAAGTGAGATATACTAAGAGCTAAATCCAGGATCACAAAAGTAGTTAGGCTTCTGTCTTTTTACCCACTTCAGTCCACCACTTAAACACAATGAATCTCAACTAGCTGACTTTGATTTCTTAACAATTTATATTCTAATGTCAAGTCTACATAAAACAGTGCAGTTCCATGCAGAGAAATTCAAATCAGCCTTTCGTTTACCACCTGCAACACATTTGCATCAGCACAATATTCTGCTTTGGTTTTAAAAGATTTGCTTCTCGTTGTGCTGTGTGTATTTTACCCTAAGTTCCTGCACTCAGCATCTAGGTTGTTTCCTGTGGATACAGCCACCTAAGTACTGATGCAGCCCCACAGATCCAAGCCCTTACACTGCAGTCCTAAAGAGGACCCTCAGAACAGAAATTCCCTCTCCTTTGATCATCTTTGCCAACCTCTGCAGCTGCTTCTTGTGTATTTACAGGGTCTAATTGAGATCTAGTAACGTCTTGCTCTGAAACATGATACAGATTTGAGGTCACATCTGCCACAGCTCATCTGAGTTTTCTAACCTGAATTTTGATTTCTCTTTTTCTCCTCCTCACACACATGCACTACAAGTGAGACTTTGCTCCAGTTTCTGACTAAATTACCTGCTTAAATGAAGCCTGACCTCTTCTAGCGTGTGCTGCTCTCTAGGCAGCATGCTTTTGAGAAACTCTTCCCTAGCAGCTCAATTTTCCCATTGCGTTTATGGGGATAGTAGATGCCTGAGGAGGAGCAAGGTGAACATTCCAGTAGGTAGTTTTGTGGTGCTTATCTCCCAGATAAAACTGAGAACACGAGATGCAGCAAAGAGAAAGCCTTTAGCTTCTTTACATTTAAACAACCCCACATTTATCTGGTGAAAACTCTGTATATTTTAATAAGAAACGAGGCTCCTATTACAAAGTAATAAGAGTGATGATCCTTTTGCATCAGAAACAGACTGTGTCTTCAGAAATAAGTTTGCTGCATAAAATCATTGGGATGAGTCTTGGCTAGTATTCAGGTTTCACAGATGACATGAATGAGTAGAGAAAAAAAACCAAAACCCACAACATAGTTTTCTCTATGGTAATTTTCTCTACCTTTCTCATGTGTTTGCCTCTCAGACTCGTGATGGCTGAAAAACCTTGGGATGAGAGTGAAAATTGTTTTTCTGTGCTCAAATAGATCATTCACTGCTGAAGTCTGGAGAACACCCAGGCTCTACTCCCACATGAGAATTTTATTTGCTCTGCAAATTAATCTAGAATTTAGCAATCTGACAAGCAATACAAGCCAGGATATACCAAATCAGGGCCTAATCCCAGAAGTGGCTGAGCGACCCCAAATTCCACTTTCAGAAGCGGTCAGTACTCAAAGTACACTGAAAATTGCAGGTATCTTTAGAGGTCTGTGAATAAGCTGTCAGCTACAAAAGCCTTTACAGAGCTCTGGGCTCCTACATCTAGGCATAGTTTGATATCAAAGGTGGATCTAAATTAAATCACATACATCGCTGTACATAAAATAAAATATACTTGTTTTTTAATTGGCCTATGCAAACCAGTTAGAAATACCATGTTATTCCCCTACCACATGCTTCCTTTTTTACTCTGCTAGGATACACATACCTGGATGAAGGAGCAATACAATTCTCACCACATTAGCATGGTGGGGATGATAGTGCTCTATTTAAGGTAGTATCCACACTTTCTACTACCTTGTTGAAAGGAATTCCTACCAGCAGCTTCAGTGATGCTTCCATTGAAGGGAACAGTGAATTCCCACCTCTCTGCACCCAACCTCTTTTCTCCAGAAATGCCTGCATAATTTATTTTACAAGTCTGCATAATTGAGTGAAATACCCTTTTACAGACTTGACAATGATTTAGCACTGGTCATGCTGCCTTTCACTGCAGCTTAACACAGTACTATCAGGTTTGAAGCATGATCAAGAAGGGTGAAGCAGACTAAGGAAAGAGCATATAATTCTCCTACAGTAGAGAGCTTAAGGAAAACTAAATGAGTCAAAAAATAAACTGTCAAGGGGCTTTCAGTTTTGTTTTCGTAGGTATAACAGCAGTTTTAATCATATTGAGCAATATTATGAACTTTAGGTGGCTCAACTTCTAGAGGTAAGGTGAGAATTAATAAGGAGAGATGTTTTTAGTGTAATTGTAACAAGAAGGTGCCACATAGTAAGCAGGAAAGCTAAATGAAAGGCAAAAGACTGGAAAAATGAAAGGAAGAAAAAGAGAGATAAAAATAATAAAATAATTTTAAAAAAAAGGACTTTTAGCAATTAATAAAAAGAATGAACAATCTTTGTTTCTTCCTTAAGCCACATTCTTCACCCAGAAAGACAAATCCATGTCCAATTTTGACCCATTATGCAGCAGCAATGTACAAATCTGGGCTTTTTTGCAAAGAGAGAGAGAGATATTACATGTAACATGAGACCTTGTCATTAATAAGATGCTGATAGAGCGACAATGTTATACATTTCCTCAGTTTTCAGTAATACAGTGGAGAATGGATACCGGACTATCCCAGTAAAAACAGACTAGGAAAGTTTATATTTTCAGATGGCATGAGCTCTATTGACTTACTCTCTATCTATATATGCATACATATTTGTGTATATGTGTACATAAACATACGCGTGTGTGCGCACCTCCCCCACACACGCCAGTACTTCCTTACTCAGGCCTTGATTTTTTCAGGAGGTACTTAGGAAGAGGCTAGATTTGCCCAGAATGCAAAATTTGCTCAGCATTTAGAAAAAAAATAACATTCCAGCCAAAAGACAGTACAATACCTTATTGCCAAACTGTCCTGTGAAATGGGCATGGACTATAACTCACTGAGAAAACAGTTGACAGTTTTCTTGATAAAAGTTCAGAGGATAATATAATCACAGCAGTAGAATCAATAATTACCACCACTTGTATTAATCATAGTTACATCAGATGATTTATGGATGACTGAAGCACTTAGACATTTTTCAAAAAAAGAGTTTTGAAGAATAGACCATAATTTATAGTGAAAGGCACTATTTAAATTCACTCAGAAAAGCACTTCTATTGACAATGTGTAGCCCACCTCATTCCTCCTTTCCCACCGCAAAACAATTCTTTTAATTCAGTGTTCAGAATCTTTCCTTATAATAGTGATGCTTAGCTATCGAACTGGATAGCCCCTTTTCCCTCCCCAGTCTCTTATTACCAGAAAGTTGCTTAGCCTCATGATTCATAGTCACAAGCAGAATAAGTCTCTGCCTCTGTTATCCTTTTCCTCTTCTACATGTTCTGTACATGTGTTCAGTAATAGCTGCCTTGGTAGTTATAGGGAAGAAAACACTCCAAAGCTCAAGTGTTTCAAAAAGATTATTTCAATTTCAGCATTACCAGTGCCATATTACCGATGGCCTGGGTGATAGTCCATCAAGGTCTTATGGTCTTAGATGAGTCTTTTTTGAAGTGAAGGCGACATTATTTTCCCACTCAAATCACTTTATGTTGTACAATGCGCAGTTAGCCTTGCCTGATGTGCTCTGTAATGAGGGCTACTAGTGTATTTTATACGGTCATTCAGTAACACCAAAGAAAATGACAGGAAAAGAACATGGGGAAATGGGGTGCGAGGAGGATAAGTAGCCTGACACTGTGGCCATCTAGACAAGAGTTATCATTTATCCATGGTGATAAGGCACAAGGTGACCTTTTCACTCCTGTAAGAGCCCTCAGCTTGAGAGTGCATCTTCAGTTGCATCTAATGCATCTAATATGTCATTCGCTGGCAGCATATTTGTGCTTTCTTACGTTCATAGAGGTTTTCCTTGAATTCTCAGGGGCATGTATTAATATTTCAAAATATCATGGATAATAGTAATAATCATGGTAATAATCCTGATTCAAAAAGCTGATTAATCTTTTCTAATGTTGGAAAAGGTTTAGTTCAGGGTTTTTTATATGCTTCGGTGGTTTTTTCTTTCCCTTATTTATTTTCCATTTTGCTAAAATTGTAGTGAATCACTATAAAAAAAAATTATTTTCATTATAGTTCTAACTTTTAATCAGGTTTCTGACAATTTCAGCTGCACCAGCAATTAGATGAATTAATCTGTTTGGTTTCTAGATAGGCAAACAGAACCTGGAAAGCATACAGAAGCTTGGCAGAGAGTAGCAGAAAATTAAGGTTGACTTTTTGAAATATTATTACTCCATATTGTATGAAATGAGGAAAAATGTGCCCATTATTCCAGGTCAAAGAGAGATCTGCTTACAGATCACAGCACAGTTCTGCCATGAAACATGAGGCTGGGTCTGAGCACCTCAGAGCCCCCACAAAGCTACTCTGAAAACAGAGCTGTGGAAATGTCATTGAAGAGAGTTATGGGTTCAGTGGTTCTACCCTTATACATGCTTCAATGTAATCCTTTTTACACACACAGTAGGAAGAGGAGCAGCTGTTGCTGGGCTTTGAGGGTATCCACAGAAATAAAGCAGAACAGCTTCCAAATGGGCAATTATTCCCATATGAAAAATCTCCATTAAAAAATGAAAAAAAACACACACCCAAAACCTGTGCATGCATGTTTGGAGCTTATTTGGAAGACTGACATTTAATTTGTAACAGTGAAGACCCTGCTACATCTGAAATGAAGCTTTATATACAGTGTAATCAACGGAAGTCTGAACCATAACATCCCAGCTCTACAAAGAGTAATTCCCAGGAGTAAAGACAGCACAATGGAATTCCACCGGGTTCACAGAATAGCTCTATAAGCAGTTACAGACCTCTTAGATTGTCAAATGTATGTAAGATAATGGAAATAATACATATTTAGTAACATTTTCAAAAGCAACAAAGGTTGGAAGTCTGTTATTGTTAGAAAAAAGATCTCTAAATATTTGCAATTACAGATTGAATGTATTTGTACTTGTATCCTTTATAAACAGAATATGAAGTACAGAATGTTTTGGAGTAGTTGCCTTAATGTTATTTTCCTATTCCTTCAGCTTTTTTACCAGGTTAAAGGAGATATGTGTTTGAAGATAATTGAAAATGGGAAACAAAAAGACGTTTTCATCCGAGAAGGGGAGGTAAAACAGAGTTGCTTTTCTGTTATTGTTGTACGTAGGTAGGTTAAATGAATATTTTATGAAGTATTTTAAAATCAGTTTATCCCTACTGCAAAAGATAGCACCAGGAAAACAATAAATCTTGAATGCAGTATAGCAAATTCCATGTAATTAACAGCAAACTAAGATGTACTGTGTTCAACACTTCATGATTGCAATAACAGATAAAAATCTCTCTGGGTATTTGGGATACCCATTCAGATAGTCAGGAATATACTGAGAGGAGTTCCTGTTCCCCTGCATGGCATGGAATCTGCCATGTGAATTCAAGTGGATCAGTGTTTTATTTATACACTGTCAGGTACATACCGGCCACCCATCCAAACGCACTGTTAAGCAAACTGCCTAGAACTTAGAAAGTTCTAGATTCAGCTATTTTCAGCCTCTTTCTTTAGTGCTCACAGCTAGCCTTCACAACCACCACAATATGAGAACGGTTTTAAGAGAGACAATTTATGGATACAGTGCACGCAGCCACATTCAGTTGCTTTTCCTCACAGTAGTAGATTTGCTAAAGCATAGATTGCAGTGCTCTTAATAAGAGCACGACTAGGTGTTTTACTTGATGTTACTACAAATTATTAGATGTGCTACAACTGCCACCCATTATTATTGTCACAAGCTTGAACTGGACTCAGTCTTTGAAAGGGTTACGGGATCTAATGGGGCCAGCCTTTAAAATGGAAGACGTGTATTACACCCAGTAGCTTGATGTCATTAAAAGTATTACAACATTTTCAATGAAGAAAGAGAGCTACGTTTTCAAACCTATAGACGGTGAGATTCTGGTAATACACTTCACGCTGGAGAAGTACATCCAGCTGAGATCTTGGCACATAGCAGAAGCATTAATGAAAAGGAGCACACAATATCCGTAGTGGGAAGCCTGACAATAGTGCTGGTGAGGCACTATCATTAGCTCTGCTTTGCAGACAGAGGAATTGTAATGACTTGCCAAAACTTAGCTAAGAAATCTGCAGCTTACCAGCTTCCTACATAGTCAGATAACTGCTAGAAAAAGGTTTATTCTCATACTCCAGTAATAGACTTCTCCCAACCAAATGTTGCCTATTCACTTTGTCACTTGCATGAGTAAGTAGCCCCTCATATTTTTTAATTATTTCTGGAGAGAATAACACTCCTCATAATGCAATCACAGGTGCTCACTGTGTTGTACGGATACACGTGGTTGATTAGTTTAGACATTTCCTTGAGCTGACAATAAAAAAAAAAAAAAGATAACTTTTTATTTCCATTTCTGATACTCAGAAATTGCAGTAAATATATAAATTCCAGATGAGTAAGTGGTTAGATTTTCATTTCAATTGTGTCTAGCAATGATGATCAAACCGGGAGGAGAGCACTTGATTGTTGTAAAGGCAGTGCTGATTGCAGAGTCAATGGTCATCATTCATTGAGAAAGCAAGAAACAGTATCTACTGGACTGTTGGTACCAAAGTGAGTGCAGCTGCAAAGCAGCAACACAGAATCAATAAAGAGTAGGGGAGAAATGGGGCAAGGAGCCGAGGATTTTGCAGTTTGGGGCACAGAGGGGAAGGACAACACAAAGAACAATGACTTCCTGACACTGATGCTTTCCCATTTCTTTGAACAGATGTTCCTCCTACCTGCTAGGATACCTCATTCTCCTCAGAGATACGCAAACACTGTGGGTCTTGTGATTGAGAGGGAAAGATCAAAGACAGAAATTGATGGGCTCAGGTGAAGTATAAACTGTTGGCTAATATGTTAGGAATCATAATATAAACTAATTTCTCATGTCTGTACAATACTGTATTTTGCTTTCCTGATAATTTATCAGATTCACCCTAGAAATTTTGTAGTAATTTTATCCACATGTCTATTTATCTATACACACATAAAGAGAGATCTCATTTAGAATTTGATTTAGTTAAACCAGGAACTTGTTGAAATGTATTAAATGCATGTTGTGGTTATAGATATCTACTTATGTATTGTCTACTACCATAGCCTTAAGTTTTAAAAATCTCAGAGCTCTGTAACACCAGAAATCAAAAAAGATTTTTTTTATCAATTCTAGCAAGCAGAACATTAATTCTTTTGTAAGCACTGAAAGCAAAAAAATGAAGAAGAGCTTTCTTGGCAAGCGTGTGGGAAGCTGGAAACAAAAGTCAATTTTCTTAACACAAACCCCTCTACATTGTACACACCTCTGCCTACTTTTTATTGCCTTATGAGAACAACATCTTCAAAGAAATGAGAGGTTTACTTTTTATTCTAGTAGGAGCAGGACTAAGCCTTGTCCTGTGGTCATACAGGATTCATAAGTCTAAGAAGGCAAGTCACATCAGTAGCTTAACCAGGTTAGAAAAGCTGTTTTGATATTAACCAGATATGACTGACCAAAGAGTTTACAGCTATTCATGTAATTTATAAAGATCTAAAACTGCGGTAATATCTGTAATGTGGTGGGTTTCTCCTTTTGCCTACACTTTTGATTGTTGCATGGGTGGTGTCACAGCAGGAAGATTGCGAATACGTGGAGCTAGAAAGGTATGCTTTTTCATTCAAATAAAAAAGGTTAAGAAATAATTAAGAAAATAAGAAAGGGATGATTCAAAATAACACCTGACTGGATTCCAAGCTAAAGACAAATCCGTTTCTTTTAAAACATTGTTCATCTATGCACTTGTCCCTTTTTTTCCTTCCACACACTCTTAATAGAAAATATCTAATCAGGTACCTGAAAATAAATCACTTGGGGGTTTTTAATGCCCTTGTTTTCACACTGACATGATGAACAAAGACACCTGAAGTTTTGGAAGTGAACAATCATGTCATGCTTTTGAACCTGCATTGTTTCTCTGTGTGCTCCTGTAAGAGATGGGGATTTACAACCAGAACCTCTAATCTTCTCAAACATTTTTCACTCCCAGCCACCTGCAGCAAAGACTGTACAAGAGGAAGTCATAATAAACTTTGAAGTATGCTGACTCAAGGTCTAATATTACATTACTGTTCCATTATTTATTATGCCTACAAGCCTCAGTCATAAATCAGAGCCCCCAGCATGCTGATTATTGTACAAGTGAAGAATAAGTAGCCTGCCCTGGTGTTTCAACCTAAGTAATGATTACATGCTTTGTACTATTAAAAAAAAAAAAATGCACTAGCTAATCTTAATTCTATAGGAAACAAGTACAGAAACAACTAAGTTTGATATTAGTTGCGTGGTTGGATTCTTTAACACATGGTAAGGTGCAAAGTCCTTCCCAGATGCAAAGCCTTTTCCAAACCCAGACATTTGTAACATCTCTCTTCTCTGTAGATTCTCTGTGCTCAAAACTTGTGCTCATAGCACAACTTTTTCCATCTTGGAGGCATTAATAATGTTACTATCTTCCAAATACCCTGGTTTTCCAAAACTTGAGGGACTCGTGAGCTCTTCTAGACAACATTTGTATAGATACATTAAGACAGACATGAATACACAAATACACGTACATGCACAGTATAATCATATCAGCCTTGTTTCCCTCTTCAAACACACATTCCAGTGACTATAACCCAAAGGACACACAGGACCTATTTACAATCAGTCGCAATATGCGTGACTGTACTGGAGCATCACTCCCTTTACATCCCATGCAGCCTTTTTAAAATCTGTATGTAAATTCTGTACTTGCCGTTCCATAGATTACAGCAACCTTAACCTATTGATCTCAGCACAATTTATTTATTTATTTGTTAAGATATAAAATAATGCAAGGGAGGCAGATGATCTGGAACTAGATGATCTTTAAGATCCCTTCTAACCCAAACTGTTCTATGATTCTAAGCATTAAGTCCCTCTTCAAAGGGGTGAGCTAAATAACACTTCCCAAATGTACGCAGCTGAAAACCATTTTTTTTTGCAAACAAATCTATAAACCCCCTTGTATTTTTATCAGTCCATGCATGGGAAAGATGCGAGCCAACTCTCTTAAATATGGGCATTTATCTTGTAGCTGCATGGACATAGTTACTGGAAATGGCATTTGGGGCCAGTTATTTCTGTAGTAACTACATCCAAAGCGAGAGCTATTGCTCCCAAGGCACCAATCAGTTTCTGGGATTAAATCTGGAAAGTTTGCATAAGGAATTTGGTGACTTATCTGTCGTTGAGCAACAAAACTCAAAGGCCCTTGATCGAAGTTCGAACACCCCACCCACCAATCAAGATAATCGAGGAAACACAAAGTTTCCCTAAATAACCGTTCTTCAGCATAAAATACACCAGGCTTGAGAATAACACACTGTTATACACTTCATGAAGCTATTTTCTTGAAAAGACTGAAACTGCCTGATCAGTTAGTTAATAAAATGATTGACTAACTTTTTTTCACTTGGTCAGATACTACGTTGGAGATACAACTAATGTCCTCTTTGAAAAATGGTTTCACTGTGAAGATCTTGGCACTCAACTTATACCAATAATTCAAGAGTAAGTTTTTTTCTGTGTAAATCTTAAAAGAACAGTTAAAATTATCTAATAGATCTTCATCTGTCTGTGACTTACATAGTAAAT
This sequence comes from Numenius arquata, assembly GCF_964106895.1. Classification (NCBI taxonomy): domain Eukaryota; kingdom Metazoa; phylum Chordata; class Aves; order Charadriiformes; family Scolopacidae; genus Numenius; species Numenius arquata. Next base: position 39,959,551 of record NC_133577.1, read on the forward strand.
TTTCTGTTTATGCTACATTTTATATAGACTTGTTAAAAATTAATTGCTGCTCTACAAATTTTTAATTATATCTTGTATACCCCAAACATTAAATCGGATTTAAAAAAAAAAATAAAAAAAAATCAAGTGTTCCTCACATCTATCTGGAACATAATTTTTAAACAAGTAAAAACACATTGCTGCTAAGTGCAAAAAGAATTGAATAAAAAATTAACACTGAACTGATGCTAGGTTAACTAGGTAAAACACTAAATCGCCTTAGTTTTTTTTTCACTCATGCTTTAATCTAAGTACTTTTAATCAATATTATTCATGAATAATCAGGACTGTGGCAAATTTGGTAGAGAGGTGCTTTTGAGGAAATATGTGAATATCATCAATTGACTAATTAATTTGTTAAATGGTTGCTAAAGGTGAACAAGGCAATTGTTTGGTGACATGAATTTTGGAGGATTTTCAGACAAACCCTCTGTCGATAAAACAGATATAGCCCTGTTGAATGCATGTGATAGCAGCTGAGGATCTGGCACATCCATTCTCAGCACAAAGCTTAATGGCCAGTATTATTGCCTAGTCTTTGTTAACCTGCAGAACATGAACATGACTTTCTACTTGTTTTAAATGTTTATTATTCCAGGTTTTTCAATTCAAGGCAATATCAAACTGGAAAACCAAATCCAGGTAATGAAAATTAGTTTCAGAATTAGAACAATTATTGTATCTGATTGAACAGTAATGACTCTCTCCACATCAAATGACTAAGTTTCTGTTTTTCTTTCCGATTATGTAAATGAAAGTTACGTTGGCGAGTAATTCCTTTCATTAGCCCAACCTCAGGAACTACCTAGAAAGTCTCCATGACATTGCCAGGTTCTTAATTGACACATGGGCACATACAAATCAGCATAAGCACAGCAGGAGCTGCCGGTGGGATCTCCAGGACAGCCTGCCATTCCCACCTGGAGAGTTCCTGCGCCAGTTAGCCAAATACTGTTGTGAAGGCCACTAGTTCAGTCAATTCCATCGCTCTAATAGGTTTGTTGTTTCAAATCAGTCTGTTATCTCACCTACGCAGATTACTGACTGGGGGACATCCTGCACCAGCCAGGAAGTTTATGGCTCAGGTGCACAGGTGCACATGCACAGCCGTAATACCCAGCTGTGCTACTCTTACAACTACATGACAAACTTGAATGTCGTCCTTCAGCCACACCCATAAATGAAATTCGATAGCTCTTGCCATAAGTTAAATTTTAGTTGCCCTCTCTAAGAAGTTTTTGGAACCAACCAGTTGTCCTTAATCTCCATATTCATTCCCAAATGTCTTAAGACAGACAATTTTTATGAATTGCTCTATCAGAGACAAAAGTTCTAATGAAACATTATTTCTACATCTATCCCATTTCTCAGCTTGACAGTCACCATAAAACTGTCACTGCCTGACATCTCAATCAATAATTGAACAAAGTTCTTACTCAAATCCTAAAATCAGGGATTTTTTTTTTTTCATGAACATCATCTTTCTTAAAAATAGTAAACTAGATCATTGTCACCAAAATGAAAAGTTCACAGAAGAGTCGTTCTGTATGGGATAGCAACCTTCCAAGCCGCAGGAAATAGTAAGCCAGCCAGAAGCCCTGCCTGAAAGGCTTTGCAGCTGAACCAGCTTTTAGCATTGGTTCTTTGACTCTGAAATGTACTTCTCAGAAAAAGGCTCTGTGTTTCTTACAAACAAAATGCTGTCTTCGCCAAGATCTTACTTTTCTTTATATGCACCATCAAAATGTGGTTATTTTAATTTGATCTTTTTTTAATTTGAACATGTCACTTGTGTGACATGCTTGGGTGTTGGTGATTTATTTGGGTCTTTTTTGTGGAAGGGTAGGTAGGACAGGTACTGTCTCTCACTGTGTTCATGCAGTGTCTAGCAGAGGAAATATAATTTCAGATGAAGCCTCTAGATGCTGCTGTAATAAAAAAAATATAATCTCACACATACTATCCTTGTTCAATACAGTGATTTCCAATAAGCATCCCTCACTAGTCTGAGCTAAGAGCTTGTATGTCAGTAACAAAGAAATTATATCAGTGCAGAAAAAAAGAACATTAAAGATTTATATTGTTAATATTTTTGCAGAAGATTAGAGCTAAAGAACAAACCTGACAATCAATCAGAAGCTATGATGCATCTTGAAACTTTTTTTAAACATAGAACTCTGAGAAATTGTTATTGATAAATCCAGTACAGAAGCTTTCTCCTTGTAATTTATTCAAAAGCTGTAGAAAGGCCAAAAGGCATGACAGACTTGCATTAAAGATAAAAAAACAAAAATAAAGCAAGTAAATGTAGTTAGTTTGCTCAGAGCTCTTTTTCCCCTGAATGGATTCTCCTCTTGGATTAACTGCTAAATCAAGACAAAAGTATTTGAAATGCTCTTGGCTTAACTCCTGCTGTAAGCACAAAACAGTCAAAGTTACAAGGCAGCCTTTCAGCCTGGGGTACAGTTCCTTTTTTCCAATTTTCAGTTCTCATGGATAATAAGAAGCTCAAAGTCTTATACATGAGGAAAATACCCTGGATTTTTAGTTATGGAAGTTTTAGCTAGCAGCTCCTGTAACTGTCAGTGAGGCTTGTGTTAAAAAATAAATAAATAAATAAATAAAGTTTGAATTAGCTATGAGTAAGCTGGTAATATATTCCTTCTGGAGGCATACACAATTGATAGACAAATAATGCTTTGGATTTATTCCCTGAACAACTCTTTTTTTTTTTTTTTTCTTAAGAAGTAGAATTCAACACCAGCAGTGACACTTGTAACGTAACAAGCTACCACCAGTTTCTTATGATGTTTCAGTCGAAGCACATTTTAACAAGATTTCAGCTGACCTATGCAGAGGGCTGGGTTTTAGCCTCTTTCAGTTTCTCTTCTGAAAATCCAGAATCCTCTCAGCTTAAAAGCGCCAGCTGAAGCACTCTCAGGTTCATCTCTACATAAGCGAGAACTAATGCCTTCCCTTTTTAGAGAGAAATGGAATAAAATTTAAGAAAAACATCTTGAAAGAAACCCTTGATTGCAGCTCACTCATAGAGGAAAGCTATAAATGGAACCAATCAAGCAACACTTGCTTTAAAAAAGAACACCACACGCACACACCAAAAAAAAAGCCTTAAGTCCAGACTTTTTCTTGATTTATTTATGGTTTCTGGCACAGCCAACACTAGGGCAAGTCCCTCTGAAAGCAAGGTACTCAGAGTATATCAAGAGGCAGCAGTAGCTATTAAAAAGATACATTTTTAGAAGAGGGACTCAAATATCATCAGGTGAAATACAATCAGAAACATTTGTATGCAATCCTTCCTTCAGACATCTTCCCTGGAACTGTTTTATACTGAATTATTAGCTTCTTTTGTTACCATGTGTAGAAATAAAGCCCAAGAAAACTTCCCCCCTCCTTTTATCAATAAGGGTGAATATATTTAGGATATAATCTAAACATGCAACACTCAAGATAGGTTGATTTGGTTTACTTTACACAATTTTTTGACAGAAGAAATCACGGTTATTAAAACAACTCTTGCTACTTTCAGTTCAATCAGACTGGCAGCAAGATTCTCTCAAGGTTTCTATTTCATCCCAATTTTATAGTCAAGAGGACAAGAGACCGTTCAGACAGACGAACGCCAGTTGTAATAAACCATGATGGCTGAATATTGCTCACAAAAGTATCCAGAAGTTGAAAAGCTTATCCTGCCATGCTCACTGAAATAAACCAGACTTCTTTTATGTGAAATTTGATGGGGAAAAGTGCAAGAAAAGACTTTTCCTAAGTTAGGCTTGTTTAAAAATGATCTTTAAGAACATTAACGGTGTAGGAAGAATGTCAGATTTTTGTTTACTCAAATTAATTAATCTACTTCTAATTATCAATGAAATTTTAATTCCCATACAAGCTTTATTGTCAGTGGAAATACAGATATTAAATACAAATACCTGTCCTGTAGTGACTTCATAAGCAAAACTTTCATTGCTTCTAGGGCTATCTAGGGAAATTTACAGTCTGTTCTTTAAATCAGGTTAGTATCATTAGAACACAGCACAGTTCTATGCTTGTGATTCAGAACAGCCAAAACCGAAGGATCTGAACGAGCATGAGGAACTTGGGTGCTTTCTTCAGTTAGTTGGAGTAGGAACACCATACAGCCCAGGGCAAATGTTTTCTGGTTTCAGTACAGCTATTAGGCAAGTTCTAAGGGTGAGCTCAGCACTATAAAAATCAGCTTCTGTACTGTCATCCCATGTAGCTAATCCAGTGCAACCTCTGTAGAGAGTATTTGCTGTTCAGTCTTGTTTCACTGATGTATACAAACAAGCAGATCGAAAGAGAAGTGTGTTAATAACTGAAAATAAGAAAAAGCTAAAGAATAAAGATAATTGGCTAGTAGGTAATATTAATTCAATCAAAACTACCTCAGAAAAATAAAAACAGGGACAGAGAGAAATTCTGTCTTCATTTACACTAAAGCAAATATAGGGCCATTCTTTTGAACTTAAAATAACTGTATAAATATTTGTGTCTTTCTGTTGTAGGCACATTGAAATAATTCTAAAGATACTATCACTGTGGGTTTTTTTTTTTAAATAAGAATGATGATTTTGGAAATACTTATTTGCTATGAAGCTCTTTAGAAAACTGAATATTTGATTCTCTTTTCTCTCATCTTTTAAGGACTCCCAGCATATCTAGATAGACTGCTCCCTCTAGAATATCTTGATTCTTTCTACTTTGAGTACTTATATTAAAAGAAACAACATATGAGCAGTTAGATATTAAGGAGTGTTTGTCTAGGGAATTTATTTTGTAAACAGCCATCAGGAGGTCACCAGCACATAACAGTATGCAAACCAACACAGAGACTCAACCATTTTTAACTGTCTAGTAATTGTACAATTCTCCAAGACACTGTCTCTATAACTTATATCAACAACTTGAATCTACTGCTTTTTCATATCATCCTCATTGTCTCTATTCTGGCAAAGATGCCCACATAAATACACTGTTCATCTTTATCGCATCTTACCTAAAGTGATGTTCATCTCTCTCCTGAAGCCTACCTGAACTGCAAAAAGTACACTGGCGTAAGAAGGGAATAGAATAATCTAATATACATGTCCAATCCTGTATAACCAACAGCAACCTCTCACTGGCTTCATCCATTTCCCCTCCCTTAATATTTAACAACTTTCCACACCACACCAGTGCCTACTGAGTATGTAGCCAGTACTGGAAATGAAGAGCTCACGTGAACCAACCTAAGTCAGCAACATTTAATATGCAAGTAAAGTAGAATTACAGTGTCCGCAGTATGGTTGCTATAATTTGCCATATGAAAACTTCTACCAAACTTCTTAATCCCAAACTACAACATATCATCCAAAAGCTAGGACTGTGGGCTGCACATTCTCTGGAGCCAGGAATGCTCCAAGAAGTTCATTAGGCTCCCAGAGTCTAGAACTGCTAATGACAACATTCACCAAGCAAAATCCAAAAAAATGCTCCAGGACAAAATCTGCTTCTGCCACAATATTCTCAGCTGAGCCTCCTCAATGAGAGGCAGAACATAAACTGTAATCTCCAGGAGCTCTCCTAATGCTTCACTATAGGAACCAAGCCACTACTGACCTTTAGTACATAATATATATAATAAACCTATCAGGGAAATTGGAAGAAATGCCTTATAGAGTTGTTTTCTATTCAGACTTTAGCGGGAAAAAAACCCTAATATTTTTGAGAGTTCTAAAGCTCAGAGCAGTTTCACAGCAGGTACGTCTTCTCTAATAAGGCAGGTTCTTTCTTCCTTACACTCTTAAATACTCCCCAGCCAGCAACATTGGAAACAGAAGACTCACTAATGGAGTCAGTCTGACATTTTCACTAGTGTTTCAAAGGCAGCTTAGTAGTAATAGCTCACGCATGCTGGACAAATCCTTATCTCACAAATGTAGTGAGGTCTCACAATGCTTGTTATAATGAAATATCCTATTCTGTAGAAGCAGAAGTTACGCACAAAGATGATTAATGAAATACCCAGTCATATAAAAGCCAGATTCAGAAATGAAAATTAAGATTCTTGATTTTAGGATTGGAACAATGCTCAGTATTTCTCAGTACAATTTGTCATTCTTAATTACAATGATGTAGCTATATCATGAAGAACCTTTAAACAGAATTGTGGCCTAAATCTTGCAATTTCTTGTTCTAATTTATTCCCTTCCTTCTGGCCGGTGATACCACCTTTTGAAAAGGCTATATTTCTTTATTACAAAAATATTTTTCAAAGCTTTCATCAAACTTCTTTGTTTCAATTAGGACAAAAAAATTAAAATTGTTGTTTAGTTTCCAGCATAGATTTAATGACATGAAGAAAAATGTGCCTAGATGTAATTACAGGGAGAAGTCATAAATTAGCAGTCATGCCAATTCTCAGGGCATGCTACAAAAACAAATACAGTTACAGAGGTAAAGGTATGATTACACCAAGTGAGTGCTGCATTTTCAGCTGAATGTTTCTGCATCTATACTCAACAACAGTGAAATGAACCAACTGCCCCCAAAGTACTCAGTCAGTCAGTGCTTTCACTCTGGATTTTTATATGGAATGAGCTAACTGCTTATTTTTTTCAAACACAGGTGCCTGAAAGTATGTCCTTCAGTCCACGGGTTTTATTTGGAGAGGTGTTAAACTCCTAGTAGTCTCATTGACATTTCTGTTAACATTAAGAATAAAGCAGAGTTTTCATAGGAATTAGGTAGGCACATATGAGAAAAGCATCCTAGAGTATAGATTATCACTGGCATTGGCCAGCAATACATGAAATGCTGCAAACTGTATTCTTTAAGAGTTAGAAAGGGTAATTAAAAAGCAGACAGAAATAAATGAATATGTAATTCTAAAATAACTTGTGAGTTCTTTATCCCTAGTCTGGACCATTTTATTCTCTGTTAAAGGATTATAAAACAAAGAGGATCTGACTACTCCACTTTGGGTAAGGATGTCTTCTGCTTTTGTAGAGGGAGACACCGTTTTTAAGAGACTTTCTCACATCCTTCTGTGGAGATGATGCCACAGCACGCAGAGATGGACTGTTTCTCAGGCAGCACAGTGACTCAGGATGGAGGGGCTTTCATAATTAGTTAGAATATAAAAGGTGATTTAAAGATTCAAAGATTGTTCCACCTAGAGTGTGCTGCCTAGAAGTGGAGGATGGCATGTCACTGAAAAAATGTAATCAGTTTCACAGTCGACACAGTCTCAATATATTGTATTTTATGTGCCTTATTGCTCTTTTCCTTTGCAACAAATCTCAAAGAAACAAGGTCTGCAAGAGAGCTATGGGAAGAGCTCAGGGATAGCAGGACTCAAGAAACACTCTGTGGGAATGAGATGGTCTGATTTCTTGACAGGAAAGCTTAGGCATGTCACTGGGGTAGGGAAGGAGGAGCTTCCATGTAGCATGTGAGCTTGGGGTAAGGAAGTACACCCCACGTACACCTGGTAGGCCAGTGGCAGTCCTCTTTTTGCCTGTCCTCTTTATTGCTATCAGAAGTACAGTGCTCCCAGGAAGTTCAAACTCTTCCTTAGGTGGTCTCTGTTGAGGCTGTAACTACTTGTATGCTTACTGGCTGCTTTCTTGCAAGCTGTTCTCTTCATTTTTGCACAGCTTCATATTCTCAGTCTCGGTACAGTCTCTATTATTTAACTGAAATCAACTTCTAAAACCTGTAATTTCCTTTTTAAAATATTTACAAACTCCTTCGGTAAACATGATGTATGTTTCAGCTTCACTTGATATCACCACATTCTAATTTAAAGCTGAAAAGAGTTATAAAACCCATAAAGAACACATTGCTGTGATATGAATATTTAATAGTAATGATCTACAAAAATGGACTTTACTGTTGAACTATTTAAATGGATCTCCTGAACATGTAAGAAAATATTAGATTTGATGTTCCACTTAGTGATACATCACTTGAAGGTAAATACACAAGACTTTTAGCTGACTAGCTTCGAATTGCTATCTTCTTGCATTTTGCTGGCATGTTTTTACTCTTTAGTCGTTAAACATGTTGTCTCCTTGTCTCACAGTATTACTAGAACCTAAAAACTCCAGAAACACACCAACTCACACTTCCTGAGATATTGTTGAAAGCTAGTGTACAGGCTAAAGCAGAAATTTATGCAAATATAAGCCATTAGCCTGATAAGAAACACTCAGTTCCTTTGGAAGCACCAGGCTTCAACTCTGGTATGTGTGTGATCACAAAATATTGGATCCCGCTCGCTGTAGCTCATTAGCTCAAGTTCACAAGCACTAGGGCACTTGCAGCTTTCAGCATCATGTGAGGGATAAGTATCAGGGTTAAATGAGGACTCAGTCAAGTAGGCTATTAGTAATGTCAGACGTATGTCATATGCTTCATCATCACAGCGCTCTCTTATTTGTGCTGCAGTAACAGGTAATCAAATCATAGAATGGTTTAAGTTGGAAGGGACCTTCAAAGGTCATCTAGTCCACCCCCGCCCTGCAATGAGCAGGGACATAAGTCATTGTACTGGATCACGCTAAAAGTTCTTTTTGTCCAGACAGTTTTCAAAGGCTGTTGTGCTATCACTGGGCAAGTGTCATTAACATCAAAATTAGTAATAAGCTAAAACCCATCACAGACCAGGGCACACTGACAGGACAAGTGTCAAAAGACAGCTCTTGTCCTGAGGAACTTAAAGTCTAAATAAATAAATAAAGTCCACCTTTACTTGGAAGTAAATGAAACTGTTAGAAAGTGCCTGTGCATCACAAGCAAGAAACGACAGTGCTCCGTAGTAAGTGTAGGAGGATATTGCACCTTACATTGGCCCTAAGCATGCATAGGTCACTGTTCACTGTTGTCCCATGAGTGTTGTCCCTGTTGATCAGGACAGCTGGAGTCAGAAATCACTAGAAAGAGGAAAACAAGCAAGATTATGTTTATGAGAAATAAGTCATAGAAGTTAAGCTACAAACTTAGAAGTTTATAGTTATTTTTCATTGTTAGATTTGTGTTGGTTCTTGCTCAAAACAAACAAGTACTTTGGCTTTTTTCTACAACCCCAAATTCCTTGCAGCTCGTGGGGAACATTCATAGTTCTGCTTGCCCAAAACATCACAGTGCCCACCCTAGAGACTCGGCTTTTTGCTATTCGTTCTCCAGCATATGAATTCTGAACTTACTTGTTACCTTGATGCCAGAATTCTTAACCTGTGGAGAAGATACATCCCTTTGAGCTGAGTAGGATACACATGGCATCTCAGTATGTGTGTCTTGCCCCATCGGGTGCTATATATCAGTTTGGGGGGGGGGGCGGGGGGGAGGTTGGTTGTTTGTTATGTTGTGGGTTTGGTTTTGTTTTGTGGGGGTTTTTTTGTTTTGTTTTTTTAAAAACCTAGCTCAACTAGGACATGCATTTTAGTAGAAAGCCCTACAAATGTGTAACTTGTATTCCAAGCGAATTTTCAAAATTCAAGAGCGACCTGTTTTATTCTGATAAGAGAAAAAACCTCTATCAACTTCATATTACTTTAGAAGGTAAAGATTACTACTATTAATGAAACAAAATAATTCAAAAAAATCTATTTGCATACTAATTGCACTGAGTACCTTCTGATAAGATGTCTTAATGTTTTCTTCTTCTCTGCTGTGTGTGAATATATACCATAATATTTTAGACCTTTATTTTGTATCTCACCCTAGCAAAAAACCAACTTTCCAATACAGCTAAAGTTGACCATATCCATAATTTGAGGACAAAGTGTATATGTACTCCTAATTACTTCCAAAGTAAGTTTGATGTACCTGTGAAAATTAAGAAAACAAAAAGATCAAACATATTGAGATGTGAAAATAAATCACCAATGACCCTAATACTGCTTTTTAGTGTTACCAAACAAGAAACTACAGAATTCAGACTAAATCTTGTTAATGTGTCCAGTCCCAGATTAGAATAAATCTAATGTAAAGATTTTCCTTTTTCCTTCTGGTGCTTCTTAATTTCTCCAGAGGAGCTGGCTTTTCAATAAAAGTGTGTTAGTATTTGAGTTAAATACTGTAAACGTAGGATGCTTTTTTTTAAAAAAAAAAAAAAAAAAAAAAGCTTAAAGGCAAAAAGCTTTCAAACAAAAAAAATTCCTTCTTTTGCTGCAAATTTCTTCAGATTGCTTTCAGTATTTCCTGAAAGAGGCATTGCTGAGACAAATAATTTGCAGAAGCATGTTGAATTCTTCCATTTAATTTAGTATAATGGAGAAGAAATTTGAATGTCAAAACCTGTTTCCACAATAAAAGGTTTAGCATCCCCATCCAGATTGTCTGGAGATAGACGTAGATACTTGGTGGTTATTATGATCCTTCTGGCAGCAGTAGCTTATTCAGTGCACTGCTATCCCTTGGATCCACTGACCTTCTCACCTATTGTTCAAAGGCCGCATACGAAATGGCCTTCCATGAAAAACTGAAATGATACATTCAAAACACTGCTGAGCAGTGAAACACAGCTTTAGAAAAGAACCAGAACAACACTGCAAAATGAATACATTACTACTTTAAAAAGACCTACTCTATTACTAGTACCAAGACTAAGATTTGGCTGCAAGTTTATTACCTCGATGCATTTGGGAGACAGCCTTCTAGTGAGTTTTTCCAGCATCCATTTGGCATTATTACTTGAAATTACTTTATGGGTGTTCCCCCATGGCATCTCAGAACAAACTACTTCAGACCACCAACGTTTTTGTACTGTCTCTGCATTTCACTGTGAGCTGATAAATAACAAACTAATTTCATATACCCAGCAACACACAGCACAAATCTTGAATTTCACCAGCTACACTAAAACTGCATTTGGTCCTCCAGCTATTTTAAATCAAATCAATTATGAGAGAGAAATATTGGAAATTAAATCCAGCTACAACCCCAGGAACACCACAAAAAAGGAATTTTATTAAATTTGAGGTTGTGATAACCTGTTTGCTTCACTGTGGTCGGTGTATTTAAAAACACATAAGGGAGAAGAAACATAAAAGCCAGTACTACAACTATGTTAAAGTTGTAAACTGGTTCTATAGGCCTAATTCTGCTTATATGGGAATATGTAAGGGGTGACTCAGCAAAGGCTCAGAGATGATATATATCAGATTTTACCAGTGCAAAAGCTGGTCTGAAAAAGAATGAAGAATATGCCAGCAAGAAGTAGGTAGTCTACTGCATACCATTTGAATGCATTTTTAACAAGTGTGGATGCACAACAGTTCTGACAACAGCTTCAAAGAAGCGACTCCATAAAGCTACACAAATAATACATGCATCTTACAACTTCAAGTAAGAGGTGCTGATAACGACCATAGAACTGTTTACTGTTACAGCTCACTTTTAACTAGATAATATCTGTAAATTGAACCCTTCAAGCTGTAAACAACAGCAGAACATTCACAAAGATTAAGGGAAGCAAGCATCACTGATAGCCCTCTGCCTTGCTTACAGATGAACTCCTGAAAGAAACACCTTTCCCACTAAATTCCACTTCTGTTATGGAGCCATTTTCCTTCCAAGGCTGGTTAAATGATCATCGTGGGGAAATAAAACAGAAGAAATCCTTGAGTATGTTTGGAGATAACTTTGAAACAGAGGTAGGAGGGGTCTAATTTCTCTGAAAGATGGAGATATTTATAAAGGTACAGATAATAGGTGCCTACTGTTCAGACTGGGTGAATCCAGCAATATGTAGTTAGCAGAGAAAATTATGCGCCCCTACAGAACAATTCGGTCTTAGCCAGCCCTGCCCTTGCGAAGCGCCTGTCCTCATCCATTGATTTGACCAGCGCAGGACAGAGGCTTCCTAGCTCAGATACTTCCATTTGCCCAATCAACCTGAACCTTATTTTCATTAATTTCCTTTAGGATTTAAACAGCTCATTCTCTCCACTCTCCTATCAATCCACATTTCCTAAATGAGAAAAACCAGCTTGATGCAAATACTAGTCACAAATGCGCTCAGCTTCCCTATATGTTTGAACAGCATCTTTGGTGCCAAATCTAATCTGGATGTGTAAATACACTGTTTTGCTCCCCCTCAAATCTCAGTTGTGAAAACAAGGAGAACTGGACAGCACCAGAGAGCCTGGGTTGTGCTAAAGCATTGTACTACTCAATTTAGTCAAACACAGTCTAGCTTGGGTGTAAATGAAGCTGTCATTTTGAAGCTGTTTGATATCTGTGCTGTGTGCATGATAGTTTACAAAACATATTCTTTCCCTGGGTTACTTGGAGTCGCACTCTGAAGAATCCAATACGTTTGACAGCAAAGTGACAGAGATTGTGGGGTTGTCAGGAAGAACACAGAAAGGGCAGATAATGAGAAAAATAAGGTCCAATCCGCAGCTTTTCTAATGTTAATGGAGGAATCTTTTCTACTTCAACAGGCTCTTGACAGGGCCCAGAGTTCATGAGGAGGAAGCGCCTGTTCCAAGAACAGAAGCAGGAAGGATATAGATGCAAAGCTAAGAGTGGGAGGAGGCAGAAGGAATAGATAAGTGAGGATGCAGAGGAGCATAAGGAATGGCAGGTGTGATCAGTTCCCGTTTTATCAGTAGGAATCAATATGAGAATACCAAACGTAATGTGAATTTTAATGTCTGTAAAAATGGTTATCTGTTCTGTCCCTTCAGGAGGGCTTATCAACTGTTACCATGGATGGTATGAATATTTTTCTGTAAAAATAGAATGTTTTTAATGCTGTAGGAAGATGAATATGTACACTTTGGTCACTGGGATGAAGCTGTTACTTTTCTTCTGCTTATTTTCTCTCTTTTTTTTTTTTTAAAGGTTATAGCTTATGGACCAGGAACAACTGAGAAAAGTAAAAAGAATTCAGATATCTGGATATGGCAGCTGGTATGTGGCAATTCACACTTGTTAACCAATGTGTGCATGTTTCAGTTCAGACTGAACAGTAGAAAAGCATTCTAGCACCAGCAACAGAAATTAAAATTATTACCTTCCTTCTCATCAACAGGCACCACCCTTCAGCTTCAAACTATCATGAAAAATAACTGTAGACTACTGCCACCATAGAAATAGTCTCTCTTTTTCGTCATCTTGTATGTTGATGACAGAGATACCAGCATCCTCCATCATGTCTCAGTGGAGGATTTTAATATAACCTACCTAGGGTATATCCTGCAAATACATCAGATTGCCTCCAAGTGATAAAAAAGCATCACCTATTACTTCTGCCTTGAAGCATTCTCCTCCTACTGAAGTCAAACTAGAATCAGGTAGAATGAGCTAATAAAAAAGTCTGAGAACTTGTTTATACTAAAGCACAGTGGTAAGTAATGCAGTTGCCCTTCATTCAGCTGGCTTCTAGGAAACATTTGCAGCCCAAGGGAAAAAACAGAGAAAAGCTAGTTTTCATTTACACAAGTCAGGGAGGCAGATATTTCTATCAGTTCCTGTTCTGTTGAAATTCATAGGGAGTATGAAATACTAATTAAAAGACATAATAATCTTGAAAGGCATTTGTTTACACTGCAACTTACAGCAGCCTATGCAATCAAGACCTTGTCACTGGCAGGAACTTGGCACCTCTGCTTGACAAGATAATGACGAGTCCATTCCAGCGCGGATGGACTCCTGTTAGCAATTTCTGTCAGCTCCCTGCTGACTTGTGAACTGCTTTTCAAGACTTAAGATACTAGGAATCAGAAAAGTAGAAGAGGAATTTGAAGTACTCCAGGAAGTTATCTCTAATTTCCAGAGCTGTACCAACTGGCAGGTTGCTAGGTTAGATTGGTAGCAGTGTGCTCCCAAGAGTCAAGCAATGGGTTGTTGCCTTACAATGGGGAACAATGAACCACGAAGCATGTTTTTATTGATGCTAATAGTGTCAAAGAGGGAAGGTGAGCTGAATATTTAGCTAGGCCTCAAGAAACAGAGCAAGTTTGAAGTGCTTTTTCAGTAGGAAAGATTTCCACACTTACCTGCAGCATCTTCTTCTGCTAGTGACAGGCCATGGAAAATTAAAAACTGATTATCTGTTCTGTCCCTTCAGGAGGGCTCATCGACTGTTACCATGGATGGTAAAACCCTGACTCTGTCTGCTGGTGACAGCCTGCTTGTCCGAGCCCAGTCTATGTGAGTAGAGATGAACAGTGGTTCAATGCGTGATTTTGCAGTTTCCAACAACATAAATTCTGTGTATTCAGTCCCCAGTCTGGGGATCAGCTGGTGCAGAAACACACATCTGTGAACGCAGGATTTGCAATAGCCTCCATTATTTCTCAGGGCAGAAGTCTCTTCAGGAGGAAACAAAGCCAGACGTTCATTCTAGTTCACCTCTTACTATTGAAGCTGGGGAAAATAAAAAATAAAAGCACTACCAAGAAAAAGCAGCCTTCAAAAGGACGATGCATAAAGGTAGATGGCACAAATACACCAATCAGTAATCACAGCAGATCCTCTATGCTTCAGACCAGGCTTAATCAACATGAATGGAGCAAGGTTTGGGGTTCAGATTACAAACACAGCTCTCTTCCTGGTGTAGGATGCATATGGCTGTTTCATAATCTTGATCACAGGTGATATATGTAAAGGAAAAAACCAAAATAACCAACAAAAAAAAAGGCAGTGAAAATAGTTTCCAGAAAGAGTGGGAAGTAGTTGCCAAGTCTTGAAGCACGGCATAAGCTGATGAAAGTGCCCACCATAAAGAAGATGTATACTCACTGGTAATGCAATGCAACAGATTATAAGCAGATGATAAAACTAACCTTCTTTCCTACAGGAGAAATCTAATAAACAGTACAGCACTCTTGTACACCTTTTGTACAGCACTGAAAACATTTCATGAAAGAGCTGAAACCATCCAGCTGCGCACAGAACTGTTCTCTGCACCTGATTCGAACGTGTAGTCACCTCCCCCCTTCACCATTACTTCCACCGCTTATGTGAAATCACTTATCTTAAATTAATTCCCAGTCCTGCAGTCTAGTCAATGAGCATGTGTTTCAAAACCATGGCATGATGCACGTGTAGAGATCTACCAGCACAGCTCATATTGGATTAAGACGTTTATGAGATCTGTACAGCAGGCACCTTTTATTGTATATGTCACTATTGCACAGGGATTGATCTCTGGCCATCTCTGCAACTGGCACAGAAACAGCTAATACAAAAGTGATGACCACAAGAAAAGTACTATTGAATTCATAGATACTTGTTTCATTAAAATAATATCTGTACTGAGGTGATTCTGTTTCAGTCCTCACATCACTGAAATCAGAATAGATGCCTTTCCCCTTGGCTCATCCATAAGTAGATATAAGTTCTTCTCCACCATGTCACGATGTTTGGGTTATATTAGTGATGGTGAAGAGTAATTACCTGAAATATCACAAGATATACCAATATGGAAAGAGAACAAGGGTAATCAGAACAGAACCTGTTTGTTTTCCCCTACTTTTCAGTAGAATCAGTTTTCAGTTGTTGGTTTGAGTCTGTGGTTCCCCCCACACACATATCAGATCATCTCTTTTTCTATTTTTTCAGGTACTGCTGGAAGAGAGCAGAAGAATGTGTTGCTCTTTGCATTGCTCAGGATCCAAAACGCAAGCAGCCTTATACCTAGCTCCTGTGCCCACTGACTTTGATGATAACTTAGTTTTAACCTACTTGCATTATCTTAATGATCTTTTAGTTGGAATACCTGGAAATTTGAGTAGTCTAACACAGTGATTACACTAAATTAAGTGGAGTCAAGTGCTGTGCCAAATTAAAACTTTTTTCCCCCCAAGTAGTTGAAGTTTCACCAAAATCTACAATCAGTAATTTTTTTTAAAAAAACACAAACAGAACAATAGTTCTCATTTGAAAGAAAATTAAACGAGATTCAAGTACCAGGATTACTTATATAATAATATATATGATACTACGTAGAATATGTTAAATGCTTTCAAATGCAGGTCTCTGTCATAAGGTATAGAAGATGAGATAGGACAGTTACTGTTACGCGTACTTAGGGAGCAGTCTTAATTTCTTTGTCTCAGTTTTGTCATTTGAAATAAATTGTGTATAATGTTAGTTACACAGTAAGAGAACTTTATTGGCAGTAGCTCACAGACCTTCTGAGATCTTTGGCTAAAAGGCCCTTTAAAAACCAAAACAATCTGCTGCACTGCTTGAGGATGTCAGAGCTTTGTGAAAGAGAGGAAGGTGCATTAGTAAAGGGGGAAGCAGTACCATACTTGCTTCAGGTAGTTTATTATGATTTTACCAAATCCAGCAATGCAGTATCAATCATAGTTATCAGTAGGATGCCACACATACCATGCTGGATGCTGTCCATGCACTACACTATCAAGAACATAGCACAGCAACATGACTAACACAGGAGCACCAGGGTCATGGATGTTCCTGTGCAGCAGAAATCTCAAGTCAAAGTAGCTTAAGTATGTTGGAAGACGAGGGAGCAGAAAAGTTATTATAATCAGTTTCGACTAAGTGCTAATTCTTTTTGAACAATGAGATTTATTTCTTGCAGAAATAACAAGTGTCAAATTATCTTTTCCTGCTTTTATTCCAGGAACTCTCCAGAGGGGGGGTTGTTTTGGTTTTTTTATTGTCCTTGACATTACTAGCATCAGAAATCAAGTTACTTAAACATCTGCAGGTATTATCAATTATATGTTTGAGAAAGCAAGGAGTTACAATTTCTTTACAATTTTTTTTTGTAATTCTAGTTAAGGTCAGAAAATATTTCTTTAATATATCTCTCGCCTACAAAGCTCATTAAACTGAGATGTCATATGTGGGTTTGGTTGTGGTTTTTTTTTTTTTCCAAGTGTTCATTCTTCTGATAAGAAAGACTCAGATGGCTTGGCTTTAATCTGTAACTTATATTTAAGTCTACTAGCTTTTCTAGTAGAGCATACAGCAGGATTTTGCTACATCCTCCTAATAACAGGGGACCTAATTTAAGAAATTGAGCCCAGTCTTTAAGGCTATTTTGGGTACCAGCTATCACACATGAAAAGGAGTTATAACACTCCCTTTGAACAAAGGAGTCATTGATCTGATTAACATCCGTATTGGCGTGTCTGTAGAATCGCCAGCTCCTTGAGTGAACATCTGTGGTTGAGGGATCTAGGGTACCAAACTCTTACATTTTTAGTGCACCGGTTACAGGGGAACCACTGCAGTGCTAGCTATGGATTTACTTCATATCACAGAAATGTTTCTATATTTCACTCTGAACGATAAGTGGATAAAACACAGCAACATGTAGAACAACATCCAGAATAATCAACAGCTCTTTACCCATCAAGAGACACTGTGAGCCATGGAAATTTCAGAATAAAAAATAAGGCACCTCTCTCCCAGTTTTAGAGACTTAAGGATTTAAAATAAAGGCTCCACTCAAACTGTATTTGTGCTGAAGCCCTTTTATCACAAACTGTGCTTGAACCCCTGAATTCTACCCAAGTCCTGTGCTAGGTGCCTCAAATCAGAGCAAGAACCAGATCGGAAGCATTAAGCCGTAGCTCTGTCAGCTGCAGTTCTGCCACTGCCAGAGCTCAGAAACCAGGGCTGAGCAGGTCGTCAGGTAACTTCTGTTGAGGAGCCACTGTTGTCTAAAGATTAGGTAAGAGGTGTCCAGTCCCATAAATATGCCTGAGAATTAGGATCAAACCAGCATGAGGAGATTTATAAAAAGTCCTAGATACCAAGTACTGGGGAAATTTTGTATTATAGTATCTCTTTTGAGAATTATTTCAGTTGTTGTGTTTCTCTGTCTGCCTCCCTGCCCCAATTCAATAATTATTTGATAGCCAGAGGACAAATTAGAGCACAGAGAGAGAACTTGTCATGTATTCCTTCCATGATGCAACCACTGTGATTTAGAAACATGCAACTTCTCTTTTTCCAAGCCTTCAAATAGTTCCAGGGGGCTCCTATCAGTAAGTGAATCTTTTCCAGGTGCTTTATTCATCCTCTGTATTATATATATTGTAAACTGTCCCAACAATGGTACTTTTACAATTAGATGCACCCATGCTCCTCTGCCCATGCGGAAGTTGGCCAGATGCAAGTTTGGTTCTTGGGGTCCTTTTAGCTGTTTCTATGTACGTTTGGTCAGCACAGTAGATACTTTTGCACTAGAGTTGTTGGGATCACAGTCTGGGGACTCCAATACCAATCTTCCCTCATAAAGAACATGGACCTCATTAGGACATGGACCTGTTGGAACAGGTCCAGCGGAGGGCCACGAAGATGATCAGAGGGATGGAGCACGTCACCTATGAGGACAGGCTGAGAGAGCTGGGGCTGTTCAGCCTGGAGAAGAGAAGGCTCCGGGAGACCTCATAGCAGCCTTCCAATATCTGAAGGGAGCCTACAGGAGAGCCGGAGAGGGACTCTCTGTCAGGAGATGTAGTGACAGGACAAGGGGTAATGGTTTTAAATTGGAAGAGGGGAGATTTAGATTAGATATTAGGAAGAAATTCTTTACTGTGAGGGTGGTGAAGCACTGGAACAGGTTGCCCAGGGAAGTTGCTGATGCCCCATCCCTGGAAGTGTTCAAGGCCAGGCTGGATGGGGCTTTGAGCAACCTGGTCTAGTGGAGGTGTCCCTGCCCACGGCAGGGGGGTTGGAACTCGATGATCTTTAAGGTCCCTTCCAACTCTAACCATTCTATGATTCTAAGAAGGATTTCAGACTCAGGTCAGTGGCAGAGGCTTAGGCATGTTGTGTGCAAAGTGCCCTAATGCACTCCTGTTGACAAGGTGCTTGTTCGTGCGTGTCCTTGACAATGCACCAGCACAAAACCACGTCGTATGCATATACAGGACTTTTTCTTTACAGTTCTTTCTATACAGGGTGTACCTGCACCCTGATTTTGGCACCCATTTTCCATCTGAATTGTACAAATATTGTGTCACCTCTTACTTAATAAACTTCTTACATTTTGGCAGGATTGTGCTAACCTCATATTACAGACTTGCATAGACAGTCCATCTGTTGCTCGCTGTTTCTCCAAGACTCAAAAGCAAAGCCTTTATAAAAATATATATTTCTAAGCAGTATTACAATAAAGCCTACACAGACCAGAAGCTATACCTGCACCACGCTTCATAAATTAATTATTACCTTAGATACGTGCAGGATTGTCCAGTATCACAAGCTGGAGCTGAATTGAAAGCTTCAAAACACACACAAAGGAGTTTGAGTCTACCTACAAGCATCCAGAGTCTCACCTATCCTGGAAGTCAGCAGGAGCATTCCCCTTCACTTCAAATGGGAAAAGCTGATGCAGCCCAATCCTGACAGCTCTCAAGTAAATTATCAGGAGAGGCTATCATTATTCAGTGCCTTTAAAATGTTTAATCTTAGTGAGAAAACTGGTAAGTTTTGTGAAGAAAAAGATAAAACACTCCTTTTAAACTATTGATATATGTAAGATCTTATCAATGCTTACAAATAGTTAAAGGGTGGGTGTCAGGAGGATGGGGCCACTCTTTTTTCAGCAGTCCCCAGTGACAGGACAAGAGGTAACGGGCACAAAATGGAACATAGGAAGTTCCACCTAAACATGAGGAGGAACTTCATTACTTTGAGGGTGGCAGAGCACTGGAGCAGGCTGCCCAGACAGGTGGTGGAGTCTCTGTCTCTGGAGACATTCAAAACCTGCCTGGACACTATCCTGTGCAACCTACTCCAGGTGATCCTGCTCTGGCAGGGGGCTTGGACTAGATGATCTCCAGAGGTCCCTTCCAAACCCATATAATTCTGTGATATATTTTGACTTCTATTATTATATCATTTAAATGGTATAATGAGCGATATAAGCATTATTATAGTACTTAAAATTGAGCCAGTAACTTACATCTCACAGTCTTTCACTTCATGTAAATTAGCAATATAGATCAAAAATATTTAAATTATTTAATGTCTCCTATTGCCGCTAGGCTAGGCAGGTCTGACCTGATAGTGTACTTATGTTCTTATTTTGAGCTATGCTGATTTACATGAATTATGGTAATAAATTGATAGTGTCTCTTTATATTCCTCCTTATTAAGAGTTGAAATATGAGAAAATAACAAAGATATGTTGATTAGCAAGCTTACGTTATACATTAGCACCAGTTCAAAACAACTAGTATTGATTGAAATAATCATAATACTTAAAAAAAGAGAAATAATCCTGCTACAGTAAATAAAGCTTAATCTTCACCAGCTGTTTCTATAATATTGAAATAAGACCTATAAAAAGCAACTTTATGCAAAACACTTTTGTGGTTCCAAGAGAACTACAAGAGGAAAACAATGACCCTCACAGATCACGTAGTAAATGTATTACAGATCAACAGCAGAGCTCAAGACAGTCCAATTATTTTTTTTTTTTTTTAAAGTTAGGCAGTTAAGGCAAGATAATGATCTAATGCTAACTACATTTCATCTTGCAGTGCATAAACTGACAGCTTGTAAAAGTCAAGAGAGGAACTCTTCTTCCTCCATGCTTGCTTTATTTTTAGATCTTGCTTGTTCCTTTGAAGTAACAATCCCTACCAGAGGCAGAAAACTAGACTAGGTGGATCAGTAAACTAGTAAAATCAGGTGTGTTATAATAAACTCTTTCCTCAAACCCACACAGCATTTACTCACACCTGTAAACCAATCTTATCTTGTTGCATGAAGATAATAAATGCTTTCATTCTGTTGTTAAAAACATTCATTGTACTCTGATTTCAGCTCTCTAGCCACATTTATTTTATAGAACAGATGCACCGAAAGCAACCCTCCCACCATCATTGCATATAAGTAAAGGAAGAAAA
This sequence comes from Numenius arquata, assembly GCF_964106895.1. NCBI lineage: Eukaryota > Metazoa > Chordata > Aves > Charadriiformes > Scolopacidae > Numenius > Numenius arquata. Next base: position 39,980,475 of record NC_133577.1, read on the forward strand.
ATTAAACTATTTAACAAATTCCTACAAAAACGTCTGCTGCTATGAACACAAGCTATTCCAGGGCTCTGGAGTTTCTTTTTATTTATTTTATTTTTAGTTAATAATCCACAGTGCACTTGAATGAATGCTTCAGGCTAATGAAGGTCATCACCTCCTGGTCTGTTTCTGATTGATTACACAAGTACTTGTAGAGCTACTCTTCAATATCAAAGTATGCAGAATGATAGCTGATGGACCCAAAGTAAAATTGTTGATTTTAAAGTAAAAATTAAGAAGACAAAGTTAATATCTGCCCTGCAGCTCAGAGTAAATACTTGACCTACAGGTCCTAGCACTATCTGGTACATAAAGATCTTATGCTGGATCCAGTCAGCAATATTTTCAGTGATTGTCCAGAAAGTGTGGAAGTGCATAAGTCATCTCCCTTTTAATATTACTTGAATTTTGATTGTAGCTTGAAAGCTAGGGATATATATACACAAACACACAAGAAGTCAGCCAGTTTGTATTCAGCACCTTTCCAGAAACAAGCCCTGAAATGGCAGTCACTAGGCAAATCAATCCCAATGCACACATCAGATTCCCTTTCGCAGACAGGTCTCCTGTGTGGGGTCTGCAAGCAGTAGAACAATTCCTTCTCAATTGCTATTGCTCTAGGTTAAACACATCTCCAAGATCTTTGCCCTGGTAATTCATTAGAAGTTGCACCCGGACCACATGCTGGAAGATTTGAACACTGCTTTAGACTTGCTAAATAGGTGCGTGTACATGGCCATTACATAGCTAAATAAATTATGTCCCTGGTTTGTGAAATAAACTGCACTGAAATTGTAGCAAAATTATTTGGGCTCTAAAAACACTACATTATATAACCTCATAAGCCACTGAGAAAGATGTCATGGCTATGAAAAAGTAAATTAAGCATAAGCACGTTGGGAGCTTTGGTGAGGAATTTGGGCACATCTTTATCATGTCAGAGAAAAATAGGACTTCTGCAGTGCTGTACAACTATAGCAAAAAATATTATTTAAAGATGTTCTAATGTTTTCCCCTTGAAGGAAACTAGCTTGCTTAGAAAACAATACTAAAGCACATCGGTGATGAAGCTTGTACTTCACTCATAGCAGACTTAAGCACTTCTATACAAGTTGCCCATAAGTTCAAACTGTATGCTTTATGATTTGAAAATAAATTTAACAATCCAATTGAACAAAGCAGCTAAACGTGCCAGTGTGTAGAACTGAAGCTTGAAAGCTTCAGCATACCATTTCCAAACACAACTGGGGTTTGAACCTGAAATAGTCATTACACCTTACCTAGCTCTTTGGTATCTCTCTCTTCTGCCAAAAACCCCAGGGCAGCATCTGGACTCCATGCAGAAGGCAGACTTGAGCACCTCCAAATAGGCTCCACAATAACCAGTGCGTTGAGCAGAGGGTTGCACACACAACACACAGCTGTCCACAGTGGAACCACAAGGAAATGCCTGGAGGGCCATTTAAACACCACGCTCTGCTCTCAGGGTGCTGCAGAGAGCCACCTCCACTGAGCAGCCACAGGGCCAAGAGCCGAGCAAAGCTCTTTCTCTTCTTGCAAACCACAGCCAGAGATCTATAACCTTATTTTTCCCAATAGTCCCAGGAAAAGAGCGGTCCCACAAGAAGCAGAAGTCCCAGGAACAGCCCCCATCTTCACACAGGAGCAGGAAACCAAACTCAATCTTTGCTGTCCTTCAGGAACATCCCAGTCACAGGCTCTGCTGTCAGGGGCATTTCCAGCCCCTCTTGGTACAGCTCCATAGTATTGCAGCAAGATCAACTGAACCATGCAGGAAGCACCACAGTATTGCTAGTGAGCTAGGGGATAATTCCTACTCCCCAAATGTACTTACAGAAAATATTACTCTGTAAAAGAAAAGTACTGACAGAACGCACATATCATTACAAAGCCATTGTTCCAGTGGTAATTTTTTGCCTGAACACATTTGCAATCTGAGCTGTCTATAGCATCTTAGCATACATTACAAAATGAAGGTGAACAACACATTTTGACTTAGAAAAAAAATCATCAGCAGATTGTCGAACCACAAATAGATCAGCTTTGTTTATGACAACCTGAGAAAAATGTTAACAGTTACTGATTGCTTCCTGATATTGGCAACTAACAACCCACATGGTTCAAACCCTACATGCTTTATTACTGAGTGGGAAATAAACATTCAATGCGCAGGTCCCCTCATTATACAGTATCTTGTTATTCTCTTCAGGAGGAGAATGGTAAATACTGAATGAAACAAAGTAAAAGCTTCACAGAATGACAAGAATTCATTTAATTATCTTACCCACCAAATCTACTAGATTAGCTTTACTTTTAAACCAAGATAGGAAACAGTATGACAGCACTGGAATCAGATTGCCTTATCGCATCAGACTTAGAGTTTAAAATTAAAATTAACCAACTCTGGTTTCTGTTTCCAATATGGATGACAACATTCAGTTGTCTGAAGCTATTTCTTCCATCTTTTGGACATAAGGTAGGCAATTTACACCCAGTTCTTCACTGAAAGCAATTTGCCACCACTTATATCTTTGCCATTTTAGATGCAGCTGCCCTGATTTATGCCAGTATATAAACAGAATCAGGCTGCTACACTACAATAATGCAAATGTTGCCTTGCTGTGTTCTGCATTGCTGGGAATACCATTGCATAGTTGCATAGAGTTTATTTATATTATATATAAATACACACATATATATATACACACAAACACACCTATATATGCCTTATGAGTATTTTTATGCAGTAATTAGTCGTATCTTGCCCATACTGGTGAAATTTGTGCCAAGCATACCGTGTGTGCTTGGCGTCTTGTAACGCGACTAGCCCATTATTGGCAGTCAGAGAGAGAGAGATTGATACTAAAGGTCATTTTTATTTATGTCAGACACAGGATGTCTCAGAAGCTTTTATGGAGCAGCTACATCTGTGCTCTCTGGTGGTTGGACCCACTCCATACATACTGCTGGAGGACAGAAAAAGCAGATCGTACAAGAGGGAAGCACTATCCTGGGCTTCACTGGAAGCTGACTACACTAAATGCTCCACCTAACCACGCTCCTTCACAGCATCCCAGGCAGCGGGGCTATGCAGCTCACAGGCATTCCTCATGGAGAGCCAAAGGTTGTTTTTTTATTTCAGTTTTAATCTAATAGAAAGGTTTCATGGCATTTATTTCCTCTACTTGCAAAACTTCCTCCCCCTCAGAGGGAAATAAGATGTAGGCTCAGAAGCCCAAATCCACAATGATATTTAAGTGCCTGAGGAACTGTGCCAGAGCGTCTGGCAGGGGAAGCTAAACAGACTCAATTTTAAAAGGGTGTATAGTGAATGGAGAGACAGACTGAAAGCTCAGGAGAATGAAGTACTCCTTTTGTCTACTATGGGGGAGCTGTTAAGTGGCAAAGCAAACTTCTTTTCTGTTCTTGCTCATCTGTGTGCTTTAACGCACCATTAGCACCATCTCTGCTTGTATTTGAGAGTGGCCTTTGCTGCAGCTGGCACCAAGTTAGTCACAGATGCTATTTCCATGGCATCAACATTAATGCAGTGGGAGCTGGACAGAGATAAATACAGTTTGTATGATCACATGAACAATCTTCAAGTTCCTTGTGCTGCGGGACTAATATTAGTACCTTTCACAAAGAGTATTTTTATTTGTCTTACTTATTAAGACACATAGAAACAGTAGAAAGTATTTTGAAACCCTGCATTACTGATTATTTTATACACCCTGTATATTTTTTCGTTAAACTGCTATTTTCCATAATTATTTTTTAACATTTTATATTGAACCCATTTTATTAATTTCCTCACGTGTCTATATTGGGACAAATGCTATTCTCAGCTGTGTTTGTTTAAATACATGGCTAATGGAAGTACCCTGATCTCACAGCACTGCAACAGAGGACAATTTGGCTCTCTATCTACATAGGCATTATAGCCAAAGCTTAACACAGTGATGGAATTGCATCAGCTAAAGAGGGCTGCTTAACACAAGGTACACTCCAATGTGACAGTTCTAATCCACAGGTTATAACTTCACTCTAATACTGTACCTTATTCAAGATAAAAGAACAAAACATTTGCTGCTTTAACACACTTATTACAGCTGAGCTCGTCTTTACAGAAATAGATATTATTAGCTGCATTCTGTTGAAAGGGAACAGCTTCCAGATGTCAATGTTAACATCTAGATACATGGAGAAGACAGAACTGGAGATCAATAAGAACCTCTCAAAAAAAAAATCTCAGTTCACTGACTTCTTTCTCATTATTTTGGAATTCAACTAAAAATTAAGTGTAGTTCAAAGCAATCTCTAAAATTAGATTGTTAATCATCAAAACAAACAAAAAAAGTTATAAATTGAAACTGAAAGACCATTTGTATATTTTAGGGGTTTTTTTAGATTTGACCCTGCCCTACCAAACATTACACCTGCTCAGAGCAGACCCTATAGTAGAACAATGGAAAGCATTCCAACACCAGTAACATCTCCCATATTTGTATTCCTAAAAGCTCAGCATACAGAACCCTTTTAAAAAAAGAAAGAGGTTGATCTGAAAATATTTTAGGGTATTAAGAGCTAAAAGAGATTTCTCCAATTCATTTTATTGCTTTCTCAAATAAATTCACACTATTATAATCTGACATTCATTTATATCTGGTTTGAAGAAGGTTAAGAAAAGTATGCTACAACAAGCAAGTAGTAGTTCTTGTGCATGTGTTTTAAAGGCATGCAAAACCCCTTTCACTCTAGTGCCTGATGTGTTTAGGGAAATAATAGACATAATTTAAGTTATCTGCCATAAGGTCTTCACTGAAGAGGTTCATGCTGTGAGGATTTCCATGGCAACTACTTAAAGTGACATAAGTGTTCATTTTTGAAATTGAGAGCCCAGGGACATGGTTAGCTACAGTAATAATACCACATAAACCACCTAAACAGAGATTGTTTGTTCAGGGCCAAGTAAACTAACTTTCTTTTTTCTCTATGGGAACCAACTTCAGAATAATTCATTAAGTTAAAAAAGACCTTATGTTTTCTAATTTTTTTTTTTTTTTACAAGAAATAGTAATGCATTTACATGTACACATATAGCTAAAATAATGAGTTCCTTAGATTACCTAGTATACAGTACATCAGGTAGCCTATAGAAAGTCTACATGAAGAAGATTATACCAGAGTCAACTCAGGCACAAAAACAGATTTTGTGGAACATTTCCAAGTATATTGAAATTCACCTGCAAAGAGATTCCAAAGAGATGACAACTGCTCAACAGTCATTAAAATATTTAAAAAATAAGTACTCACCAGTATATTGAAGCTGCTACAACAAGAAGTTCTAGCACGATAAAATAGTAAAAAGGGGAATCTAAATTAGTAAGCATTGCTCAGAGTGAAGAAGAAGAAGAAAAAACAATCAGATACCTGCCTCAGCAAATACAAAACTGGAGCAGCCAGATCCTTTATACCTGTTTCCATTCCCTCCAGGTGCAGTCTTGATTTTACCAGGCATGAGATAAGGGCAGGAATTAAGCTAATCTCAACTTGCAGACACTTTAGAGATCAAAACCAGCCAGCACAGATGCAATCCAAAGTTAATTTATAACGGGATGATAGGGAACAAGTCCTAAAAACACTTGGCCCCAACTAACTCTTCTCAGCCCTGGTCTTCATGGTGATTGCTTGATCCAGCTGAATGTATTCACCTCACAGAGCCAATGGCTGATACCTTTACCCATCTGCTAAAGTTATAATTTAAAAGCTGTCCTTCTGAAATATAGTGAAGTTGATGCAGATCATTAACGCTAGCTTGAAAAATACAGTTTACTTTCATGCAATCATCTGAAAGAAAAAATTTTATATCAACTCAAGTAAAGCTCCACAGAATACCTAGTTTTTATATTCTCTTTAATTCTCACATCTATTTCAGACCTCTATTAAAACTGCATAACATTAATTTATTCAGGAAAGCTTAATAGTCTCCTCTTGGAAGTTTTCTCCATTAAGTTGATATTACTGTCACTTCATGGAAGGCCTGAACAGATGTCCTTTTTTTCCTATAAGCAGCTGTCAGAGTTATGCTTACAGAAGCAGTTTCTTACGGTAAAAGTGCCTGGAAATAAATGTTCTCTGTTACATACCATCTCATCTTCTTATCCTCTGACTGGTCAAACAATGACAAAACCATATTGTCCATTTTAAAGGACATTTAAGGACTCATTCATGAAAGACATAATAGTGGTAGAGAAATGTATCAAGGAAGAGCAATGAGTCAGACTGTTGGCAGTCACATCAGCTGGAGGAAGCCTCATACATCCAGGCTACACAGGAGCTCCCTGAACAATTCTACTCTGCCTATTTTTAGCACTGAAAAATACTTTAACTTCTACTCTCGGGAAAAGGAAGATGGCAAGTTTCAAAGGGACTTGCCCTGGGACTGCAGTGATAGGCAGCAGAACGTTTTCTGCTGGCCTTCTGATGGCCTTCAAATGGGATGAAGGAAAGAATGAGCTGAGCTAGAGAAGAACAAAGGAAGAGTTAATGCACAAATTCCTATACCTGCTCATCAGCTAGCGTCCTGAAAGCAGGGACTGGGTGGCGCAGAAGCAACTCCATTGCCATAGCTGAGTGAGGAGGCAGTATTTATTCTTGCTGCCCCCCGCAGCTAATGTCACTGACTCTCAACCTGGGCACTGGAGAATGGCATATCCTCCTTGTCTTTATTTATTTCCACTGAGTTCATGAAGTGCTTTTCTTCACCAAGGATGAAAATATTAAGTGCCTGAACATGCTTTGTGTAGGTTTTTTACTACATTCACTACCACATTCAGCTACAAAGCATGTGGATAAGCATAGTATGGTCCCACGTGGCTTGGATAGACATTGCTATTGCTGCATGCTCAGATGAGTTTTTCTTTAGGATTCCCTGTCCTCTAGGAAAAAGCTAACCCTCTCTCTGCTTAGGCTTGTGCTATTGCTGGAGACCAGGAAGGAAAAGATAAGCTGCATAGAAGGCAAATCCCGCTATATTTGAGTGATCAATAAAGCAAATACTGTATGATGTAAGGCTCCTATGCTCAGCAAGGCACTGTAAAAACTTAGATTGAGACAATGTGTTTCCCTGAGGCTCGTAGGCTAAATAGCAAGCTAGAGAAAGGCAGCTACACAACAAGCAGAGGAAGGCATCTGGCAAAAGCCTCATTAGCCCTCCTTTTGCTTCACCCACAGCACATGTTTGTTTCTTCTCAGAAATGGCATTTCCAAGGTCTGTATGCGCAGTACTTATCCTAAGTATCCAGCAGTGAGAAACAAAGGCTGCATAGTCCTCTGAGTTAAAGAGTTATTGTGTTGAAACTTTGCCTCTCTAATCACTGTATGTTGTGAAAATTCAGGTGCCCGACTGAGAAAAAGACATCTAGAATAGAACAGATGACTAAGAAAAAGATCCCTGCCACTTTAATTGCTTTTGAATCAAGATATTAGCTCTTGATGTGTAAACATCAAATTAGCAATACTCTCAGGGTGAGCAGTAATATAGCAATCAAATAATTCCTTCCAGCTATATAGCAACAACTATGTGCTCTCCTGTCCTACTGTCTTTTCATCAGTATTTGGCACACTGCACATTGAGTATATTTAAAAATATTCCTATGCTGTAGACACTATTAAATTCCAATTACTCTATCCCTTTGTACTAACTTCATAACTTTGAACCTTTTCAGTACTTGTGTTTCCATTTTATAGAGAGCACTGTATGCCATGCCTGGCAGCAGTAACATGGGAGTCGGTGAGCAAAAATGTTACCTCAAGACCTGTATTTATACACTGATGGCCCTCTCACACATTCCACTGGAATCTCCTACAGGGAACTTGAAATCCAGCATGATCCAAACCAGTTTCAAAATAATTCTTATATTCCTTAGCATTAAAAAATAACTTTTATATAAAGCAATTTCCTTTTTTTTACCCATATTTCAACTTTCATCAGATTGGTTTCTGCAATATTACTGTCCTGGCACTACCTCACACCTTAATATCCTTCATAATCTGAGTACATACTTTATCAGCAATTTAGACATTGTCTAGGGGATCTTAATTCCCGTTGCGAATAGGAAACTACTCACATTTTGGAACTATGAGCATGGCACAAGCTCATTCAGTGAATTGTCTTGGATTACCCTGTGATTCAGGATGCATCTGTTGCTGAGCAGGCAAGTGCTGGAAGCGAGACTAAGAGCTGTTCTCAGTCTCATCCCAGAGCTCTGCTGTGCGGCATTCCAGCTAGTCCCCTTCAAAATTAAGGAGTACATTGAGGGAAGAGCATTCCTAAGGATCACTCCCTGCAGGATGAATAATGTTACAGGTTTGTCTCCCTCCAGCCTTTGGAATCCTCTGGCATTACCCCACCATGGTTTTCATTCTCCATCACTCCTGGCAAACCCTCGTACCACATCCCAGCCCATAAAACACAAGGCACAGACTCCTCAAGCACACCATGTCCTCTCGGTAAGCACACTATCTTTTAGGAACTTCTCATTTAGACCATCTTGTTTTCAAGTTAAAACAAGCTTACATTATGATTATCCACAGCTCATTTCCTGCTTCCCCCAGAACTACAGATCTACAAGTTTATCCTCTTTCTATGATGTATAAATTTACCTGACTATGCTAATACACATAGCCACATTTGAATGAATATTTACAATGAGAACGTTGTTTCAGTGAATGCTATGGATATGTTCCCTGCTCTCCGAGTTCAATCACCAAAATCTCGATAGATGTCAACAGTCAGTCAGGATTTTCATCTGTATTAATAGGAGCAGGATCTGACAGCCATACAAATTACATCTGTTCCATTGCAGCCATCTGTAATTCAATCTCCAAAATATTAATCAGGTTTATCTGACATGATTTTTCCTCCATCATCAGCTCATGCTGCTTATTGCTTCTTGGTCTGTTACCCTTATACACTTGATTTCTATTTCCCTTAATATTTATGCCTTTAAGACAGATTGAGTTAGATTTATTGGACAACCTTTTTAGTGATCAATACCACATTACCATCTCTTTAATTGTTCTGTACATATCATCTGTTTACTATATGGCTCTCTGTGGTCTGGTTTTTGCTCTGCTAACCTAACACAATATGTTTAGGTTTAGCAGTACATTTCAGTATTATAACTCCCTATATGCTTAAAGAATAGTACCATCTTGATTTTAATGCCAATTTCTAGAGTTTCAATTTGTTATCCTGAGTTCTTAGGCCTCACTTTTAAGTAAGGTTGCATCTCATTTTTCTCAACAATGACAAGGACTAGAGAACTTTCACCCGCCCCCTCCTCTTAATAAAAGCTTTGATTTATTTAGGCAGTTCATTTCTGTTGGAATTCAGAAAAACACTACCTATTTTGAGCTCTGACAGAAATGGCCATACTATAAAGTCTTTTTGAAAACCTGTTGATACTTGTTTTCTGTGGTAAGGTACTGCGGTTGCACTATCACATCATTTTACCTTACTGTCTTCTCCAGGGGTGACAGGCTGACCCACATTTTTTCTTTGCATTTGTTCAGCTGTACTTTATATTACTTTTTCCTAGAATTAATAAGCTATATAAACATAGGAATCAAAATATATGCGTCTAGAGCTCTCTCCCTCTCACATCACACTAAATCAAAACATTTCTATAGTCCAATCTTGGCTACTGAATCCACTTAAATAAATACGGGATTTTTTCACGACAATTTAAATTTGCAACTTCCATATATTATGTGATTTGAAAAACCTCCATTGAACTTCCTGAAAGCATCTTCTTTCCAATTCTTGCTAGATCTCATTAACTATTCTAAAGAATATTTCAATAGAAGCAAAGAAACAGTCCAGGTGTTTTATATTTTTAATAACTATCTTTGACTTCCCTCTAGTTTGACCAAGAACAGTCCACCTTGTTTGATATTTGGGTCTTGCTGACGCTATGTATGGTATATGGAATCTCTGTTTTTCTTTAAGAATCTTTTTATATCTTATTAGTCTTCTCATTACCCAGCATAGAATAGTGTACCAAACCAGTAATTTCTCTACAAAAATACATATAGTATATAAGTCTACTTGCTTGAACCGGTTAACAACTAAATTAGGTTGAACCAATCTAATTTCCATCTAGAAACAAGGGAAATAAAGGAGAAAAAGTGACTGTCATATTTTGACCCCACTTAAGGCCCTAGACACTGGTTCACTTAGGAGAGAAACAAATCAAGAAAGTATTGTCTAGGTGAAAATACTCTGAGTTAAACTTTAAGTCATACTTAAAAGTAGTTGAATAAAATACTGCAGAGAATTGTTAGCCGTTGACTGGCAGAATGGTCTTCTTGCATTCGATGCTGTATAAATCACAGTAATCTGGATGATGCAGTAGACAGCATATGAATTTAAAACACATACAATCCCAGACCAGATAGAATTCCAGTAACCTAGAGGTCAGGATTAGAATTCAAAACTTTCTTGATACATTTGCAGAAAGGTCTAAAAGCAATAGACTGCAGTTCAGTGGGGAAAACTGAACAACAATGAATGTACATAAGCACAAACAAATCAACTGCACAAAAACATGGGCAACAACTTGCTTCATAACAAGATGAAAATGGATCACCAACAGGGCATTAAAAAAGAAAAAAACAGACTGACATGCACAAACAAAATCCTAAAGGAAATCCTTCCAGTTCATGGGGGACTCACAAGGCTGCAGGTAAAGTCTTGCTTCCAGTTGTGAGTACCACATCTCCGGAGGGAGGTGGGTGATACACAGTTATGCCCGCCCCCCCACCAAACAACCAAGTCAGTCCAGGTGTTTTGATTAATATGCAACATCTGAATACTTTCTCCACTAAAATGGAAGAGATATTTGTTCATGAGTCTTCATGTAAATGTTGTGTTAGACTTCTCAAAGCAAAGCACCTTCCAAAGATTCCCACAATATCTTAGCTTTTAAAACCCAAAATTTTATTTTTAGATTTCAAAAACTTGTCTATATCAGTTTTGGGGTGTCCTGGTTAAACCACAATATGGGGGATGGGAGAGAAATTAAACAGGCTAATTCTCCATCTCAGTGTTGATTTTAAGTACAGCTGATAAAATCTGAAAGGCTGAGATTAGTAAACCGGTTTCTCTGTATCAGGTACTTTGTCACTCTTCAAATGGAGACTTCAAATTAGAAAGACTTGACCTATTCATCCCCTGATACGAGGAAGTCATAATAGACAAGAGAGCTGTTTCTACCCAACATTACCAAGCAAAAGTCAAGAATCTTAAAAGAAAATGACCTCAAAGTGGCCAAAGAACAGCCAGTGTTAATGCTGAATTATAATAAAATCTCAGGAAAAGTTTTCCACTTCCATCACTGCAGCTCAAGAGGATAAATTGCTGTTTCATTCCTCATTCATTAGCCTTCTTTTGAAAGGAATTCTAAAACCTTGCAAACTCCAGACAAGACTCATTTAGCCACTGCTCTGCAAATACTAAGGGTGTCTAGATTTTAAAATATTTTTAGGCACGTTGAATTCACATACACAAAGATGTAAATGATATAATTTTGGCCTCACTATTTGGCCTGACTTTTTATTAAAGTAAATCTAAAGTAATGCCAGGTAAAGTTAGGAAAATTGGTAATGATTTCAATAGCGGGAAGTTGTATCAGAATACATGTCCTAAACAAAAGACATGTTTATAAAGGTTTTGTTGTATCTGGTACAATGTTTGTTATCTCAGAGGGAACCAGTTGCCTTCTGCCAAAATTGAAGAGTTTAACCTTTAACAGTCAATACTGCTACTTTCAGATACTAAAAATCCTAATCACAGAACTAATTTAAAAATCATATTTTGTAAAAATAAAAAAGTATTTAAGAGTTCTATTTTTACCTATCTACTTTAAGGTTTAACCCATCTCATTTACAAACTTCACAGCAGTATCTCAAGAGCTAGAGACATCTAGGAAGCTGGAAATATGATGGAATTTATCACTCACTCCTTCCCTCACTGTCTCACTGCCAAGAATTACATGACTGAGGAAGAGTTGGCAATCCTGGCTATCAGAATTAAAATGACAAACTGGGTGTCTAGGGTTCAAGACTGTAATCCAGCCAAGCTGTTGCTCCTTCCCTTTCCTTGTATTTATAACAGCACCTGTTCCCTCAATCTTCATAGTGTAGCAAATCTTCATAGAGGAGCAAAGTTGAAGAAATGAGGCAATTTTCCCTTTTTTTACTCATCTGCATGGCCTTTTGCCTAATTACCTGCCTGCCACTCAGTACACATAGCATGTGAAGCCCATTTTCACAAGACATGAGCCGCTATCTTGTTATTTTTGATGGAACGAAGAGAAGGAATTTTCGAATTGCAGTGAGGGAGGATGATTACAGAAGGCACTCTTTGTAAATGCTGCCAGCTTTGCAGAACTTGGCTTAGTAAAAGAAAGACAAGTGCATGAAACATGTTTCATCGTTGAGCTCTCCTGCCTTTTTCTTATCAGTAATTAGCATGAGTAGCAGAATGTGTGCGCTTCCTCAATGGAAGTAATTACTGTGTAGAGGGCCAGAAGTTTTCAAACCAAAGCTTAAAAGACATCAAAATGACATTGGCCTTCTGCAGGATTTCTAGAGGGACAATTTTTTCCTTTCTCATTCAAAAAAATTTTATAACTGTATAATATTTTTGTTACCGTAGTCTCTATTGATAAAGGACAGCATAACAGTGGCTAGGCATCCTTCAAGGCTGGACCAAAAACTCCTATGCTGTCATGATGAACTATCACAGATATAACAGCTATCCAGCACTGCTTAAAGATCCTGTCCAGATCTTAAAGCATTTTTAGTTTCACTGATGAGCTGGGCTTTCCAACTTTACTCCTGTCTTTCACAAATTAGCTTTTCTTTTCAGGCAGGAAAAAAATTCAGTCTCTGGAAGGGAGAAAACAGGAAATTTGTGACTGCGCAAGAAACTGAAAATAACTCTAAGTTTAGGTTAAAGGCAAAACTCTTCCCCCTTGCCCAGTTAAATACAATAACTCTGCCTTCTCTCAGCAGACCTGCTTCTTCAAGTCACGCAAGTGCTCTTCAGTCTCAAGCAGAAGAGTAGAAGAGATCACTGAGGTCAGTGTGAGACAGGTCTTGCCTTTCATGGGACTACTCAAGACACTGAAGTATACCAAATAGCCCTGTGTTTGTGCTTGTTACTCATTTGCGAAAGGTAACCAGAACCATTTTCAGTGGGAATAGTTCATGATATTCAAGAATGAACAGAAGAAAAAGAACTAGCACAGACGGAAGATAATGTGTGAAGAAGGGAATAAAAAAAGGTAACGATGATGGAGGGACAAAAAAAAAATTGAAAGAATTACATCCCTGTAACAAAAGCTCTCAAGAAGAGGGTTTTTTACTGGTTCCTGCAGGGTTGAAAGGCATCATGCTGAAGAGAACAATTATTACTGGTAAATATGGAAGAGTATCATACTGCCATAACTATGAATAGATGTCCCAGTAACTTGAAAAGTGCAGCTAAATGTTTGAGAGAGATGTAAGCTTCCAAGGCCTAGGCACTAGCGTGGAATGCCCTAGTGGCATCCTAGCAGGTAAGTGACAGTGCTATTTTGGAAGCCACAGTCAGCATGTACCCAAATTAACAGCATCATAGAGAACACATTTCCTCTACAGTGTTCTAAGGAAGTTTCAGAAACTGAGATGACAACATGATACCAAAATGCAGCCAAATGTATCTGCTATTTTAAAACAGTCTGAGACTAAAGAGTCTCCTTAAAGCCATAGAAACAGTTGCTCAACACCATGTACTCAATCCAGTATTTCACCTGTGGCTCAGGATCACAGATTTGAGTGATGAAGGACTTTGGTTTTGATAACATGTTTTGTGTCCAGCAAGGAATGGTAAAGCAAGAGAACTTGTGGTTCAGCCTGGAGGAGACTGGGATGGCTATGTTTTGCCCCCAGAGTATTGTGCACTACACGCTGAAAGAGAACTCGGATACGAGGTCTGTCAATAGTGTCACTGGACACGACTCACTAATTTCATCTTGGTAGTGTTCTCCATCATCATAACAAAACAAAACAGTTTTTGAAAAGGGACAAAAATGCTAGGTACTTCATTTGCATGGAGGTCTTTTGGGAAAGAATCTTAGTATCATTGAACAAAGACCAGATTAAAACCGATCAAGAATTTTCCTCTATTTGTAAGTAGGAACAGTTTTTAGGGTAAGCTGTTGTTGAATGGTCATGGCAGATTATCACGTTTGTGGGGCAGGGAGTCTGGCTTCAGAGTACAATTAATTTATAAAAATCATTTGAGACATGGACCATTTGTAAAATTACTCATCTGCCTCCTCATAGGTGACCAGGCAAGTTATTTATTTTACTCTGTGTAATTATATTGGTTAACTTGAAACTGAGTGATTCATACTTTACACAGAAAATTTTATCACCTAGTTTACCACTAATTTTTTTCCCTCCCATTCCTCTACAAAAAAAATTGACAAGGCTGGACTTAGTGGATCCTTTGGCTTTTAGTTCTGTTCATGGAAAATGTGCATGGATCAGATCTTCTGTTCAATCACCCAGCACTTTCTATTGATATTTTCTAGGTAACATCAACAGCCACACGAATTTTTAGCTTTTCTGCATCTCTGTGTAATGCTAAACTGGGCACATTCCACAAGCTCTGGAAAGGTCTCCATTTGTTTTCTGGAAGGGCCTTGTTCCATTAATCACACAGACACATGGGCTCATATTTTGTACTATTATCCTACCTGACACCACTTTCTTTGGCTTTCATAGCAAGACATTCATTATTGCTAATGTCCAGGGAATAGCAGGTATGCTAGGACTTCTGTACTGTCCAAACGTCTCCTTGAAAAATAGCATACTCCTAAAAGAATCCCTGTCTGCTCTGTGTGTTCCTTTCCTGAGATCCTTTCAGCCTTTTTCTTCCTGCTGATGTCTGAAATGAAATTAAATTAATATTCTGGATGTCTGGCCACATCATTGCTGAAAATGCTTCTTCCTGAAAGCACTGTATCTTTGCAGCACTCATTAGAGTATGCCTGCATAAGTATATGTGTGTGTGTGTGTAGTCTCTACCTTAAGTCTTAGCCAACCTACCTGATTCAAATTTTGCCATCTAAGAAGGTGACAGTTAACTCTTGTTGGAGCTTCTGGGGACTCCAAGTGCGTAATAACGCAGCTACAATTTAGGACAGGTCAGACAGAAGCTTTATTAACTGTGAACACTGGGACAGCACCTCTCCCTGTTCTCCCTGGTTCTCTGCCAAATTTTTGCAGAGAACCAACCTATACATATATATATGTACTGTTTCGGAAAAAAATGAAAGAGGTGAGGAAAAACAGTCATTTCAGTGTTAACAAAGCCAGGTATCCACCCCTGGGGGGGTGAACTCCTAAAGTTGCTTGCTAATTGCTATGTTTCTAAGGAATCAAACAGTAAATAACATGACAATATGGAGACATGTCTCTTGGTGGAGCCTATACGAGTGGCACATGCAGCATTAGCTTAGCTCAGAAGCAATCACAGACTGCTAGCTTTTAGTTGAAAGGAATGTTCTTTAAGTAAAAGTTCTTCTTATCCAGAACTCTCAGTCTTAAATATTAATAATTTTACCACCACAATCCTTCCCCCCAGCATCATAGACTATTGTCTCAGTGGGGGGGAGGGGTATTTTGTAGGTGTTGGAGGTTACTGTTCTGGATTCCAAGCACACAGTAGCTATCCCATCAACAAGAATTACTACCAATGGGCTTTAACGGCCATACAACATGCTGCAGTGGATTCCCTTTACTGCCATGTAAAGATACTCTATCATCAGAGTGGGCACAGAATTCCCTCCTAAGTGAGAAAAAACACCTGAGAGGAGATAAGAGTACACCAAAGAAAAGATTGCCAAAGTTGCAAAAGACTGACTGCTTAAACAGCCAGATTTCAGAAAAAAAACAGGGAGCTTGAGAATAGGACTTTAAAAATAAATCTTCAGACTTACCTACAATACATGACAGTTTTACAGTATCCCATAAAAGATGTCCTTCCTTTCAATGAGAAATGAAGTTTGTAGGAAGAGAGCATATCTTTTATTAGAGCAACACAGATAAACTCTGCTTACTCTTCAAAGTCCCACACTCAAGGTAGTGATTTCCTGTCCTCAGACTAAATGTTGGGTTCTTCTCTCAGTTCCTTCTCTCCACTTTCCTCTCCCTCTATATCTGACTAGTCACGTTCATAAACTACCAGGTGTGACAGGCGCACCTCTTGCCTGGGGCCCTTGTCATATGCTTGTGACCCTAGAACATCATTTTATTGGGGCAACAGTAGAGGTCACGCTGGCATGCCATTGCTTCTAATGGCACATCAGAGGCAGAGCACACCATAACACAACACCGTGCAAGATGAGAGATAGCAAAGCTTTCATGTCAGCAGGAATCCCAGCTAGCTGATCACAGGGGGCAGCAGCCCATGACATCCTGCACAACGCTGGTAGCATACAAATATGAGAGAGATGGGGATCCTCAGCACCATCCAATTTGATCTACTGCTCCACTCCTGTGGGCTGAATTACAAATGTAGACAGAGCCCAAGGGAACTAATTAGTTCCCTCCAGAAGAAAGCTGGGGAATGAACTAACATATCCACAAGCGTGTATAATCAGGGAACCAGGAACCAGGTCTGGAAGCTGTGTTATGTGACAGCACGGATATACCCTTTGTCATGTCTTTTTGCAATGACATCCACTGGTCCTGTAAGGAAACAGCAACTTACAGCAGCTGGTAACACCAAGATCATAGAATCATAGAATGGTTAGAGTTGGAAGGGACCTTAAAGATCATCGAGTTCCAACCCCCCTGCCATGGGCAGGGACACCTCCACTAGACCAGGTTGCTCAAAGCCCCATCCAGCCTGGCCTTAAACACTTCCAGGGATGGGGCATCCACAACTTCCCTGGGCAACCCGTTCCAGTGCTTCACCACCCTCACAGTAAAGAATTTCTTCCTAATATCTAATCTAAATCTCCCCTCTTCCAATTTAAAACCATTACCCTTTGTCCTGTCACTACATCTCCTGACAAAGAGTCCCTCTCCGGCTCTCCTGTAGGCTCCCTTCAGATATTGGAAGGCTGCTATGAGGTCTCCCCGGAGCCTTCTCTTCTCCAGGCTGAACAACCCCAGCTCTCTCAGCCTGTCTTCATAGGGGAGGTGCTCCATCCCTCTGATCATCTTTGTGGCCCCCCGCTGGACCCACTCCAACAGGTCCACGTCCTTCCTGTGTTAAGGACTCCAAAGCTGGACACACAGTATTCCAGGTGGGGTCTCACGAGCGCAGAGTAGAGGGGTAGAATCACCTTCCGCAACCTGCTGGCCACACTTCTCTTGATGCAGCTCAGGATTTGGTTGGCTTTCTGGGCTGCCAGTGCACATTGCCGGCTCATGTTGAGCTTCTCATCCACTAACACCCCCAAGTCCTTCTCCTCAGGGCTGCTCTCCAGCCATTCTCCGCCCAACCTGTACTTGTGCCTGGGATTGCCACATCCCAGGTGCAGGACCCTGCACTTGGCCTGGTTGAACTTCATGCGATTTGCACGAGCCCATCTCTCAAGCCTGTCCAGGTCCCTCTGGATGGCATCCCTTCCCTCCAGCATGTCAACCGTGCCACCAACCTTGGTGTCATCGGCAAACTTGCTGAGGATGCACTCAATCCCACTGTTCATGTCTCCGACAAAGATATTGAACAGCACTGGTCCCAGTACCGACCCCTGAAGAACTCCACTCGTCACTGGCTGCCAATTGGCCATTGAACCATTGACCACAACCCTTTGAGTGCGGCCATCCAGCCACTTCCTTATGCACCGAGTGGTCCATCCATTGAACCCATGACTTTCCAATTTTGAGACCAGGATGTCATGCGGGACAGTGTCAAACACTTTGCCAGATAACACCATTTGTTTAAAAGAACAAATGATGTACTACATTCTCTCTTCTTCTTTCTCACCTACCCTCCTGCATCAATAAAAGAGACATAAAAATTTAGTCAGATCTCTGCTGTGGATGGGATACAAAGGCACAAGCAACACTGCAGCAAAGGAGTGAGGCATTATAGATGTGAGGTTTCTTAGGAAAAAAGAATTAAAACTAGACAAAAACCAGTTTGACTTAGCTCCTTCCATGAGAAGAACACTTAAAATCTGTCAGCTGAATGTTATTAATATGGTAAATTGCAAGCAAAATCCAAGTAAAAATTGTGGCTGGACCCAAGCATGGTGAGAGCTGAAGAATAAGCTTACTGTGAGGGAAGTTAATTAAACAATTAGACATCTGGAACTCTCTATTTGATAGTTATATCAATGTATTTGATCTTCTTGAAGTGAAGCTTTTCATAAAACATCAGAGGAGAGGTGAAGGACTCAGAGTGTGTCTCCACAAAATGGCAGGCATTCTTGTGAAATATTTATGCCAATTTTTCAGCAAAACTAGTGGGAGTTAAAGACTCCCACCAGCTCCCAGAAAAGCTCAGCATCTTGCAGTAAACCATAAATGAGCAAGAGGATAAAATATCTTCCTTATACTGTATTTTAGTGCTTTTAGATAGAGTTAAATATAGGCACGCTGGCTAGATAGAAATGCATGTTACCTCTGCCAGTGGTATGAAGACTGTCAGTTTGGCAGCTTCCAAGAGTATAATTTTGTACATGGACTTTTATCCATAAAGTTTCCTATTCTAGATCAACAGTGGAAACAGTACACAGAAATACATGTAGTCACCAGCATCTCTGTGCTTTCTTATCTGTGTGACTCATCTCTCAAAATAGAAGATATTTTATGCCTGTGAGATCCTTGGACTTTCTGCTCTGAATTTTAAGCTAGTATGCCAAATACAATTAGTGTCTAACATATGATGTCTGTTTCTGAGACCATGAAGGTCTGGTCAACTGATCGCTAACTTTTAGCCAGTCGTTTTCACTGAAGTTGTTGGGCCTTTTACTTCTTTCCCGAGCAGAGAGGGCTAGCAGCAGCTGGCATAACACAGCAGTGGTCAGGACCCCCAGTAAGGCAGCACGATTTATAGATGCCAGTGTAGAAATAGATGTGAAGGCACGATCCCAGCCACCAACAGCTTCCCAATTTAGAGCCCTAATTCTCCTGTCTATGTTTGCATAGCTCATCCCAGTCTGGAATCAGCAATTTATCTACTTGTGTAAGGTACTACCTATAGTACACATAAGGATATGAAAATGACAACTCACATAGGAAAAAAGGGGGAAGAAGAAAAAGCACAGTTTTTCCATGCATTTCCTTACATATTTTAATTATCAGAAAGAAGAAGAAGTGTCAACCTTCCTCATCTGCCTCTCAACCCATTATTATCTGTCTTCAGCTCCTTGGACAAATCAGAGTTAGGGGAGACTAGTTTTCAAGTGGTCAGTCTTTGGGGGTTTTTGCAGAGGCAATTATCATCAAACTAAAATTCCATTGAAAGAAGCCTACAAATATTGAGCTGTTTATTTTCCATTTCTGTTTATTAAAGTATGAGCTCATTTTTTACTCTGCCTCTTTCACACTCTTAATAAACTCATGCCCTGTGGTACTGGTGACTTTTACAAATCAACTTCTCAACTACCCATCAATCTTTACACAGAGCATTAATGTTTTATTGTTCTCGTTCTGGTAGTAATGATTTTTCACTTCCTCTGCTGATTTTTTTAATCAAAAGTAATTTGCAGCACTCTTCACCAAGATGACCCTTTGCCAATTCTAAATACATCATATGTGTGTTCTCTGCCACTTGGTCAAATCAGAAATTTGACTTTTATGCTTTTCTGGCTTTAAATCAAGCCATATTAGGTAATAAATAAAAAGGTCATGTAGGAATTTCCTTTACCATTTATATATAAAGAAAAATGTCATGTAAGCCACTTTTTTCTGTAAAGTGTTTTTGCAGGTAATTTTATTATGTATAACTGTATGAAATAGCCCTTTAAAATATCTTATACTGCTTTGAACTGCAGTTTCATTAAAAACAAAACAAAACAGGTTTCTTAACACATTCAGATGATTTGTCACTATTTATGAAACAGTCACTTTGGAAGCTATTAAGCTGATTATGAATAACTTAAAAGCTGTTCAGAATCAACATGAATCAAGCCAAACACCTGCCTGGATTTTCATGTATGATCTATTCTACAAGAAGCAGTTCTGAAGTTCATGAAGACCTCTCTTAACAGGTAATCAGCTTTGCCAAACATTTTCCTTATAACATTGGCATAAACCTCACTTTCAGTTCTCTGCTGTGTAATAGAGTATTATCGTTTGAGAGAACCCATAACAATCTCTTGTCGTTAGACAATTATTCTGTCACCCGATGACCCCTCCCCACCCAGAAAGGGGAATCGGGGAACACAAAGAAACACATGGGTTGAAGTATAAATAGATTTAATAGACTAAGACTAAATAATTAGCAATAATACTAAAGAACCAGTATTAATTCCGATACTGATATAAGACATACAGAAATTATACTCGGCCGACTATATCAGTAGGAAGCTGTGCACTCCCAGCAGCGGATAGCAAGTATTGGACACTGCGAGTGCAATGGCTTTAGGAGGAAGGGAAGGCCTCAGGGCTCCAGCACCGGGGCAAGGAGTTGTCTGGAACCGCCGCCATCAGGGAGAGAGCCCGATACGCAGCAAACTTTTCTAATTTATATTGGATGTGATGTTCATGGTATGAAATACTCCTGTTGGCCAGCCTGGGTCAAATGCCCAGGCCTTGCTCCTCCTTGTCCCTGCACCCGGCAAGGCTCGAAAACACTAACCTTGAATCCCAGGGAGCCTGGCTGGCTATAAAGTAAATATTTTCACAAATTCAGACACTAGAGTCTTCTAAAAGTGCAATTTTCCCCAGCATTAGAAGAAAAGTTAGTCCTGTGTCTCTCAACCCAGGACATAGAGATGAAACTATTTCCTCTCTAACACACCGGTCTGCGTGCTTTTAAGCTCATAAGACCCTTGAGTACTGATAGCCTTTTACAATAGACATTTTATAGTATTTCTTATTTCTTCCAGTAGGAATGTCACTAAAATTATAAAAATAATATCTATTAGATCATCTCAGCAATTATTTATAATAATTTGCTAAATGCTCAGCTAATAAATTCTAATTATTTTTTTACATTGCTGCAACCAAAATGTCAGCTGGTTATATCCATCTGTGACTTTTCCATGAATGTACTTTATATCATTGTTAATGTTTAAATATCCAGTCAATATATGTTAACTTTCCTAATCTTAATACGAAGATTTGTGTATACTTGAAATTTTTTGTATCTTTGAAGTTTTTCAGAGCTGAAATCAAGAGATTGTCTTGTCCCTTAGCAGAGACATTGTAAAAATGCCTTTTTCTGTCCATCTCCCTGCTGTGTAAGAAATAGGCTGATGAGATGACAAACAGTAAGTACTTCTTCCTTCAGACCCTGTTGCCAAAAAGCTTCAGTCTACAGAAGACAGAGTTTCTTCTGGCAGCGTGTAATCCTTGAATCTTGAACAAGCTTGACATTTATATAATTAGGAGTAGCAGTTATGTTGCTATGCTGCTTTTCCCATATGACACAAAAATCCAACATCAGAGTTTGAAAGTTCATGACACCATTATGCATTCAATAGCCCATCTCCACCGAAATATATTTTTCCCTTCTCATTTGTGTTAGATAGTTATAAATTTTTATTACAAGGAATATTGTCAGATAGAGCAATGGAGGAACTGGAGTGCAAAGGTGTGTGGGAGTGGAAAGGCTGCATGGGTGAGTTATCAGCTTTCAAGGTGCAGCATGAGGACACAAATTAGGCATGTGACTGAAAGCCAAATTTGGAAAAGAAAAAACAAAGCAATTAAACAAAAAAACAGACCAGCCTACAATATAGTTCTTTTTTTGGCTGCATGCTGTTTTTCTGAACCATAGGCCCCTTAAAGTGCTTGATTCAACAGAAATGGAAAGCAAAACTGCAGCTAGGGTTGTAAGACATACAGAGCTATATGCTGCCACAAGCAGCAGCTGAAGCCATACCGCTACCAATCATATATTAGAAGCAAAGAAAATACAGGCCCCATAACATTATAAATCATCATAAGGAAACATTTGGAATACTCTGCTTGAAACTATGAGGACCTTCCACCAGACTTACCTAGTTGCTTACTCTGCGGTGTATTAGAATATATTTCACTTATTTCAATACTCTGCACAGATTTGCTATCAGGAGAGTTATACATAATACTAATATTCAAATGTCTAGTATTGTATTGAATATCCAAACAGGCTAAGCCATACCACAGATGACAGTGTGCCTTGTAAAGAAGGTTCTTATGAGCAAGAATATGATGTTCAGAGAGATCAGAGGATCCCACTTCCTCTCCTACATTCAGTACAGACATCTTGTGACCAGCTAAACATTACCCAGTCCTGCCAGCTGCTGAAGGGTACCGCTCTCACACTGACGCTGTGAAGACAATATTAGGTATCTATTAAGCAAGAGTGCTGTGAGGCATAAATCCTAAGAGATAGGAATGCAAATAAGCTTGTTCAAAAAGAGCCAAGAGCCAAAGTTCTCAATTATTCTTTAAAAAAGAATAAATTAAGTCCATGGTCAGTTCTGTTAAAAAACTGCTGTTGTCAAAGTATTACACAATTCAGGCAATTTCAGCTTTTAAATTCTCCCTAAATGCAGAAAACGTAGTTCAGGCATAACACTGATGTGCGGAAAATGTATTTCTAATGAGCCCTTCTGTCTGCATACAGACCACTAAATACATGACTAAAAAAATATTTTTTTTATCAGAAATAGGGATTCTGGAGTACATTTGTAAAATTGAGATTATTTCCCTCGCTTCTACCCCATAATACTCTTTTTTATTTTGCAGTACTGAAGAAGCTCAGCTCCTTCAGAGTGGAATTTGGTTTCGGAGGGCTAAAAGTTTTTTGCATATTCAGGACTTAACGTGAAAAAAAAAAGGCATTTCAAAAGCTGAGATAGAAGGATTTTTTTAACATCAGCTGGCCTTTCTTGTGGCATATAAGGAAAGAAGTAGGACTATTTTTAAGACAAAATAGTAAATTTAGCTTCCTGTAATGTTCCCCAAACACTGGAGGATCTTCAATGATATTAAATGTTGGGGGAAATATATATTTTAGGGCTTTCCTGTCCATAGAAAAATCACTTTATTCACATCCATTAGTATTGATTCCATCACAGCACTATTGTAGAATAATTACAATATGAAAAGCAAATTAAATTATACCAGTTCAATTTCATTCAAATAATGCTTCATCAGGAATAACTGAGTTGGAAGAGAAGATTAAAAAAAGTCATAGCCGGGAAAAGCTTCTGTGCCAAGAGAAAAACTGTGTGCAGACCAAACCTTCAGTATATGGTTCTTATGAAGTCTCATCAGTGGTTATTTAACTGTTTTTTAGAAAAATAAATTGAAGAAAATGCATCTGCATGAAGATCTTGGTCCTAAAAGTCACCCTTATCTTTGAGAAAGCCATCTTCAGGTCTCACTGATATGTGAAGATACCATTACAAGAAGATAATGATTTCCAGTAAGTGGTTATATACTGCAGTCTCAGAAGGACGTTTACAAGATTGTTCTTTAATATTTTCCTGCCTACCATCTATCAGCATTTGGCAGCTGATTTGGAGCCTGCTGGTATCTAGAGAGACACCATAGCACAGCTAAATATATAAATATTTGGGGAAACTGAAGTAGTAACACTCAGCTTTCCGAAACTGAGGTAGGGGTAATTAAAAACTAAGCATCTAATAAATAATGGGAATGTAACACTAGGGCACCCATAGTTTGCTGTGGGCCAGGAAGCTCACAGGCAGATCCAAACAAGGGAAGGCCTTGGAAAAATCAAGATGAACTTCCAGAGATCCTCAGGAGTTTCTGTGCAGAGAAACAAAGGTGTGAGTGCACAAGAGACAGCCTTGAGATGGGCACAGGCTTCAGTAGGGTGCAAACCCATGGAGCCAAATGCTGGCAAGAGTCTTGTGCCCTAGGGACCACTTTGCGTTCTGGGAATTCCAGGTACTTGCCTATGCTTGTCTTGTTTCTACCTCCCCAGAAATGAGGAAAAAAAGGAATATGGCATTTTGTCTAATGGCTTTTTTTGTGATGCTCTGGTAGGAAGCAGCACTTAAAAGAAATAAGAACCTGTCCGGTCTCTTAGAATGATTACTGCTCAGAGTCTCACAGGGCAGAAGAGGCTTGAGAAGTCTGCATTGCCAAAGTCTAATTTAGAAAGAGGAGCTAGAAAAATCAATGGAATTATGCGTGGAATGAATAGCAGAAAACAGAAAATAGACTACAACAAGTAATCAGCAAGCCAGGAGTTAGAAAAGCATATTATACTACTTTTATCACAATGATCTGAAAAGGGACTCATGGAGGAAGTACTGGAATGATCAGAAGGGTGTACAATCCCTCCACAAACAAAGTAAATGAGGAAGAAAACACACAATTATTTCTCTCTTGGGCACCTATTGAAAACAAACCAAGACAAAACAGCAGGAAACAAATAAAAAAGTTGCAAAATTGCCTGTGAAAGACACAATGACCTCAGACTGTGACTAGCCTCAGAGAACACCTGCTGTGTGAATTACTTGGGCTTTTATTAAAAATTCAATTAATGTAAGCAGTGGTAATAATGGAACAAAAACTAAACAGTGGTTATGTACAGCCAAGCCACAGTCCAATAATCCTGTTTCCTTTCTCAAGCAAAAGCCTAATAAAAACAACAGAGTACTCAGAGAGTCTGCTTGGATAGGAAGGGCTCAGGGTGTAGCAAAGCAAGACAAGACGTGCAAGTGCCCAGTCACTGCATTTGAAAAGCACAGGCTCCAAAACCACAGTCCAAAAACACACATATGAACAAAAAGCCACCTTTCACTCTGAGGCAATTGCAGTTGAACACAGTTGTGTGTCCTATACTCTCACAACATCTAGCTGCCACAAGTATTCAGTGCATTTTGGCAACAGGTAGGTACAGATGCCTTAGATGCAGCAAGGGCCCAACCTCTTCTGGCAGGCCCTAAACAGAAGAGGCAGGCATTGTCTCTCTACATTCATTCACATTCTCGAATTTCTCCCCTTCTTTAGAGATATTTGGCTGAGACAGATCTTTCTGCAATTGCCTCTTCTTTTGTGGCCCTTTTCACGCAGAGCTCTGAAATGGGACATCAAGGCAGGCATAAATGTCACGGAGGAAACTATGTCAAAAGACTAAAGAACTCAGGATAAAAAAACCCGTCACTCCCTAAAGCTCCAAGGAAAACATAAGCTCCTCTTTGCCCTCTCTTCACAAAATACATGCAAACAAATCAACTGACATCTAACCCAACTGTACTCTGGGCATTAGCACAGGAGGAGGAATGTACCAGGCACAACCCAGCTAACCAACTAGATGTGTCAGACATCTGTCATATTGCATGGTCCAGCAGCAGAAGGTGATCAGAACAGTGCAAGAGGTTTCTAGAAGTAAAATCTGGGAAGATTTCAAGCTATCTGTAATTATTTTTTTTTTCAAAAATATAAATATTAGCTGTTGGTTGCAAAGCTTAGTTGTCTAAAAAACAAGATGCCTTTATCTTTCCAATTCATCATCTAAACAAACCAATTCAAGGCAAAGAAGTAATTAAAATGCAAAAATAAAACAAAACAGAGGCAATGTTCTTTGTGTTCACAGCCCTCAGCATGGTTTGGAGTCAAGTTTACATGGGCTTATGTTGGTATGGGTGAAGGAAAAACAGCAATCTTGTCATTAAAAGAATGTATCAAAACATAAAGCTCACAAGACTGGCAATAGCATTGCTCAATTTCTGTATTGCCCAAAATAAAGTATGCAATAGAAAACATGGCAAGACATCAGCGATGCCATAAAAGTGAAAGATTATTATTTTTACTTATCACTATGGCTTCTGTCGCTATTCACTAGCCCCCTTAACTCAAAAAGCAGAGTTGCAGTATCTCTTGTAAGATTAGTAACTACATAAATCAAATTGGAGCTTAAACTCATTTTGCTAATTTAGAGGCCAAAGAGGCTCTTGAGGCAAAGTCTCCCGCCAGCACCTCCACTGGCAGTTCTGCAGGCAGAGTCTCCAGAATATCAGGGTGAATTTCATACTGCTCGGCATTGGCGCCCTTTCCAGAGCCCATGAAGACATGACAGCTTATTTAGTGCCTGTGGAAGGCAGCCTTACTGCAGCCCAAAACTGGTGCTTACTGCTTCAGAGGCGTCCCAGGGCAGGAAAGAAAAGGTTGTCTCTCTCTCCTCCCCCACATCCAGGCACATACTATGAAGAGAATTTTAAAAAGCCTAAGAAAGAGCCCAAACCCAGCAGATTATTGTGTCCTTTCTATTACATTTATATTTTTATAATTTAATTTCCTTATGCACTGGAACTATGCAACGCATCTGATGAGACTTAAACCAACAGAAGTCACTTGGGTCACTGCCGTCTCATCTCTCTCTCACAACCAAACACTTTTCAATTAAGACAACATTTTGACATTCAAAAACCTTCATTGGGATTTATGTGCACAAAATTAATCTTATTGATTTGTGCCATGCAGGCCCTTCTGTAACTTCCTGTGTTAATTAGGGTCACCCTTTTGCTGTCAATACTGGAAGAAGGGGAATAGAAATATGATAAAATTAACTGGTTTTAACATGTCTTAACACTTGCTTTACCTAACACTCCAGGGTAGTATATTTCTTCACAACTACTTCTAAGTCAGCAATACTGGGAGAAGAAAGAAGAATATTAGGAATATAGTAGGGCACCAATGTTACAAAATATTCTAGTGCTATCCCATAGACTTTATTATATATTCTATAGACACACATGTGCATCCTTCTGCAAGGACTGACCAAAGACTGACCAGAACCAGTAAGAACTGCATTTTGCGTCTAGCTTTTCCCAAGATTAATTGTAAAAGGTTGAGCAGTAAATATAAATATATGCTGAGCCTAGTTCTGAAGGTATTGTTGCGTGTTTAGATCCAGGATCTTGGTTTGCCAATTACACATTTCAGTTGAATTGTAAGCATGGATCATTTGGCCTGATGTTACCCAAAGATAGCTGTGAGTAAATGGAAAAAAGGGGTTTTTCACATGTTTGAGAAATCTTGTGTAAGCTGTAACTTTCTTGCACATGTAGAAGCTGCAACAAGAATTACCATAGCATTTTATGTATAAAATATGTGACAAAAACAGTTCAAAGAAAGTCAGAACCTGCAGGTGAAACCATCCCGTTATACTTGACAAACCTTTGCAGGATGATGCAAATTTTACTGTTAGCAAACAACTTCTATAACAGTTCTGAAATGTGGCATGAAAGACAAATGCTGCTGTATATTTTAGGCATGGGTTACACTACAAAACCACTCAGTCTAATCTTTCTGTTGCTGTTATTTGAAATTTCCTTTTGCTGAATCTCAAAAATGTCTCAAGAATCAAATCTATACAGAAGCACTGAGCTCCAGCGACCTTAGGGACATAGCATGGGCCCTGCATGAATAAGATTGCATAACAAAGATAACAGAGAGCAAATTCCCACCTTCAAAGCATAAAAGGCAAGATACCAGGAAAAGGCTGTAATTTAGAAAGGTTTCAATGAAGGATCCTCACAAAACCGTATCACAATTCTTAATTAGTTGACTAGTGAAAGATGCAAAATGAAATGGACCAGAGCACAAATAAAAATGTAGCTCTAGGAAGAAAGGGCAGGGAAATTGTTGTTTTCTAAATGCTGCTTTCCCACATGAAGGGTGGTCTGGAGGTCAAGAGCCAAGTGACATGGGTGTAGCACTGTTTACATCTAGTCAATAGCCTGAATGTTGCTCACTTTTCTCATGTGCAGCTTTATGGGGTTTTGGCAATACAGGCCCTCTTGACTCCCAGAATGGGCAGCAGGGACCGGGGTACTCCCCATGATGAAGAAGCCTAAGAACATCTGTCCCCGGCTGTTAAACTACCAAACTAACAGGCTTTGGGGGTTCCAAACATCCTAGAGAACTGCAGAAGGGTTTTGGAAAGGTGAAAACATCATTTTCTTATTCTCTTCTTCAAAACAAAGGTCTTAATTCACATTCTATGACAAAAATCAACACGTCAAATTTTGTTTCTATTTCAAAATGATTTGCTTCTATTTAAGAATTTCTTCTGGTTTTCTGACAGCTGTGATACAATCACAAAAAACATAATTCTGCACATCACAGGTGAAATGAATAAGAAGTACTGTGATAAATGCTTTAAAAATAAAGAATCCTTTTCTTATTTATTTCCTCTGGCAACTCAAGAAAAAGGGGATATTCCAGAAGACAACATACCTGAAATTAATGCATAAGAACATATTCTTTTACAAGGTACAGACATGCCTGTAAAACTCATTTCTACTAGGCAGCTTCAGCTATCTCTAGACATCCTATAGACCTTAAGTCCATGCCCCAGTTCATACTTAAATTGAACCATTTGGAGATAAGCCCATATCAAGGCAAATGGCATCTACAATCCAACAGAACAAAAAGAATAAATTGAATGGCTTAGAAAGATGAGGGGGATGCAAGGTATCTTTCTCTCTTACCTGGCTTCTTAGCTACAGAGTTCCTTGTGATACAGCTGTTGACAGCACTTGTAGAAAGAAAGTACTAAACAGACACATACAAAGACTAATGGACATTAATGTACTTCAAAAGGAAGTCGGATGCCTAAGCACTTTGACAAATGGGATTCTGCTGATTACACCACTGACTAATGAACACTGATCTACAGATTTTGTATCCCAAATAAAGGAAACCACTTGTGTTGGACCAGTTCTCACTGAATGAGACTGAATGAAAGCAAGAAAAAAATTAATGGTTTTGCTGGAGACCTAAAACCAGTACAACCAGGTTTGACATGCTATGGCAATGCTTTATTTGATCAAATATTTCACTACAGCTCTCTACAGTTTGAAAGAGTCCATCATACTCACTATGACTCATAATTTGCATATAAATATACCACATCTTGAAACTTCAATGTACTTCCTCTGCAGCTCACTTCACAGACTCTTGGCTAGAAAACAGCTCAATTTAACAACTGACTGTGGGCAGTAGGCTTTGAGCAACAACAACAACCACGATGATGAAGAAACCAGGAAAAGCTCCAGAACTGCAGCAATGATTAAAATGACAAGTGGACATTACACAGTTTTGATAATTCTTGACCCTGTGCTTGGCAATGGAATTGCTTTGAGCATCTTTTGAGCTTTTATAGGAATAATTTGAGACCAAGCAAAATATATGTATTCAGCATAATTGTTGCTGATTTCTTACTGATGATTAGTCTGTCATTTCACATGCAGTACAGCCTGAAAAGAGAATATTGGATTTCCAAAGAACTTTCTGCAGCTTTAATGTGTTCATATTGCCACTGAACAGGACAGGGAGTATTGTATTTCTCCCTGTCATCGCATTAGATGATTGGTTATTTAAAGTGGTTCATCTGTGCCACCAGTTGAATAAAACATCAATACTTTGTGCTATAAAAATAGCAATTATGGTCTGGATTACTGCTGTGCTGCTGAACCTCCATGTCGTTGCCATGAAAGCTTTTCATTATGACAAATATTGTCAAAATTACATACCTGACCAGTAAGATACAAGCAGCAGTTGTATGGCGTAAAACTTTGATTTGTTCTTGATTTCTTTTATGCCTTTTAGGCATCTTCTTCAGTATTTTCTGCAGTCTTCAAACTGAAGCAGTTGGCTGAAAGGAACACAGTCCAAAGAGCTACAAAGTGCTAACAGGCATTGTTCTTTGTTCATTGTTGTATATATCGCCTGCTTCTTTCCTGCTCTTCTGTTTGCTCTGATTGGCACTGTGGAAAGCATTACAAAAACTGTTGGTATTGTAGTCATCTTATTCCATGATTCAGTTGCCTCTACATACTTAAACAATGTGCCCAAACAGGTATGTATTTCTTTTAAAGTCCAGGGTTCATAAATAGATGCAAAAAAAAAAGAAAAGAAAAAAGCTACACCTATTTAACCTATTTAGAGAGACTCCTGGAGCAGATGAAAATGAGAGTTCAGCAACAAATGTAAAACAAAGACTGCAGTTTCTCAAAGCATTAATGTTGTGACTGCAGAACTACTTCAGAATTGTGTTTGCATCCCTCTGTTACTCCTCCTTTTTATTTACTAAATTAAAAGGGTGCTTTTGAGGCTTAGATACAATATGGCATCATGGATACATGTGTGATTTGGGTACAATAAGGCATCACGGCCCAGCATTTCAAGACAGGAGCATGAGGGAATCCTTGGTTAACATTTATAGTCTTTTTCCAGCAGCTAAAACTTTGGGCAAGTCAAGTGGCCTCAGAGTTTTGAATTGGCTTCACTTAATTTTGTATGCATTCAGCTAATGCTTTGTTTGATTTTCTGGGACATTAAGGTTTCAAATAAAATCTGAGTTGCCAAGACTTGGAGTCTAGTCAGCACAAACACCACTGCAGTCACTAGAGAGAGACAGCAGCACATCCAGAGGGTGATACCTATCGTAGAGAACTAGACCTGTCTCCTTAGACTGCTTCTCTCCATCTAGTGATTACAAAGGAAATCTAGCATGACTCAATTCTTGATACAGAGACCTTAGATAAATTGCTGAGAGTAGACAGGGTGCATAAGAGTACAAATGTTATTACTTCTAAAGTCCCAATCTCAAAGGAACTCAGCTTTCATTTAACAGGAGTGGAAAAATCTTTTTCGAAGTGTTAAGCACTAAAAAATTAAAAATCTGGCCTGTGTACCACCATAGGTACTGGAAATCTATCGAGTTGTCTCTGCCCCAAATACTTTTCAATCTTTCTTTGACAAATCCAGATGCAGAAAATTAAATCTATCTCCTAGGAAGCCAATGGGAGTTTTGCAATTATTTTCAATGAGGTCAGAATTTCATTAATGAAATAGAAGTATGACATGAAAACCAAGGTATAAGAAACAGGTTTTGAGAAGGACTTCCAATAATGTAGTTTACATGCTTGACATACAAAATGAAAGGCTGGTCCAAGCACAGGACATATATCAAAAGAGGCACTGAGGTATGAAGCAGAAGACAGAATAATAAAGTGAGAACAGAGGTGAACAGACGGAGCACTGGCAGAAAAAAGAGAAGCAGGGCTTTGAAGTCATGGGACCTCTCCAGACTGACACTCAAATCTGATCAGAAACTGGCTTCTCATAGTGTAAATTCTGCCTTGGCTACCAGAAAATAAAATAAAATCAATTTTCCATGGCCTGATTATCACAATCTAGAATCAAGCCAAATTTCTTAATCCAAATTTTCTTCTCTTTGTATCCAATGCAGATCGAACAATGCACAAACAATGTAATGAATAGCAAATTGTGAGAAGTCAGGTCCAAGTCCATTGTTTACATTATTATCTAGTCTCTAGAAGACAGCTAAATAGCAAGACCAGTTTCTCTTAGGAAGCATATATCATGTTATGAGTTACCTTCCTTGATGGAATGCAGAGAATAACCCAAGAGTGTATTTTTATTGGTATCCCTAGTTGATCCAGCTATGGTTTCACAGTATTTTCCTAAAGCAGCAGTTCAGTTCTGTTAGCATTGATTAACCTGGCATTAACTCAGTATTGACCTGATATTAAATCAGAATTCTTATACACTTCATTTAAAGATCACAGTGTTTAAATTTTTTATATGGCTGAACTCCTCTCGCCTTCATAAACATTAGAAATCCTGTGTCGTCTCCTTTAGTGATAGTCAACATTGCAAAGTAAATGAAGTAATGTCAAATTATACCAGTTATGAAGCTGGCCAAGGTTCAAAGTTAAATTAAAATTTCTAAGCTATCATAGAGCAGGCAAGAGTCATGCGGCTGAAAGCATTACCACAAAAAACGCCATTAGTAGGAAAAATACATTTAACTTCACCTGCTTATTCTGGATCTAAATAAGCAAACTTAATGGCTAGGGATGGTAAGAAGAACTCCAAACTTCTAGGTGGTGTTCTTCAAACAGTCACAGAAAAATAATTTAACTCCGCCTTTTTCTCCCCCCCCTTTTTTTTTTAAATTATCATTGCTGCCTTAAGAGGTTGTTATAAATTAGTTCCTTGATAGGCTGCTAGATGGCCAGAGGTAGCAGATCACCAGTAATTCTTATCTGAAAGGCTTATTGTGGATATATTCAGAATTACCATCGAGCTTCAGTTTTCATTTAAAAATTCCAGAAGGAAAGGCTATGCCATATTGCTACAAAAGGCTGATCTGACCTTCTTCCAATTGAATGAAATCTACCTTATGCTGGTATGATGAGATTAGAGTCAGGCCCAATGCTTTAAAGGGAGAAGCTGTTAAAATATCCCGACTAAAGCATATTGGGTTTTTATGATTAATTTCATACCCTGCTCATGTTCAGAGCCACAGCTGAGTTTCTTAAGCCCTTCATTTGTGTGTGGAATTAGCCCCTTCCTTTCAGGCTAAAGCAATAGTGCCATAATATTTAATTTCATCTCATGGTATTTTTGGTAGCCAGACTCTGAGCAGAGAGAACCAAGAACTGTTTTTATTTGCTGTTGTCTTGTACGCTGCATGATGGCATGACATTAACCAAAGTAAAACTGATGGTATAGAATCTTCTGATATTAATTTCAAGAAGTATTTTAAACTGTGAAGAACTCCCCCAGAATGCTATCCCTGTATTTTTGGCTGTGGGCTGGTACAGAGTAAGATACAGTGGGCATTGTTCCAAAAAGTGTGGTAACCACTGATCACGTTTATTGCAATTCTTGTACACTGTGAGAGTTCTTTGCCAAACACCTATCCAAATAGGTTTTTCTCACTGAATGGGTTATTATTCTTAGCGTGCTAAGAATGTTTCTCCTCTGTAGTTGGGCATAACTGTGCAAAATTAAAACTCACTCAACCTATTTGGCACAAAGTAGTTTTCCTGTGCCTACGGATTACTACCATATATTCTGAATCAGACTGTCATAGCAGTCAATAACAGGTGCTTCCATTATACTTAAGGATATGCCTACACTTTCTGCACTTTTTTCTCTGCAAAGGGATGAACCGTCTACATTCCTTAGTCCTGGTCAAGAAATGAGGAAATTTGAATACCTGTTTTTTTTTGCAACATTTATTAATCCAAAATGTTAATGTAAAATATTTCTGCATGCTAGGATTCTGTTTTGGAAGCGTCTTACACTTGCTTTGCCTTCTTTTGACATAATGCTGTGAATACAAGACTTAAAAGCCAGAAAAAATAAAGACTTTTATCTGCAACACAACCCTCAGTGTTTTGAATTAATTCTAAGCTTTTAACTTAACTGAGAAAGGAAAAAAGATTTCTGGGATGCAAGTTCAACTACTGTTAAAATTACATCTTTGTAAGCAGTCTGCTTCTGTGAGCCAGGCGTGCAGGTGTGTGCTTGTGTTGCATGCAAAAGCAGTTTTCAGCTAATCCACATCTTCTCATCTGTGAACACCCTGCACCAGCATGGCCATGGTTTACAGCAGCCAAAAAAGGTGCACTGGGAGCTACTGATCCAGAGAATAAGGATGGAGAACAGGACCACTGGCTGCAGCGAAGGCAAACCTCCATAGAGAAACAGTCTCAGCATCTGAGACACTAGATTTAGGGACAAATATCGCTTTCCAGCTCCTGAGCCTGACTGTATGTGAGCCAGCGACATCTGGGCTCCTCGTCACCCTGAGACTCAGATGTATGCCAGTGTCACAGGGAAAAGGAACACCAGGCAATGTAACACTGCTAAGCTCAGCTTATTAAATAGACCAAGTGATGGATAAGCTTTGGCTGGAAAAGGTTTACACTCACATACACACCCCCCAAGACCCACCCCAGTTACCACCTGAGTGGGTTAGATAAGTCTTCCCTGGAGGAAGCGCAACATCCACTGGGCCCAGATCCAGCGTCAGGCTCTGTTCAGCGGCTCAGCACCAAGTTCCACCAAGTGGAACTGTTGTTCCACCTTGGGTCCTCCATCTTCTGCAGTGTTGGATGTCTGCACAGCAATGTTTCCCTTGATCTCAGTTACTGGAGGGTTTTATAGCCAGGATTTTGGCACAGGCTGCCAATCAAATCAGCACCCAGCGATATCACTGTCTGTCTTTCCAGCAGTTTCAAACAATGTACTTGTATAATATGTTGATCCATGGCCCATGCCAAGGCTCAATATACTCAGTTCTCGTTTGCATTTTCTTGTCAGTTATTACTCATTATACTCAACTGTGGATCAAAGCATGGTCATGAAGGTAGAAGCGACAACCATCCCTGCTGTTTTTCCTCTTGATATTCCCTCTGACAGTCCCTCATCATGGAGGAATCATGCATAGAAGCAAACCAGAAAATCTGAACAAAGATGTTCCTGCAACATGCTCTGGACAGAGCTCAATTCCTCTTGTCTAGATACACCTTAAACATCCAGAATCTACTCAGAGTAC
This sequence comes from Numenius arquata, assembly GCF_964106895.1. Taxonomy (NCBI): domain Eukaryota; kingdom Metazoa; phylum Chordata; class Aves; order Charadriiformes; family Scolopacidae; genus Numenius; species Numenius arquata. Next base: position 40,015,123 of record NC_133577.1, read on the forward strand.
CTCTGCAAATAATCAAATGGCAGATGATCCACCTATTCCAAAAGTAAGTTCCAACATGAACCCAATCTGACAATGCCCTGAGAAAGGTTTTCTAATTTGGCCCTGCTTTGAGAGGGGATTGGACCAGATGCCCTCCAGAGGTCCTTTCCAATCTATAAGGTCCTTTCCAAGCTCTTTTTTTATGATCCTCTGACATGATTTCCGTTCAACACAAGCTGTTTGCTGTTAACTTTACTGCTTAAATCCTTCCAATAAGAAAACCCTGAGACAATCCTGAGGCAATTTGCATGTACCAAGACGACAGACAAATCCTCAGCTGAAACAGGCACGAAGAAAGCTTTTCAACATCTCTCTCCAAGTACAGGGCAGAAGCCAGCTTTTTTATGTTTTCAGGGCACCTATTCATTGTAATAATTGAAGGTATCATAGATAAGAAAAATACTGGTTCTTTCTACTGGCCTAACAACCTTTTTTCTCTTTAGGGTTGCATTCAGAAACTGTAACATGTTGATTCATGGAAAAAAAAGCTCTAAAAACAACCCATTGATCATCCTGACACCCAGCAAATAACTTTTCCTCTTTAATCTGGAAATGATGGCTGTTGCATGTGTTACTAAATCATGCTATGGCTATTCTATAGGCTGTCTTTATTGCTTGGCTTTAGGTTTTGGGTTTTTTTCTTTTCCACTGGCACAAATTTCCAGCTTTCTCCTTACGGGTGCTATTGTGACATTTTCTTTACAGGGGAATGTGGGTAGAGCCAGATGAGCTACTTACAGTGTACAGTTCAAACATTTGTTATTATCTACAGCTCACATGATACCAGAGAGTAAGAAAAAGTCCTCTCCCCGAAGACTAGCCAGGATAAAACCAGCACGATCTAAAGAGACTACCAATAGAGCTGGTAATCCTGCTGGGGTAAGAAGCCAGTATTTACAGATTTCAGTTAAGTAGATTACCTCTCAGCTGAGTATACTGGCCTTTCTCACCAAATACCAGTCAGATGTTACATTGATTGACGTACTTCTTAGCAATTTTTCCTTCTTGCAACAGATCTATGTGCAGATCTTCTATTAATTAGTAATTTGTTGCTTTTTTGAGATATTAAAAAAATTACTTCTAGGAATATAAATCAGACTATAGGTTCCCTGAGAAATACTTGCCCTATTATTTTACAAGATATTCACCGTTTATGCTTATTACAGCTATGCAGCTGACACGTTATCTCATTTACACATCTTACTCAGCAATACCCAAATATTTTCCATGGGACATTCAGCTCAGTGGCCACAACTGACCACCAGCTCCTTCCCATCTCTCATTAGCAAGTTTCCTTCCCACGTGGAAGAAAGCAGCAAAGCAAAAGTCCAGCATACACCTGAAGTTCATATTCACCGCTCCAATTTAGACAGTCGTATCCTTTTTACCAGCATTAAACACAACTTTCAAGTCAGTTCCCTGCAACAGCCACAGACTAGTCACCATTATAAAAATAAATATTTGTCAAGAGTTGCCAGTGCAACTGTGTGAGTAGCATTAACATCACCAAATACATTCAATTGGCTTCTAATTAGAAATGTGATTTAATGTTTTTACCACCCTTTTTTGTTTCCTTTTTAAAACATCCATATGTTTGACATTTTGTTCGTAGGAATATTCACAGAAATGAATTCTGGCTCTATGGCTAAGATACATAACAAGATTACATTTTTTGTTTCAAGTGTAAGGCACTTTAAAAGGTTCATTTGCTGAGTTGAAGAACTAAAATAGTAATGTACATTCATAATATAACATGTCACACAGCTTCATTATTAATCGTGAATACCTGACTAAACAAGCTGGTAGAAATCAAGGACTTTTCTCACAAAAAAAAACACTAACAAAAATTAAAAACAATGAAAAAAAGCTATCGGCATTTTTATAAGGAACTATTTCTGTTCCTCACCACCATACCCACCCACCCACCCCACCCCACCCCACCCCACCCCACAAAAAGAAAGCTAACAGCAAAAGTTATTTCAGAAGAAAACAAAATATTTCACTTCAGAAATATCACCAACTGGGAGATCCAGAAGAACTGTAGTTCTAATATTTCATATTACTAGTCTCCCTCACAGACTTATCTTCTAGGTTACACTACATTTTCAATGGTGCAACATAATGTTTCGCATCATGAGAAAAGCCAGGTATATCATGGAGTCTTGTGGTCAGAGCACATCAAGAACAACTTAACAGAGCTTGAGAGCCCAGTCTAAGAAAAAAACACCATGATTCCCATGAAGCACTGTAGCAGAATTTTTGAATGAAGTATCTTATTGTCAGCCAAATATTTGCATATTCAACCACTTATATTTTTGAAGGAAAATAACAGACCCAAATGAGATACTTCTGAAAACATTTGTTTTGTCAGAAAACACTTTTTCTACAAAATAGCGATACTGACTATCAAAAAAAAAAAATTACAATCAGCCCAACCACTTAGAGCAAATGGATGTAAATACAAATAGCTACATTAGTTAGGGAAACTATTTACCTATTTAACTTTGTATTCAGGGTGCTACAGTATTTCTCTTTCTGTTGGCAAGGCTGGATTTCACAGCAGTATATATACCACAGCTTCCTCTGACACTGTGTATGCACAGTGAGTGACACACAGACCAACTGCTTAAGTAAATATTATTTAGAAGCCTTTGACATGTAGAAGCAACATAAACATAAGCAGGGAACTTTATTAAATGGAATAGTTACCTACCTGAAAAGGATCTTTTTCCCTTACACTCCCACATACAATTTCATTGATTTCTGTGAGATTAATTGCATGCATCTGGGTTGCAAGAACCTCTGACAACCTTGGAGCAAAAAAAAAAAGGCTGCCTAAACTGCAGTTTTGCATTCAAAGCCAGTTATGTCGCCCTGCTTGTCATCTACCATGATTATTATTGTTTCTTCTAAATGTTTACTGTATTTGAAATGTGTTCAAACAATGTTGGTCTTACTAGTTCTAAAATGGTTCCTACAATGGATTACCAAATTATTAATTCAAAGCTTTGTCATAAATCAGCCACAGAAAAACAATACATTCCATAATTATGCATTTTGCAGAGGCTTATTAAAAAAAAAAAAAAAAAAGAAAAAAAGAAAAAAGGTAACTAGAAAGAAGGCTTTCATTGCTTTTTATCTTACTTATCCACCTCTTTTCTCTTAACTATATTTTCCATAGTTGATCCAGAATTACTATGCAGGAAGAAAATGATCAGCAGAATACCAATTCTCATATCTTGATTACTATAGAGAGTAAATTTTTGATGCCCAAGTTCCCAGAGTTCAGGGATTATATGAAAAATTTAACAAACTTTTTGAAATGAATGGAGAGAGTGTAGAGGCTTGAGAATATGCCTCATGCATCTCCTTGCGTTTCCTCAAGCTGAATGTTTTTTGAAAAAAAAGTAATGATTTTCACTGAGCCTAGAGGGTTTTTTAGAAGTGTAAGTTCATTCTGACAATTTTTTTCTTATGGGAGTTTGATTAGCTGTTGTTCATGGAAAAGAAGTCAGCTATTTAATATGCTACAGGGTGGGTCTCTAATGCAGTGAAGAGCCTAGCTCTCGCACTGGAAAGGCCTCTTTTTCCATTCCAGACAGAGGAATGAAATTGTCTGCATTACAGAATATTTTGCTGAAGTAACAGCCCCTTCTTGACTGGTTTGTAATGGACTTTGGAGACCGATTCGTCTCAGGCCAGGACATAAGGCAGGCATAAAGTGCTGCCCACTTCCATTAGCAGCCCAAGGGGTCTGTGAGGAATACCTTGCTGCAGGAACAGCAAGGCCAAAACTCTTAAAGTGACTGAAAGTGCACCAGATTTTTAAAAGCTTCCTCCTAAAGCAGGGGCCCAGGGCGGGAAGGGCTACCAGTGTTACTGAAAAACCCATTATAAATCATGTGTACCTGTAAGCACACCCAGAAAATGTCTGTCACCAGCTCTGGAGATTTTACCACAGTGCTGATTTGCCTGCTTCTCCCTGAGTGCATTGTAATCAACAGCGGCCAACGAGGCCCAGACTGGCCATACTGAGTGACCTACCCGAGGCAGTCTCAGCCACTGGCCCCCCACAGCAGCTCACCTGGAGGGCGGCCATTTCAGGGTGGCCGTGCCCAGGCAGCCATTTCAGGGCTCCCTGCCATCAGAGCTGTTCCCAGCTGGAAGCCGTGGGCTGACAGGGTGGCAAGAGGTCAGGTCTCCTGCTGCCTTCCCTTTCCATTTCCATGTACTGACGTGCCTCACAACACGTGGCAGCCTGCATCCAGGTAATCAGCTCTGAGTGCTCCTAGACACCTCTTCAGACGAAGAGTCCAGCTACACACAGCTCTCACACAGCCTGTATTTCTTACAGCAACAGAATGCTTTCAGTTTTTCCATGATCAATACCTTTATATGACGTACGTGTAACTATTGTCTGGTTATTTCAGGATATAGGAGCCTCTTTTCCTAGGGGTCTGCAAATATACCATATGCTTTTGAAAATCATCAGCATTTCAGCAATAAGGCAATTATAACTATTTCTCAAAATAAAGTAAGCTTTGAGTGGAAGGGCACTTGATACTCTATTCTACCTTTAATTAAAAGTGACTTTAAATACTTTAAAAATAAAATTAAAAGATAACATAGGATAATTCAGGTTGGAAGGCACCTCAGATAAAAATATAATTAACTGCTTGAGAATTTGAATTTTGTTTGCAACTGCAATGAATAGTAAAAGAAAAGCTTTATTTTTCCTAGTTCATGTCTTTAAAATTCTAATTTTTTTTCCAATAAGATAGGAGACAGATATATAGAAGCTTACAATAAAAAATGCAGAATGTTGGGAGTATAGCCTGCATGTGCAATTCAGCACTTTGCTAGGACAAGCCATTCCTTGCTTGCCAAACAAACTCTGCTGAACAAAAGCTGTCTTTAAATAAGACTCCTGTAATTTAGTGAAGAGATAATGCTGTGCTATTCAATAATAAACAGTCTCCTTCACATTGTCAACAAACATGGTAAAGACATGACGTTCATTTTCAAAGGGGGAAATACTCCTACTGTGACAGAACCATTACCACGCCTTCACTGTCATTATGTGAAATAATTGATTTGGACACAATACTAATATGTGGTGTGCGGAGAGAAGATCTCCAGCACAGAAAAGAAATTGTCTTTGCCTTAGAGTAACAGCATTTATTCACGCTTCTAGAAGACTGTAGTTGAAATAGAAACATCTATTGGTACTGACCAATAATAAAGATTATCAGTTTGGCTTCAAATACTTTACTTCCAAAGTATTTCTTGAGTACTGATTTTCAGAGATTTGAACTGTTCCTTAAAAATGCTTAACCATTTTAATGTAGCCAATAATAAAGGAAATGAGGAGTTCATTACCCTAATACAAAGATATTCACGCAGAGTCGTCATTACTTAATAAAAATTCTGCAACCTAATGTGTGGATTTGTTCTTCTTATGCATTTAATACTACCAAGAGTCTTTACAGAATGCTAAAAAAGGAATTTTTGCAAAAGCCTTTGCTCCAAGGACATTATAGTCTTGATCAACGAACTTAATGACATTCCTTGTATATCTAAAGTTGGGAATAAGATATTCAAATATTAGAATCAAATCATATGAAATTAAATGCTTCCATCCACTTGCAGGCCTATGGTATTTCCACGGACTAAGTTTAGGACCACATAAAATCTCTGGATTACAAACTTAGAAGAACAGAAAATTTGATGTGATTGTTTAATATTTTTACCTCACCTTTTTGTCTGCTTTTATCTTTTGAGGAGGATTAGGAATAAGAGATAAGAACTTGCATATTGTGACAACTATATTTCTAAGGATGGGCTTGAGCTCAAGCTTGTAAACTCGCAGCAAATACCATGCCCTGGAAAAAGAATTTTATCTAACATAAAAATATCTGGCTACACTTTTACCAACACAGTCTTAGTGCTAGGTGCACTTCCCGCCTCCCTCTCCTCCCCCCAGTTTGGTTTGGTTTTGGAAGCCCATTCTTTCATACTTGTGATACAGAAGTCTTCTGAAATCAATAAATAAATGGGATTGGTTTCCCATAGCTAGGAAAATGGCTGAATATCTCTAGTAGAACTTAGCCTGATCCCTACCCCTTCCCTCCAATTTTGCCATGCAAAGCACAGGAAATGAAGTAGAGAAGGAGATGCCAAACAGCTGGGCAATCTTTGTGTGTCACACCCTTGAAGTTACAGTTTGCCCTTACACATCTATGAACAAAGGACAGTCTCTTGCTAAAGGTGATTTCCAGAGTACCTATAAATTAATTCCTTTCTGTACTATCTCAGATCTTGACAAGGAAAGATATTTTTTCCTGATGTGGGTTGTACACAGCCCATGTGCATCTTTGTTTCTTTCTTCTTGGACTCTTGTTGCAGTATTTTCTAAAAAATGAAGTAAACTCCAAATTGTATTGGAAATAGCAATCCAAATAAATTGCACCAAATTCAATGGCAGTGACAAATGTAGCATGCAGTCTTGAGTAAAGTTATCCAACTTTGATTATTTACCCTAATGGGGTTTTTTTGCTACTTAGATGTCATTGAAAAATGTCCCTTTAGACTTTTTTTTAATGTATCGTATAATGGATTAATTACTGTTCTATAATTCTATTTCATTTATATCCTCAAGTTTTAAACAACAGTAGAGTAAGAATTCACTCAAAAAAAAAAAAGTATCAATTTGCCCAATAGCTTTTACTATGCAATTTCTTAATTAGTTTGGGACCCATGTGACCTAAAAGTTAGTTCCTGGAAAATACTGAAAGGAGTACATGAAAGTCTTTCACTTTAATTCATTGTATGCAATGGTTCTTGAACATCAGGATTGTTATACCTGCATGGAATAGTCTGCAATATACATAACCCGACATCTTCATTTAAAAACCTGTTTGAAAGCAACTGGGAAGCAGATGCTGTTCTCCAGTGCACAATTCTTCTGGAATTCAGAATATTCTGGTGTAGAGGCAGTCCAGATTCATGCAGAACTCTTGAGCAGCTGCCAAAGTCAGCTTTAGCTGGAAGGCACTTTCAGCAGCTCTTTCCCAGGGGCAGCTCTCTGGGACTGCACGGATGTGTCACCAGCAGATGGGCTATAGGATGAGCAGCTGCTCCATCTGCCATCAATGGGCAGCATGGAATTTCCTCACTGGACTTCCCTCTGACAGCTGAGGCAGAAGAGTTGCTCTACACAACATATACCCGCATTGGTAGGAGTGCAGCTCTTCTCTTTTGTAGTCCTGTGAAGGTCCGAGGAAGCATAGGGACCCCGGCCACTAGGAACTGATTATTCTGACCTAACAACTGACACAGGTTAAACACACGAAACACGTCACTACTCGAACCCTACTGGTCTTGATAAATAAGATGACCTCTGTAAAAATTGAGAAATGTACTTAAATTTCTCAGAAGTACTAAAATACAGTCTATAACCAGTCTTTGGTGATTACCACATCAAGCTTGTCTCTCCACAGCACATCTCCATTATGCTCTTCCTAATAGAGCATGACCTGTTCTCAGTCTCTCTTTGTCTTGGCAAAATCCCTTATCAGTTTTGTCATTATGCACAAAAGTAATTTCAGGTGACTGCTCTCCATTTGCTAAGAAATGTCACAAGGGCTTGCCCCATACCCTACCGGCCTTGTAAATTCAAATTTGCCTTATCAACAAGGCTCAACTATGGACCTCTTCTAGAACTCACCAAGGGACTGTGGGTACTTTGTCCACAGATACAAACATCAGTCAGCTACCAGGGCCAGCCAGTGCAGGTTACAGAAGAGCAAAGTACTGTGGCACATTGGCAAGGAAGCCGATGCCCAAAATTTAATATTTGATCTAATAGGGATATGTGGTGTTTTTTTTTTACATATTGCCCTGCAAAGCAAAGAGAAGTGTGTTGCAGAAATCAGAACCCAAAATTGGAATGGCATTGTTATTGTGATGACATTACAATTGCAGCATTAGAGCAAATGCTGCAATTACAGCAAAGCCAAGACCTGGAAAAAGATTTTTCATTCCTGTTGATCACAGCTACTGACTGAGCATCTAGAAACTGTCTAAAAGCTTCTTAAGGTTCTTAAAAGGTGAAGCAGAATAACAGCTGCACTGGGACTGTTTAGTCTAGAGAAGAGAAGACTCAGGGCAGATCTTTTCCATTTATATATGAATACCTGAAGAGAGGGTATAGAGAAGATGGAGCCAGGCTCTTTTCAGTGGTGCCCAGTTACAGGACAAGAGGCCATGGGCACAAACTAGAACACAGGAGGTTCTCTACGAACATTAGGAAACACTTTTTTACTGTGAAGATGACCAAGCACTGGCACAGGTTGCCCAGAGAGGTTGTGGAGTCTCCCTCCTTGGAGATATTCAAAGGCCATCTGGCTATGGTCCTGGGGAACTGGCTCTAGGTGGCCCTGCTTGAGCAGAGTGCTGGTCAAGATGAACTCCAGAGGTCCCTTCCAACCTCAACCCTTATGTGATGCTGTGATAAATGCTAATATAAAATACTAATGTAAAGTGCTAATACAAACCATAGCTATTTTACTGACTGAGACACTACAACTTTATGTCAGTTCAGCTTCTGTTTGTTTGTCCTAATAGATAATCTCTGTCTTGTTCAGATATTAGATTACTCATGCAGCCTGGGCAGATATGACACGTGATGTCTTCGGTACAGTAGAGATATTGTCCTCTCTTCCCTAATACAGGGAATCCCAAGGAACTGCTCCCCTCTAGGGAAAGGGGCAGGTCATCCAAGCTATCCCTTGGAATTACACAAGAGCACCCCATCTGTTCTCCGGTTAGAAATTCCAACCACAGCAAATCTGGGTTAACAATGGACCTGGAAGCATTTCCCAGCTCTAAGAGTTCATTAATTCCCTTACGACTCCCCTGTGCCATAGCTGAACATCAAAAAGAGGTAAAACAGAACCAACTGCAACAGGCATTCCTACTAACCCTGATGCTGTCAGAAAGAGATAAAAATTAAGTCATTAATTATAGAATCATAGAATCGTGTAGGTTGGAAGGGTCCTTTCCATCATCAACCTAGTCCAACCATCAACCTAACACTGACAAAAAACATCACTAAACCATATCTCTAAGCACAATGTCTGCCCATCTTTTAAGTACCGCCAGGGATGGTGACTCAAGCACTTTCCTGGGCAGCCTGTAAATAAGCACACTTAGATCTAAAGAGAAGCCTTTAAAAGCAGCAGGCACCCCCTTCCTACGAATGCAGACATAATGCCCAAAGCTATATTTTCATGCAAGATGTAACCAATCATTGCCACTTATTCCCCATCTTATCCAGGCAGGTCACTGGTTTCATGGAGATGAAAATATCATTCATATTTGAACCTCATCAGAATTCTAATTTTGAAACTTAGCAAGAGCCTATCGAGAATGAGGTTCTATTCCATCCATTGCAAATTATCCACAAACTATCATGAGATAACATTACAATGGGCTCTCATATCCAGCTATTTTTCAGTCCTTGAATATGTTTCTGCCATGCAGTCTGTGCTGTGATGATGACATTTTTAACAGCATGCCTGTGCATTCTTCAAGATGACTGGCATTGCAAACGCCTGGTTTCTTTCTGCTCATCCAAGGAGATATATCATTTCAGGAAGCATGATTTTTACAACAGTAAATCAACTTACTTCATTTTAAATTGAAATGGATTGCTAAAAAGAATTACTTTCAAGGAGCTGGATGTTCAGTCCCCTTCCTGTTCACTGAAAACAGAGTTCCCTTGTTTCCTCTTCCATGAGCATGACAGTCAACCCATGACACTGCACATCACGTTGCACAGTGAGCATTGCATCGTGACTCGGATACTGCCAGTGGCCACCTGCCTCCTTCAGAAGTTGAGAGTTTGCTCTTTGCAAGTGAGACTTCCCTGTTACACTTTTTGGGAAGGAGTTTGTCTTAAAGACAAAACAATAATAGGGATACAGTGAGATCCTAACATTCTCTTCTTGACCATATTTGCATAGCATCGCAACTATTCACGATGAAAGAGACCCCATGAAGATGTTTTGCCCATCTTTCTCAAAAACCTCTCTTACTCTCTACCAGAACATTCCTAAGCAAATCCAGTTTTGAAGGGAGCAGAGATTGCTGCACACAACTACCCTAGTTATTTTAAGTAGTACTTGCCATTTCTTAGTGGCGAGAGCATACATTGAGTAAGCACTTAGGAAGAGAAGACAAAGCCCTTTCCAGCTGGCATCCCCACCTCTGAAAGCTCCGAACAGAATAAAGCAGTTTGAGACACTCTGATTTCTGGATGAGGTGAAAAATGAGGTGAGCCTCTTCAGAAGAGCTGTCTCTTTATAAGGAGGACTACATGCACAACTGCTAAAAGGTAAGAGCACAAAGAGAGTATTGACCCTTAGTAACATGCTTACAATGGTAGTTGCATATGCAACCACTTACTGAGATACTGCTTTTATAAATACAAGAAAATACATCTGAATATGATTCAAATACAAGGAACATGAAATCCCAGAGAAAAGACACCTGGGTCCGAATTTTTTCAACACGAAGCGATAAACCAGAGAACTTGAAATTAATACATTGCAACTGTTTGCTTTTATGGAAATATTAGGACATGCTCCAGGTTTTTAGCTACACCTGTCAAAAGGAACCTAAGGCAGAAAGTTATGCAGCTTCATGCACCAGTTTTTAATCACTGTCTGCTACAGACTGAAAATCCCGGATGAAAAAAAATCAAAATAAAGTTTGGAGCAAAGGACAGCCCAGAAAGGTGCCAATTACTTATGGGCAATAATTCTGAAGACAGAACATTTTATGATGGAGATTTTACATTTTCTTTTTATCACTAAAAACTACTACTCTGCTTTCTGATTCAGTACGCTGCTTCAAGGTAACTTGCTAGAATAGGAGGAATGCATTAAAATACAGCTTTAATCTAGCAAATAAACCCAGAGCAAAAGTTAAAACCACAAGAAAAACTACAGTCGCTGTAAGTATCTAACTAGAAATACAGAATACAACCCAGATGAGAAAGTCAGCAAATTCTTGATTTGATCTTCAGCTGATGAACAGGAAACATATTAACATTGAAATAAAAAAAAGATGCATTGATTTACAGCTGCTGAGAGTCAGCTGTGGACCTGACATGACAGACAAGTCTGATGGCATTAAATGGAGTCAGAGCTCTGTGCTGATAAATCTACAGAGACAGGAGTTGTTTTAAGCAGAAAAATCCAGATTGATTGTACCTAGTCTCTTACAAAGCGTCTAGGGCTTGGAACATTTAAAATTGGACTGGGGCATTATATGCTGAGACTTGGTAGCTACTTATTCCAGCCTCTTCCTTCAACTAGTGTTTTGGTTTATAAACAGTAGTCTTCTAAGGGGAAGTATTCTTAGTAGAATACATTGAGTATGGATACATTACCGTGGGTTCTAAAGAAGTCCCATTCCCACATGATGCCCAGAGTGAGCCCTTTTAGTCTGCCTTGTCATTGACAAGTTCCTAATGGATACAAGGAAGTGCACGTTCCTGATCCCCACTGTAATCACTGGGAGTTTTGCCCTGATCAAGGTCTACACCCTTAATATGAGCTGTGTTGGTTGGGGACAGTTTGGGGGAAACTCTCATACATGCATTAAATGACCATTCAAACTCCAATTACAAGCAGACCAAAGCAGATGACTCTTTCTCTGCTTACACATCTTCTCTGGCAGGTGATTCCTTCCAACATCTCTCTCCTGTTTTTCACTTCCAGACCAGAAACCACCCTTAGTGCCTGTGGCACAGTATTTTAAGGGTTGCATTGAATTAATAGAAAAAAATTATGACATGAGGAAAATAAGACCTTGCATAAGGACAATTTCCAGTTGCCCTGCTGCCAACTGCAAGCAAGTCACCGCTGTGTCACCTCTGCTGCAGGGTGGCTCCTGCTGCAGGAACAACTCAACTGTTGATGCAGCAGCTACTCAATCATAGCTATTAGTCCAAAATATTTAGAAGAAAAAGCACTAAGGCCAGATTACTTTCATATGCTGGGCTTTAAATTGCAATGGTTCAGCAGCAAATATTCAGAATAGTAAATACACTCTCTAAACCAAACTATTTAGGCCATCTCAAGCTACGCCTGTGCCTGCTAATGAAGAAGAATCTTAAAGCATGCACTAAAGATCTCTAGATGAGACTATATCAGTCTGAAATCCCCTGCTAGGCTTGCAGGCAGGGGAGATGCTATAAGGCACAATTCCACTTGAGTTCCAGAATTGCTGTGGGGTGAAGACTCTAAACAGAAAAATGAGCAACACATGTATTTGAAAAGGTTTTGTTGTCTATTTCTATTTTCTGTTATCTCACTGAGAATTTAGGTGATTACTTAAGGAGTAACACATACAAACTAAAAAAATCATCAGTCATATTAATTACGAGACAAAATCAGGGAAGGGATTAACATAATCTAATCCAATTATTCCTGGAAGCACAATATGCAATGACCTATATGAAAAAACAGCAGTTTGAATTTTCCACAAAGAATGCTCTTCAATATAACCACAACCAAATGTTAGTCTGCTTCTCATTTGGTCTTTATTTCCCTGTTCAGATTATCTAAATCCTGCCTGTTAAACTAACCAATTCTCCTAAGGCTGACTGTTTCATTTTTATAAGATTTAAGTATTCTTGGGAGCTTCTCTCAGGAGTTAATTATTGGGTGAGGAAAGGGGGACATGCAGGTGTACGGCCTTCAGACTCTGACACAAAGACATATTCACTTATAATCAAAAAAAGAAAACAGTTGAAGATTTGAGGTCCCTGAACTTTATATATATATATATATATATATACACACATATATATGAAAACCAGAACTGCAGATAACCCCACGGTTCAGTCAGGCAGTCTGTCTTCTAATTCAGTGAGCTCTACTTATTCCTTCACTTCAGAGGTAGTCTACCAGTAGCACAAAGACAGATGACTTGGTCAGGGAATAAGAGTAGTTGCTACTTTTTCCACAGAATGAAATGACAGAAAAATGACAACATTTTGACAGAATTATACTATGCCTCTCAGGATAACTCTCTCAAAGCCATTTCAGTTGTTCTGGTAGGAAGCTTGGAGCGCTGGTGTTCAGACTTCCCCATTCACTGGCGTCAGACCAGCAGCTCTCCTTTTGATTCACTACCTTTAAGAATTTAATTGTTTCTGCTTTGACACTTTGTATGGGACTGTCCCAAGCACTCAAGCACAGACCCATGCCCCAGCACTGAAAGGACTGTGGGATCTGTGGTGTTAACTGTGCCTGGCTTCAGATCACAATTCATGCTGGGATGTCAGATGTCCTCTCCTCTTCCCATGTGATATGATGGCCCAAAGTGCTTCACCTATCCATTAGCTTTTGTCCTATAAAGAAACTCTTGGAGGGGGTGAGGACCAATGAATGTTTGCAGTAGGCTTAACAGTCTTCAAGTATTACAAAACTACTGTTGAAGAAGAAAGGGGTTAAGCCAAATCTAAGTGCTTTTAAAACCATGTCCTTGAAAGAAAAGAATACTCTGCTTGCAAAATAGAAATTCCATTTAACAATCCCATCAAAAATTACAACTTTGCTTATTCCAGGAAGAAAAGGCAGAATAGCAAAGCTCTCAAACTGTATTCCAAATGATAGAGCCAAATCCCCTGTGAGATACTGAAATCCTGTATTGCCAGTAAAGCACTAATGGGAAATGGTTCTTTTCCATGCAGATAACTTTAATAGCTGACTGTGCAAGGACTATTAAAACACCTAGGAAATAAATGCCGAACTTCTTAGAAATTACACAAAGAAATGGAGAACCACTGAAGCACAGCTTTCCAAGAGACTGCACCACCAAATGCTCTTAGCTCTGTGTGCTTCAGGTTAGCAAAACAATTCCAGTAGTGCTAGAGGCAACACACTTAACCCTTAGGTTGGTGGAATTTTCTGTGCTGCATACCAGCGAGCAACAACTCTACCTGAACTTTGGTAAGATAGGAATTGAAATCATACCTTAGTGATGTAGGAGGCTGAAAGTCTTTTGATACTTGTGTGTGGTGGTGGGGAGTGAGGCTGAATGATAATTGTACAGTCCTTATAAATCACTTCATTGTTGCTCTCTTCAACATATTTCCACTTAAGGGAAAATAAGAAGTTCCTGTCCGCTTTCAAGCTTCTGACAAAGCACACATTCGCGTGTGCTTGTGTAATCAATTTACCCATGAAAGTTCAGATCAAACATAACATCTGGTTTGCAGTAAGATTTTCCTTTCCAAAAGAAAAACTGAATTAGTCTACTATGAATCATTCAACAGTATTGATATTACAATCTGAGCTGAAATAAATATCATCAAACTACCAGATAGTAAACATAGCACTAATAAAAGTAGAGGAACTAACTTTAACATGAGTGTTTGGCATTCTCAATTTTCTGCCATCTCACCTGAATTTGCAGAGCCATCCCTTTCTTTCTAGCCCAGTATATTTTCTATTTGGTATCTCACTCCTAAAGTGTATCAAATGCCTAAACAGGTTACCTCACACTGTATAGTCTTAGCATAGTCCAAAGAAAGACAAAAGTGTTTTAGATGGAGAAGGTAATTCCCACCAGAGGATCCTCCTGAAACAAGCATTCACTAAAGCTGTTCCCTAGATCATATGGTATACAACTCTAACACATGAACAGTTTTCAAACCCCAGTGGGCGATCGGGTCACTTACCATAATGTAGTTTTTATTACTTATTATCTGGACAATATATTCTGAAAATTCTTTTCATGTACGGCTTTGGAGAAAAGTTTGCAGTTTGTGCTGCACTAGAGACTAGATGTCTGGGTAGCAAGTCAGCGAATGATAGGTCAAGTTTAAAAGCTTTATCCAAATACAGCTTTTAAGCATTAAAAATTGCAGTTATTGATCTGAATTATTTCAGATTAGAGCTAGGTCACATAGAAACACAATATCAGAGCAAGGAGCTCTTCAGTTTGCCAGAGCACATGGGCCTGTTGAGACCAGTGATGTCCATTCCCAGAACCCTCCCTACCTTGTTTGAACTGAGAAAGAGAAATGCCCCAAATAAGCTTTTTTTCTTGGTTCCCTGGGTGTAGTTTTACCAGCTTTGGCTTTCATTTCAGGGCTTAAAATAATACTGTCTTATTCTTACTTCCTAAGCAGCCCCTGTGTCATAAAATAATGGCAGTCAACGGGCTCTAAAGCCCAAAGTTTAAAAAATCTTGGTAACATCCCCTTCCTTTGCCTTCCACTTCCCAAAAGAATAATTTGCTTGATGAACAAATCACAAGCTTTTTTAAAAAAATCTAATAGTAGGTTTTGATCTCCTCTAATTTTCAAACTACTCGGAAGCCAGAAGTATACAAAGGAGTAGGAGATTTTTCCCTCATCATGGGAAGTGTTGTAGCAAATGCAGAACCATGACTGGTGATGGCTGCGTGAGAATGAGTAACGGTCCCCAGCAGCAGCTCTAAATCTTGTTATACTGAAGAATGTGAGGTGACTAGAAAGAGGGCAGAAGTTACTGCCAGAGGGACTTTGCAACACAGGTGCAAACAAAATGTACTGCAAACAGCAGGGTGAAGTTCATTAGTAATGGTAATAATGGATGGGCCTTCCTATAGTACGCCATGGAGCATGTGCTGCATGAAGCAATGCTAATAGGAAAAGTAGCAGCACACTGAACTTATAAATGCACTCCACTCTGATCCAGGCACACAGGAAAGAAATTTATCTCTGACTGTACGCCAAGTCTGGGCAAGATCTAGAGAACATCTGCCAAGATACATTTAGCTGAAAGTTAGGGCTTTGGTGGAGCAGACAGTATCAACCTCCAGCAATGTGCAGGATTTCGCATTTATATTTGTATGAATATACAAACATGCATTTGGATTTGGAAAAAAACAGCTGTTGATTTTTGTATTTTTAACTTCCTTGTAAATAGATGCATTTAGTTTTGTGCATTTCATTTCTTGCATTTACTTTAAGTGCAAGCAAGTGTTTAAGTGAAGCACATACTAAAAGAGGGAGGGGGCTCACAAGAATCTACAACTCTACAACTACCTGAAAGGAGGCTGTAGCAAGGTGGGGGTTGGTCTCTTCTCCCAAGTAACAGGCGATAAAACAAAAGAAAATGGCGTCAAGTTGTGCCAGGGGAGGTTTAGATTGGACATTAGGAAAAATTTCTTCACAGAAAGGGTTGTCGAGCATTGGAACAGGCTTCTCAGGGAAGTGGCCGAGTCACCATCTCTGGAGGTATTTAAAAGACATGTAGATGTAGTACCGAGGGGACATGGTTTAGTGGCAACCTGGCAGTGCTAGGTTAATGGCTGGACTTGATGATCTCAAACGCCTCTTCCAACCAAAATGATTCTGTGATTCTATAGTCTGTATAGTCCTCAAGTATGTCACCTGAAGCTTGTTTTACTGAAAGTTTGCAGGACTTAAGCTCTGATGTGCTTGTTTCCTTTTGACATTGAAAACATGCCAGTACTTCCACTGCTAAATGCCATAATGAACTGGCCTTCTATTTATTTTTTAAATTATTTTTATCATGCACACTAGATGGTGCTCAAGTTAAAAAATCAATGGCAACTTAGATAAACTTTTCATATTAGCAAAATACATGTTCTTCCTTTGCAGTTCTTTTAACAAGAAATCAGGAAAAACTGTCTATTTACCCGAGTCTCTTCCTGACTGCTGATCATCACACACTTTATTAAAATTGTATTTCACTTGCTTTGTTTGTAATCACTACTGATTTTTAGTTGCATATTTAAGAAATTTTTGCAGTCACTTATAGCATCCTGCATTATTGAGCGCTGAATGAATTACATGAATATAAGCACACAGCAACAAACAACATGGAAATACATTTCACCAGCCATCAGAAATTCAGTATCTGTGTTCATGACAACACTGGCTTGTGGAAACATTTGAAAATGGAATTATTTCTTTCTCAGTGATCATATTGGATTAACCTATTAGTTTATGGAAAAGTTATCATATTACTTGACATTTCAAACAGATAAACTGTACCACGTACGTCACTGACCTTTATCCCAGCTACAGTCTGATTTTTGAGCAAATCAGACTCTATTCAAGCAGCACAGAGAGAAAAGACGAAGCAATTCAGAGTCTGACACTGTTTAATAGGTGTCTGGTCCTGGCTGAAGAGTGATAGACCCTCCTGAATTCGCAGTGACTGAACACAAGTGGTCACAATCAGTCACAGATGAGAACACAAAATTGGTGAGGAGCAGACACTGATAGCAAAGCTGGACTGGTCACAGGCAGATGCACATGCAGATATCAAATTAGTCAGAAATATATAGATGCTTGAATCTGGCTGATGACGCTACATTGATTAATTGGAGGTCTTTTCTACTTTTTCAGTACTTTAATAGCTCCTCATGGAAAGTTATTTATTTCTACAAGGTTAATAATTCCTTAGGTAAACCCAGAGGCTAACCTTAGGCCGCAGAGAGATGTCCTCTTCCAGACCCAGCTGTGCAGCTGAAGATGCTGCTGACCTGAGCTATTTGTCTTCCATAGCCATCAGATGGTCTTCTCTACTCCCTCCCTCCTTGTTAGAGGATTCACATGAATCCTTTCTCTTTCATTTCAGAAAATACCATACAGTTAAGCCTAGTTTTCAGGCTAACTTTGAAGCAGAAAACAGCAGAGTCCATGCTATTGTCTCTGCTGAGAGAGGGCAGAACCCCTCAGCACAGGATTAATAGCAAGTAGCTGTTCCAGGGTGACATCTTCAGTCAGCGTGGCTGTTTGCAAAGCGAACACCAACCTTAGCCCAGTCCAACTACCAGCTCCACTTTTGGAAAAGTGATGACAAATTATTCCAGAATTGCAAATCAATGGTCTAGGGAAAAGGAGGTAGGAAGCAAATCTAATTGAATTTTACAGTACTTCACAAATCTCCCTAAATATTTGCACAAAACTTGGAAGTGATCTTGATTCCTTTTATCCAACACCTGCTGCTCTGTCACAGTTCAGCATTACAAAACAAATGACTCCAATCTGCTGGAAATAACAAAAGGCAAGAGAGTATCAAGTGCTGTTTGCACAAAGAGAACTGTGCAATAAAGAAGTTCATAAAATCATAAGCAAAGTTCACCTTTATCCTCTACAAATAACATTTTAACTTCCCTGTGTGTGTATAATGAAAAAAGCAATGTTTCATCCCATACAACCATCCTGTACCTTTCAGTGTATTATCCTATCTTTTTTTTTTTGCCAGGAAGTGAAAAGCATTTAAAAAGCTGTGAACAGAAATCATCATGGATTTAAATGTGGGGAGACCATTAGGAGCTAGTAACCCTCACCCACCCCTTGATTCAGAGGAGAAGAATACATCTTTTTCTTCCTCGTATCAGCTAACAGCACACCTCTTCTGTAGAAACTAGTGACATCCTGAAACTAGGGACTCCTGCATCCATCACTAAAGAAGACTCTATATCTACTACCAGCTCTTGAGTCTCTCTGCTTTTTTATAATATCACAGACATTGCCACAAAGCTATAAATCTAAATAACATTTTTTAATAATTACAGGAGGATATTAGCCCTAACCTAAAGAGATTACAGCTTAGCCTACAATCCTACTTCAGGATTGTTTGTTGCCCTCAAGAGGATTTGCACAGATGCAGGAGTTTGACCAGAAGGCCATTTCTAGATGTGTCATATGACTTTACAAAGATTAATTTTACCATTCTTACGGTGAGCGTGAGATTCTTTCAGAACATCCCCAGACTGGATAAACTGATCTGCTCAGGAAATAATTTCTCTGTCTATGCAACCCCACAGTCTCGGCGAGGTTTTTGGACAGTCTGTTTGATTCTTTCCCACGCACAAGAGAGAATTAATTGCAGGGTAAAGCCCCCTCTTTCGTTGAGGATTTTACCCATAAGAAGACAGAGGGTCGGAGCACACTGTTGCAGACAACACTTGGCTGGGTTGTCAGGCTGAGTCTCTTTGACTTTGGTGATGTGCACCAACGAGTTTACACACTGGTTTTAGAACAGTATACGTAGGTTGGCCCAGATGGGCAGGAGGCTGAAATCAAATCAGCAAAACAAAAGAGGTAGTGAATCAGATTTTCTCAAATTAACTGCTATTTAAAAATAATAAGCAACTGCAATTGATTCTCATTAGTGCTTCAAGGGAAGATGGAGAAAATCCAGAGCTAGGCAGTCACTTCATTTATATTCTTCTACCGAAATCTTTCAAATTTAATCCACACAAGCAGTAAACAGAAGAAAGCTACTCAGCTTTCAAGTAGCAGGTCTAATTACAGGCTGGCAAGGCATGTGTAATAGGCACAGTCGAGCCAAACCCTACAAGCAGAACTCCTCTAAGCCTTAAGGAAGGGTAAAAAAGCCAAACATGATGAGATTGCAAGTCTGCAGCAAGTCCCAGTGTTTGGAAGGGACAGTACGAAAGCATTGGCTCCAAATATCTAAGAAACTGGGCAGGTTTAAAATATTAATCTGGACTTGAATTATGATGATTTAGCCAATACGCTATCTAGAATTATTGAGCTATAATCCCATGTCAAATGTTCGCTGCCCTCACCCTGATAGGTACAGATCTGTGATTTTGAAGACTATGTCATATTTCAAGTAAAATCTGAGCATATTAGATGAATCTTTATCAGTAAAAGAAAGACCAATGGAAAGGAAGGTGAAAATAAAGAGTAATGGAGTAAAAATTACCTTAAATTGGAAAATGAAGAAAGGACGGGTGAGCAAAAATTTCTAGGTGCTTATAGCATTTTAATTATAAGCTTCTTTGACATCATTATGAAAAGTGAGTTAAAACTAATAGAGATTAGGGTTCAGGGAAGCAAAGTAAACATAACATGGCAAGATTTGTGTGCCTGAGCATTGGTGAAGCAACTTAGAAAGGGAGTGGATCCAAATATGTCATTAGGATCCAAATATGCCATTAAATGAGAGGGGTGGCAGTGTATTCAGTTATGCAGCAGCGGAACAGGAGCATCTCCAGAGGGCTCAGCCACAATGAACCGTTTATTACACTCTAAACTGCAGCAGTGCCACGAAACCTGCTTTAGCCACAGAACCAGATGCTATTGTGCCAGGGCTGACAGCAGCACCAGCCAGACAGGCTGTCCCCATACTTAAAATTTTAGAATAAGAAGTATCAAAGTGCTCTGTAGTGCCCAGTACAGAGTCTGCACAAAGGGACAGTCAACAGCCATCCCACCTCTCCTTCTCCCAGGTATTCAGCAGCAACTGAGCCAAACCCACACACACTGGGAAGGGAAGCATCATCAAGCTCTCCTTTCTTCTGAACATGTACAAGAGGCAGGAAAGCAAGCAGTGACCATACAAAATATTTAACCATGCTTTAATTGTGCATGCACAAATTGCAGGATGGGGTCTAGTCCGCTTGAAAAGGCCAATCGATACTGTGCTTACTAATAGGGAAAACAAACAATGAAGCAGGATTAACAAACAGCTAGGATAGAGTCAGGCTCCTGCAAGCAGACCATGCAACACAACTACCTTATGGGTTAAGGATTAAATGCGTATCCTAAGGACCAAAGGCATTCAGAGTAACTCTTCTTAGATTCACTGTCTGAAAAGGGATTAAAGTCCTAAATGGAAATCTAGACTGCTCTCCTGCCAAACCAATTCATTTCCCTGCATGGAGCAGTGCTTCCAACTCCAGAAAATTTTTTTGGGAAATAGACTACTTTGTTTCTGCTTTTATATTGACTGCAGAAAAATTCAGACTTTGAGAAATAAGTGATACAGATTTTAAGTCCCCATCTAAATGAAGTTAGAAATAAATATGGAGCCATTCATCAATATTATAGTCTCTAAATTTCTATTGCATCTGCCCCAATAACTTACCTTATTGAAAAGTTAAGTATGAGTAGTTATTTTTTCCAATATGTGACTAACGGGCAGAGCGAACAGCACAAATGGAGGAGTTTGATGAATACAGCAAAGCAAGTGCGGTGTCCAGAGAACTGGATGGAACGGACTGCTTGAGAGAATGATCCTTCAGTTGTGGACAGCTGTGCCCATGTGACAACAGAAAATCACGTTCAGTGTCCTGTTCTGATGTTGTTCTACTTTAAGAACACTCTTTAGTTACTTCTTAGCTTTGCAGAAATCCTTCTGAAGTTCCTTTTTTCCCTATTACTACAAACTATGTTCTTTTATGTGCCTAAGCAGAAGAAACTAGAGAAAGAGCCACTTTTACCCCAAAGGTGATATGAACTGCTTCCTCCACATTAATGAAACTATTGATTCAGATTACTGAGGAGCAAATCTCCAAAGTAATAACATAGCTCGCAAGCCAGGGAGATGAACGCTACAAACAAATTAAGGAATCATCATACTCCTCGAGGCTCACTGGGGCTTAGCTTTGGGGAGGAAATTCTGCAGTCGTGAATTGCTAACTTGGTAGGAAGAGAATCAACATTGAAAACTGGCTCTAATCCTTTTCCTCCCATTCTATTGCCCAAAGCAGTACAAAGATTTATTTCCTGCAGGATATTTTGTTCCTTACAAGAGCCTATTAAGCCACTTAAAAACAAACGTCCTCATCACATAATATCAGTGCCAATAGATGTCCTTAAGGAACATCCCAGCTACACAAAACAGACCTTGATTTGAGCGTGTATCTCAACAATTATTGGCCACAGACAGTGCTTTGGCCTGGCATCTAGGTTTTATCATCATTTAAATGAGCAATAAAGATTTTTAATTTCCATAAAGATCCCTCTGCTTTGCTTATAAGGAACATACATTTAATATATACACAAATAATGTATATTTGAAGAACCTTTGGTCTTGCCACAGTGGTAACAAGTGGCTAACATGGTCCTAAAGCCTATGTAGGGCTTTTACATTAAGTTGAAACGGTAACAGTCACTCATCTGCCAGTTTCCTATTGTATAAAACAGCACAGTGCATCTGACTTCATGGAAAACTGTCATGGTGTCAAACCAGTCTCACACAGAATGTATTCTGCATTTACAGCAGTTTATGAAAGTTCTGCATATATCAAGGACCAAAACAGAACACAGCTCCTAGTAAAATACCCTCTCCAATAAATTCTGTTTTCAAGTAGACAGCACAGCCTTTTTATTATTATTATTATTATTTCTTTTTTTTCTGACTGCTAGCACAAGGGAAAGAAAAAACTTTCTTCAATACCTCACATCTGTCTCTCCCTGACTTTTGAGTCTCCTTTCCTCGTTCCCATTTCAACTTACTTGAGCCTTTAGTGCAGTTTAAACAGCTCATTAATTTTCAGTCTCTTGATTATTCAATTGCCTACTGTAAAATAGGATGACAGTGTCAATGCAGAAATTTAATTTCCTGCAAAAAGGGCCAAGAGTCACAAAGTTTGTACACAAAGACACTTTAATGCAAATCAAATAGTACTATGTTTCATTCTAAGGTGCTTCACATCCTCAAACACTCAGTGTTGAACTTCCCAGTTTTACCATTCCCTTGAGAAATTCACTTTTAGTCTAAACAACAGAATTTAAAAAAGACAGCTCTTTAACGATTCTCTTTTTTATTTAATCAATACTGTATTTCAATACCAACTGTTAAATCTTTATGAGCAAAGGGAGTATATTCTGCAAATTTGTTGATCACTATATAGTACAACCTCAAAACTCTTATCCAAAACCCATGTATTCCAAAATTAGGTTTCCTCCCTCAACATGCAACATTTGAATAAAAAAGTCCTGACTTACTCCAAAAAATTCCACTGTGCAGTTATATAAACTCAGATCTCTTGACACCCACTCTGGCTTATGAAGACACGGGTTTATATAAAGGACCTTCAAAAGAAAATGAAAAATGAATATTATTTTGCTGAAATTCCAGAGGATTCTAACAGTTCCATTACCATAGCAGTACACATACATAAAGACATCAAGTCCACTATATTGCACTTTGCAATATAATATTTCTGAATGACTATAATTGTTCTCTGCTCAAGGTTGTGGCATGTTATGCTGTCACTAAATCAGAAACTACTGTGCAGCCATTCCATTTTATTTAAGCCTTCATAATTAGGAAAGTACCTGTGTTGAAATTATATTTATTAAAAAAAAATATATCTTACTTTAGATTAATAAAAAGCATACATTCTGTAAGTGCAGATTCCATTTCACCATTTCTATTGCTTGTTTGCGTCTGCATTTCACTGCATTTCAGTGTCAATACCCAGTTTTTCACAATATGCTGCAAGGTTTGGACTGCAGAAACGAAGGCTATATTTGCCCTTGATCAAAACACTGGTTTAAAAGATGTTGTTTTTTCATATCACCAACACATTTCAAGCAGTCTCAAGTATTTCAAAACCTTGTTTTCCCATCCTACAAAACCAAAGCTTCCACCACTAAATAGTGGCCTTTAAAAATAATCTGAAAACAATATACAAAATATTTCAAGAGAGCAGAATAGCTATACAGTCGAAATTAGCAACACAGACATTTTAAACATTAAAACAATCTGCCTACTTTTTATATAAGACCTCTGGACAAAAAAAGATCACGCATTTTGCACGGTTTTCTAGCCCCACATTTGTAAGAGGAGTGGCAGATTTTCAGATAGATTTCTTATTTAGCTAACAGGAAAATAAATCATATTGCAAATGCAATGCTGATGCTGCCTAGATTCTCTAGCTCACAGCCATGGTAAGAACCAAACTTCTTGTCCTTGCTTCCGAGGCTTATGTTTATACTCAATGTCATTGCTGATGACTGATAAATGTTAGCTAGTTTTTAAATAACTATCTTGGGAAGCTTGACAAAAACAGTACTGAGTTCTGATTTGCTGTGGATACACTGTTACACTTTACACAGGAATGTGTCATCTTTGCTCACAGTCAGTGGAAAAATCTTTAACTCAACAAAAAAGCATGGAATCGCATGACATTGTGGCAAAGAGCGTCACAGTTTCTACAAAAATTTAAATCTTTATGCCCAAACCCAGCAGGAACACGTCTTCAGCTAATCTTCCATCAACGCTTTCGGTTGAAGTTCACAGGTAAATCCTGTATCCATCTCTGGAGAACATCTTGCAGGAAAGGTAAGACGGAGAGAGAGCAGGTAAAGACAAAGGTGCGATACATGGCGTGCGGTTTCTCCCTGCACTGTGTGCGTTTTAGGGGAGGGACTGTCTCTGTGCAGCTGCATGCGAAACAGCGTAAAGGCGGAGCAGGAGTTACTCCATCAAACAGCCTCCTCCGTGCCTTACCCCTGCCAAGGGTTGGCTACTGCAACCTGTGAAATGACTCTGCCGGGCAGGGAGGGGCAAACAGCACTGTCTCCAGTGCATCCAGATGAAGCACCTCAGCTTGAAGCTGCAAAGGATTCTTCCTTACCTTGGCTATTAGATGCAAAAGATAACGGTATCAGGCAGCCGGCTGCGGAACAGGGAATTGTGTTACCAATCTCTCTCTCTCCTCAGAGGGAAAGAAATAAAAAATGACTTCACATCAGACTATTACAGATACTAATACTTTTGTCAAAAGCAGAAACACACCGAGATTTTACAAAACACTGGCTAGACACCACAGCACATCGACTAAAAGAAATAATTTGAGTACAAGCTTAATAAGGCAGAGTAAAAAAATCCACTGCCTTACAGCTAATGACACTTTGAAAATGAGTCTGCTGTGTGTGATTTCACTGATGCCTGAGAGAGACAAAGCTCTTTCTGTTCGTGTTTTTCATACTTTCAGTCAAACAGATTGCTGAATAATCATGTTTTCTTTATTTTAATGGGTGAGGAAGCTATTATACAGAAGGTGTTTCCATATGTCGTAGTTAATAAAGGCAATTCTTACTAATAAGAATAGGTTGTCTCTATTCAGTTATCTGATGAAAAGCCCTCCTGTTGTGAGGAAAAAGCAGATCATGCGGCTAGAAGAGACTCCTAGGGCTGCACACTTCAGCGGCTACTGGAAAGACCTGTAAGCAGATGAAACCCAGGTCTTCTCCAATTGAGTCCAAATCAGTGACATTCACTAGGGTGCTCAGGGTACCAGGAGCACATCATGTCATAGTCTCTCCTTTATATTCACCCTTTTCTTGCTGGTGAAGGACAGTGGACAAGACCTGGATCCATCGCTCCAGAAAATCATCACCAAGTCCCTTCAGCAGGTCAAGGCGCTTTCTTTTTTGAAGCAGCATCTGGGTCACTGTATCAAGAGCTCAAAATCCTACATGGAGAGTATGGCTAGTTATAGGCTGAGATCACAGATTCCCTTTCAGGCTGAAACCATAAATCACATGGAGGGGAAATAATTTTTGTGGAATCACCCAGAGGTGTGAGACACCACTTACATC
This sequence comes from Numenius arquata, assembly GCF_964106895.1. Classification (NCBI taxonomy): domain Eukaryota; kingdom Metazoa; phylum Chordata; class Aves; order Charadriiformes; family Scolopacidae; genus Numenius; species Numenius arquata. Next base: position 40,040,570 of record NC_133577.1, read on the forward strand.
TTTTATCTTTCTAACCACAGAGCTGAGTGCACACTCACAACTGGATGAAAACCTGACATCTATACAATACTGTTAGAGCTACCTAGTACAGAGAGGGGAAAAGAAGTCTTGAAGCTTTTCTCAGCTTACTATGACATGTTCACTGTCTGACTACCTCTTAAACAGCTGTACGGAAACCAAACCTATCGAAGGACACAACTTGCCTCAGATAATTAACATACCCCAACTAGGTTTACACAGCAGTGCTACACACTGGTTGCCTCTTGATTTCAAATCAGGGCAGAGATTGTTCACCTGTAAGTACCTGAGAAGAAAAAAGACCTGTCTCTGTTGCCATTCCCACTTTCAGGGGGACTGCCAGTTTCCTACAAGTAGTTTCAAAAGGCACATCATCTCTCCGTGGTAAGTATCCACCTGTAGCCTTATAATCATGAACTTCAAAGCATTCTGCAACACATCTTTTTATCCAGACATATCAAAGTGTAGAAATTATTTTGTGGAGAGACATTTCTAATAGGAAATACTGTATTTCTTCATTTTTTCCTGGGAATGGCGTTCTGCTGGTTTTCACTATTCAGAATAGGCTTCAAGAAATGCAAAAAATACCCAAAGAAATAGGTGGATGCTTGCAAATATATAGACAATGGGACCAGTTCCCACACATGCAACTAGTCCAGCTGGATGTTCACTGCCACACATAATATTTTCCAGGATTTTAAACAAAGATAATATGGCCAGCATTTTGAAAACATTTGGCCACTAATTATGGGCACTTCCTAATTCAATCTGTTTCAGAACTGCTAAACAACTCCTTGTCCTTATTTCAGGGTCTGGATGCTCAGCAGTTCAGAAAATCAAATCCAAAGTGACTCAAGCCAATACTGAAAAATACGAACACCCAAAGTTTGCAGCTGTTTTTGAAAATACAAGGCCCTCAAGGCTAAATCCCACTTTAAAGACACTGCAACAGTTTTGAAAGCTGCATATTTTTGTATCAAGCCACTAGAAGGCATAGACATATGTGGTGAGTGGACTCTGCATCCATACTCCTTCAGTGTGGCCAGTGCAAACAGTCCCTCCCTGACCAGCCAACACTGATGACTGGGAACGGAGGGAATAGCAGGACAATCCAGGATAGACCTGCACAGTGAACCAGAAGTAGCCCTTGCAGACACAAGGGAAAACAAGGGCTGCTGTTGGATCCTGCCCAGAACACAGAACCAGCCACAATCTGTCCATACAGTGCTTCTGTCTCAAAGATGTGGAAGGTCCTGCTGTATCCGCATTCACAATTAAACATGATTCCGACATGATTATGGTGCTGATGCTGTTATATCTTCAGTGCATGATGGTTCCTGGCTCTGTTTGTGCCTGCCTATTGTTCATGACAGACTTTGCCTTTGCAATGATCGGAGAACAAGGTGTTCTGGAAGCTCTTTTCAGCTGTGATCTGGTGAACTTCTTACGGATTTTTCTGTAAGGAGGGAAGGAGGAGAGGAGGGAAAGAAGAGAGACACAACAGAAGAGATAAATCTCAGTCTTTAACAGAAGACTGCTCAAGATCCAATAGCAAACATAACAAATACTCTTACCAGAGCAGGAAGGCTAGTTCATGGAAAAGAGACTTGCAGTCAACAAGAGTGAGCCCTGTCCATCAACTGATGATTCACAGTTGTCTCCAACTAGTAACTGATAATCGTTCAGTGAAAAGTGAGTTGGTGTTAGACAATATGTGGACAATAACATTTAATTATATGAAATCTTAGGCCAGAATGCTCAAATGGTGAATCCTCACATGTGATATCAATTCAGGAATGAAGGACCAAAAAAGAAAGAACCTCATTAGCACCCAAGAGAAAATGTTACCTCTGTAAAAGTGATGGGCTGGGAGGAATTATTATTTGCACTATATCAATTCTGCAGACAAAGGACGAGTACTTTTTGTACCGGTGCCTTTCAGGTGCAGTAAATTCACTTTAATTTTAGACTTTTATATGATAAATCAAACACATTAACTACAGGTAGCCATGTTGTTTCTATTGTAATCTTATACTTCCAAGGATAGTTAATTCTGAAACAAAAAGCTTTCTTATGTTCCAACTGCTCTGTATCTCTACTGTTATAAATCAGCAACCACAATGCTGCATGTATCCAGGGCAGAGTATCAGAAAACACAGAAATTACACACACAGAGTATGTCAAGAATCACCTTCACTGGCAGAGTCCTGAATATTAGATGTTGGTGGAAACTTCCCCATTTTCTGAATTCACTCAAGTCCAGAATCCTAGCTTTCATTTAGGTAGTTTTATAAATTACAGAGATTTTGAGCTTATGGAAATGAATTAAAGTAACTGGGGCCTCTAACACTAAATGAGACCAGGCTTTCTAATACAAACTTTCCAAGTTGAAAATGTGACCTGACTACAAACTACAGGATGATGATGTGCCTACCTGCATCAAGGCTTTGAGATGGTAACTCAAGAAGGGATTTGTCCCTTTCATCTTAATGGGCTGAAACTGAAAAATGGTGGCACATGACACTGAAAATACAGGATCAGCTTGAAATAAATTCTAATGAATATGATAATTTGCATATTAATTTTCAAACATGTATTTAGTTACTGGTTGAGTATTCCCCAGGAATGTAAGTTTCCAGTTGAATAACTGGGCTACAGAAGAGAACACAATCAAAGGCAAACCCAAAAGATAAAAATCAGGAGAATATACCGTGCTCCTAGAGGTTAAAGGGAGCCTGAAAAACACATCTATTTTGGTTAATATATTTAAAAGGTGGAGAGAAGTATTCATTTTAGCTGCCTGAAAGCAGTATATCATCAGCATCTCTTGACCTGGAATACCAAATTAAGATTTAGCATCATTCAGTAACAAGCACAGCAAATGAAAAGGAAATGAATCGCCAGAAAGTGAAGTTTAGGCTTTTCACATAATCCCACAGAGACACAGACTTACTGTTTGAGTACTTACTTTACATGGTCATCTTAAATTAGGCCTAAAGAGATATTCAACTGATTGAAAAGATTGCTTACTTTCCAGAATGGTAAAATTGTAAAAAATGTAACCTGAGACTGGTAGAAACACTTATTTCTAAAATAGTAAGACATCTAAGTTTTGTGAATTCATGTGAAAAGACAATAGCTCACACTCATTATTAATGGGGATCACTCCAGCAAAAGCTTACAGAAATGAATCCCTTTTGATATATTTGTTTGCAAAACTTTGTATTTATTTACAAAACGAATGTGGTCATTAATCATTTGAGAAACTCATGGTTTACAAAAATGTTAGATGATAGCCCTTTTGAATTTTTAATACGGCAACTTCATGAACTGCCAAGAAGTTCCTACTAATGAAAGCAATTTGCAGCTGACACTACATGTAAGGACAGTAAAGTATCTGTGATTACAATTTCTGATTATTGTGTAAAGACAGTAAAGTCAAAAGATATAGTTATTCTCGTTAATTACTGTTTTGAAAGTAGCTTAAAAAAAGCAGAACAAAAAAGGAGGAGTCATCAGCATGACATCAAGCACACCACAAAAAGTCAACTCTTCACTTAATATAAATGGAAGTAGCTCTATATAGACTGTCAAAAGAACTAATCTCTTATGCACTCTAAAAAGACAAACCACCACTTCTATTTAAACAGGTTTGTGAAAATGCTTCCAGAAATTAGCTTTCTGGGATATAGCCTTACAGAAATAAAATTGGAAGGATGGAAATTTCCACTGACTTCATTAAACATAACATTTAAACAACCACTTCACTAAAATCCAAAACTGTTCTTTTTACTGCAAAAAGTATAGAGGATGAAGAGAACTGAAGAATTTAGCATCTAAATACAGTCAAGCTTTTTGAGAGGCATTGATCAGGTTTTAAAACGCTTCAGAGTTGTTTTTTTTAACACTTAGACATGCAGGTTGTAATAGTAGCTGATGAAAGGCAGGAAATTCAAAGATAAGGCTGTGGCTCGCCCTTTCACTCCAAGCACTTCAACACACTCTCCTCCCTCCCCCAACGACACAGGGAATTAAGGGCAGAGTCACCTTTAATGTTCAATTTCCTGTCTCTTTTTCAGTTAATACCAGCCATATGTTTTAATTACACAGAGCTTTTATTTGGTGATGGCAAGTAAATGGCTTTAATATCGGTAGCATTGATAACTTTGCAGTTGTTACGACAGAGTAATTGCCATTTTCCCCTGCTTTTTCCTCAGACTTTTGTACTAGTACTTGAAGTATGATGTGTTAAAGACTTCATTTGAAACGTGAATTACAAAGTATTTTAAAGCCTTGTATTTCTAGTCCTCCTGAGACCAAAGGTATGAGAATGAATCAAACTTTTAATAGGTGATCGGTATATAAAGCCCACTGTGCTCATTTTTATGTCAAACGTGATGCACTGCTGCTACTGTAGGAATAAGGCAAATTCTTTTAAGTCTGCATGATACTTCAATTAGTAATTCCAGATAAAGGTACGTAAGATCCCTGGCACCTATTCAGGGGAAATATGGAAATATACATAAGTACCACATACTATTAAGACCTATCTTCTCTTTGAAAGTTCCATACAGAGACTGGAACCTACTGGATAGAAATAATAGTTAGGCTGTATAGGGCATTTATGCCATGCTTAAATTTAATCATGCAAGCCATTGCAATGAACCAACCCCTTCTCAGGATGTAAGCGAATCCCATATAACTAACCATCTGGTGAAGCTAAGCACAATCCTTTATAATCTGTTATGGGCGCTTTCCTCAGAAATAGGATAGCTGGTAACAAAATTTCTCATTTGTAAAAGCTGACTCAAAGTCCCCTGCTCTAATTATGCCATGCATTAAAACAGCAGCAATTTTTAAACTTGAATAAAATAAAGAAAGTTGACCTTCAATTGATGTTAGTCAAGAACATGTTTTTCAAGCCTTTTCTAATGGGAGTTAAAGGCATTACTTGCTTTAGCTCTATTGATATCGGGTGTGTGTCTGTTACTGCTTCTATATATAAATTGTTGAGCATCAGTCTTGCCTCCTCTGCATTAGACTCAGAGTTGTGACGACTAGAGTGACTTTGGTCTACTCAGCTATACCAACAGTATTTAAAAAATAATACTAAATAAATTCAAGTTATGGCAGAAGTTTTTACTGGGAGGGAAATAAATTGCATGAAAAGGCCCACTGAAATTTTATCTGATGACAATCATAGCTGAAATTCCCTGGGCAATCCCTGGACATTCCCTGGGCAATCATAGCTGAAATTCCACCTAAGCTCTAGATTGGGGTGAAGTATTCTGGTATGACTTGGCAATTGTAAACAGCAATTTAAATGTGCCAGGTGCACAAAATGCTGCCAACCCTGGAAGAAGATGGAGTTTTAGACACTACAGCAAGGCAGGATTTTGCATTCTGCCTCAAGTTTTATGTGAAATTTGCAGTCAGTCTAACCATCAAGACATTCAGAGAGAAAAACTAAACTAAAAAAAAATAAATTCTGGACAAAGATTCATGAAGTTGCTGCTGCTCCAGGGCAGTATAAATTTTGTGCAATGTAATTTTTCAGTGCAAGCTCAAAGCCAGTTAGCAAAAACAACTATTTAAAAAATAACCGTCATTCCTTGGACGTTATTACACCTCATTATCACTCATTTCTCCGGGGGCTTCTCGTATCCAGAGGTACACTATAACTATTCAGTGGATTAAATTACAAGAGGGGCCACTGTCTTAGGAGGCTGATAGGCTTTCTATTCATTTCAACATGCTTTTAAACGAAGTGAAAGGCCAAAATGTGTGCAATGCTGAGTCTGCTCAAAGAGAATTTAACTGGGATGAAGCTGTAGGCAGAGATCCTTAGAAACCTGACAGGTGAAAGAGGGACTGAATGATTCATAGCACTTCTACATTTCTACCTGTGTGGAAATGAGAAGTATTTCATTTAACTATTTGGCTTGCTGGTTTAGACATCCTTTTTTTTCCCCCCCCTTCAGCACTTAGGGGCTAAAGCTTACCCATGTTCCATTAAAGTTTTAATCTAACCTCAAAATGACAGACACTAGGGGAAATATATTTGGAAGGCAGAAGTGAGTTGACACTGATATGCCTTTTAAAAATAAGCTCCTTTGTGAAATGTTCATTTATTAAACAAATTGGAAGTGCCTTAATAAGCATTGGGCTATCGGAAAGCAGTTGCCACGAGCCACTTAGTTACATTACGAAGCTCATGCAGATGGCAGATAGAGTGGTACAACCTTTATAAGATTAAAGAGGTGCTGCTGTAGATGTGCCAACATCATTTAAACGTTTTAAGAGCTTGTCTTATTTTTCTCCTCCTAGCAAAGAAATGTTTTCCTTTACTGGTGTTTATCTTCCAATTTTGTATCAATATTTATGGAGCAAAACTGTTCTCTATAAACAATAATTTATAGACACACCAGTTACAAATTACAGTGTCAGATCTTCCTAAGCAGCTCAATAAAGCATTTTCAAGCATTGGACCATCTTAAGGGCTTCTCTAATGCTCTGCATTTCAGAGCAACAGCTTATAGCTACTATGTATATCTATAAAGCAATAAATAATAGGGTTTGAGCTTTCCTTTACTGGGAGGAAAAATCCAGGTCAAGTTCTTAAAGACTTCTATGACTGTTGTGCCTGACCTGTTGCATGGCACAGGCCACCTCTCTGTCTCTTTCTACCTGCTGCTGATTTTAAATCTATTCAGCTCAAAACCTCCTCAGGGCAGAAACCATCTCTTTGTGTGCATTTTTAGAGTGCCTAGAACAACAGAAACCTTACCATTTTTGAAATTATTTATATCCAGTTTTACTGCAAACAACTGGCATAGCCTTTGGAAAAACCACCTTGTTCAACGGGTTTTTCCATGCTTCCATTTCCCCTGAAAATGGCATCTTTCATTAATATTTTAAAGTGGTTTAGGATACTAGGAGAGAAGAAATTAAAGAAGTGCAAAGTCTTATTCGCAGCATGACTACTCATTTTTCAGTTGAATGCTGAAACTAAGGAAAACTTTTAACTCCTAAGAAACATTATAAAGAGATGCTGCCATATAATAGTCATCACATGATGTCTAAATCTTAATAATCAGCTCATCTGTGAGCTCGGTACTTACCACCAAGAAACTGAAGTTACTTACTGCTAGGACAAGAATGACTACACATCAATTTTGGTGCAACACTGACTTCTCGCAGAAGCCAGCAGCACGGAGGCCCTACCAGACCGATTTGAGGCGGGCACAGCTTAAAAAAGTCCTTGATCTAGTTGGTAGGAATGATGGATACCACAGAGCTCAATATGGATCAAGCAGCTGAGTGACCTGATCCAGTTGAAGATGTCCCTGCTCATTGCAGGGGGGTCAGACTAGATGAACCTTAAAGGCCCCTTCCAACCCAAACTACTCCATGATTCTATGACTTGCCCTGCATCTCAGATGGAGCTTTGTTAACTCAGCAGGGACGATATCTCCCGTTACACACCACTCAGTAGCGACCATGGCAGAGGCACGCTCAGAGCCATGTTCCTCAGGCAGTTTTCCCCTTGAAGAAGGGAGACAGGCCTGTCTTTGGATTCATGGTGTTTCACCACAGCGTCCAGCTTCATAGAGCAGATTAGAACTGGTAAGTCCTAGCAAAAGTGGCTTGATGGTATGGGTAAAAAGTAAATTATTCATACTCCTTAGAATAAAACAAGGTCTCAGGCTTCAACAGACTTGTAACCTGAGCTACGGAGCAGCTGCTCTGCACCTTATCTGAAATTCATTAGCCTCTCCTCAGTTACCTTCAACTTCAGAAGCTCTAAGGTGTGAAGCCTGCTCTGTTAGAGAAAGAGCTGCTTAACCTCTCCTCCCCATGAACGCACACACAAGATCACTGCGGATTTGTCAATACGTAGGCACCCTGGGAACCCAAGGCGCTGGAAAGCCTTCTACAGCTCACAGGCACACACACCAGAAGATCTCAAAGCAACTCCTTTATTCTTCCTAACTATATCAGCAGGGACTGGTGGAATTCCTATACTACATAATCTAAGGGATTTTCATCACCATCTAGTTATTCTGCAGAAGGATGGCCACTCTGTGTAATGATTAAACATCCCCCGCTATTAGATGAAAATATTACCCACATGGCAGCATATATTTTTTCCTGAGACGGGCAAGAAATTTGAGAGAAGATGCATCAGAGCTGGCTAAGAGCGGAACACAATGTTGCTTTCAACTGCTCACCGAACATCTTGCCCATTAATTCACAATTACAGCGTTATCCCAGAAATTAAGATGACAAAAATGTTCAGAATGTACAACTTCTGTTTCTGGCCTTGGGCTACAAACATTAAGTGCCATTTCCCCAGCAACATTAAATACTGTGTTAAAAATTTTCAAAAATATTGTGTTAACTAAATATGCTTATTTAAGTCCAAGATAACAGAACACTTTCTATCATATAGTCCATAGGGGAAAAAAAAAAAGATAATTTAGTTTTGTTGCTGATTCCAACTTAGACATACTTTGAACACCCCATCTTAACCACTTTAGTATTTTATTTATCAGGAGAGCTGTTTCAACACAAAACTTTTTGTATGGCTTTTTATTAGTATATTTGTGTCTTTCTTCCCTTATCTTGTTTGATTGCTTCTGAGAAGGTTTCATCTGAGGTTTTTGGCCAGGACACTGTGTTTACAGTATTACAGCTTATAATATACCTAAGGGTCAAAAAAAAATGACAGTATTTTTCCTCTTTATCAATTATGCATATGCTTTTCTGGGAATAATATATGTATCAATAGAGTATATTTGGAGGAGTTTCTTGGCATTCTGGTTACTTGCTATTAAGCTAGGACTGAAAATCAAAATTAATCAGCGTTACCGGAAACCGTTGGAGAGCCGAAGTTCTCTCACAAAACTGTCCCCTAGGGCTCAGCTCCATACCATCAATCTCTTCTATAATCAGCCCTTACTCCACACACAGAAGCTCCAATGCAGAATATGTACTAGAAATCTGTACTGTGGCATCAACAGAGGAAAGCTTTGCCGCAGAATGATTTGATGCTAATTTGTAAGGTCAGTTCCATTTCAAAGATTGGATTTTTATTTTGATTTTTAATATTTCTGTTACCAAAAGTCTACTTGATTCCATTTTCTGCCACTCATCCTGCTCTCCACTCTAATGGCAGCACTTTTCATATCAGTATCTCACAGCGCTTGCTGGACTGCTTAATTAAAAACTACACAGCATCCGTAAGAGTAGGTATACATCAATATTATTCAAGTTTACAGACAGAAAGGTGGAGCTACTTAGAAGTTAAATTAGTTATCTGGCATCTCACATCAAGCAACAGAAGAGGTAGGAATTTTAAAGTGAGTATCTGTGATTTTTCCACTAGAACACCACTTCTATTGTATTTTGTCACGTAAATATTTTAGCCTCTATCCATAGCACAAGTAAGGAAAACATCCAGCCATGTCTCCTTAGATGTTTGACAAGAACTGATAGTTATCTCTGTGATTGGCTTTCACAGCCACAGTCATTATGTTCTCTTCTGTATTTTACATTTAAAATGCCTATGTAGTTACTTCTGCAAGCTTTTTCGCAAAGAGACCAACTACCATTTGCTTTTTCACAGCCTTACTTACTAATGCTAGAGGGTCATTCATTTAAAAGATCTTAATGAGTTAAAAAAAACCCAACAAACCCAAAACCAACCAAACAAAAAAACCCAGCCTCCCCCCGCAAAAAAAAACCCCAAACCCACCCACAACCTATCAGAGGAAAATAATGAGTAAATGATTAAATACATACACTGAAATCTAGACTAGCTCAGAATTAAGTCCTCTGTCATTTGAAATGAAGAATCCAATACAGGACTACTTACAAATGAAAGTAAGCGGGCAGTTCTGTGTGAATTTTAAGACTGTGAGGATCAGTGACATGTTTTTGAACATATTCACCACAGTACAGTTTTATCATCTTCTTTGCTATTTAACTTTAGCAACAGTGTGCTCGCCACAGAACTTACCTAGTTTTTAAATCTACACGCACGTTATTGCTGTGTATTTCTCTGCCTTCAGATGAAATAATTCTTAAGTGTCCAGCTTCTACTAATTACTATTGCTCATGTGGTACAGAAATTGTAAAAAGGAAAAAAAGATCTCTTAAGACTGATATGTTGCAGTTTTTGAGGATCACAATCATCAATACCTAAGATTTAATGTGATAAACCTCTGTGGTTTAGGCATAGGAATGGTGAGAGCAGACTTTACTCTAGCCTTGCTATAGGTAACAATTGTATAATTAATCTTGTCTTTATCTTTTCTTTGATACTTAAATATGCAGAAGACTATGCCGGTCTGACAAGTTAGCATTTTTATTGTTATTTTGTATGTTTCCCAAGACTTCATAAGAGAAATTGGCTTCCCATACAAAGATGCTTCTTTACAGAAAAATTTCTTCTTGCTCAAAACTAAATTGGTTTTAACACCCACAATAGAAGATGACCAGATATTACAAGATGACATATTCCCATTGGGGCTGTGGATTTAGGAAAAAGCTGAGCAGCAAGCTAACAAAAAGCTAAGCCCTAAGACCTTCAGTTAAAACATTCCGTGAAGAGGATTGGGTTCAGCTACATCAAATCCTCTGCACAAACACAAAAGCCAGCTTCTGAAGGAAAACCTTTTGAAATGGCCAACTGTACTGCAGGAAATTCAAAATTTCTCAAGAACTGTAAGAAAAGAGGCTAAGAGAATTGCATGATGTCCCAATTTAACATCTGACATATAAGGTGCATTACTGACTACGTGATGTACTCTAGCTGACGGACTGCACTCAGTGGGAGTCAGGCACGCATTTAAAAGCCTTGCTGAATTGGGTCTGGAAAGTGTAAGTGAGTGAAGTTTACGGAAAAGTTAAGTACTTATACAGGAGCTTCTCTACCAACATTTGTTTTAAGACAATCCTTAATGAACTTATTAGCTTCCCTGTGTTTCACTTTTTTTTTCCCCCCCAAGTTTCCTAAGACAATAAAATTTTGCAAAAAATCTCATTTCAGAAATTATATTTCTCTTCCCAAATATAAAATGCTGCTTCTGCAGCTACTGTCTGAATGTGAAACGACTTTCGTCAACAGGAGCAGAGAAGATTTCAAGTGGTTGAATAACATCTCTAAATGTGTCACTGCTTTTTAGCTGAGTCATGTCAATTAACCATATTCAAGCTCCTACACGCAATTGCAAAATATACTTTGGTATCTAAGCCACCATAGAGAGGCAGCATATTTGAGTTTCTGCTCACAACAGGGTAGGATCAAAAAAGATCATTTTACAAGATCCAACGGTGTGACTTTTCAGGCAGCAGTAACTAGGTCATTTACAACCATCTGTTCTTAGCCTCAGACTCCCTCCGGTCATGACCGAAGCTGTGCAGTAATTAATTTTCACCTGCTAATCAAGCAGAGACACCTCTGAAGGTAATATATCACCCAGGTTCAGTCAGCAGCTTCTGGACTGCTGTGGACGGCGTTTCCGTGAGATTTTATTACCAATAAATGTAAAAAGTTTTCTCTGAAAGAAGACGCCCTGTAAGGCTTCTGACCTGCTCTGTGTACAACAGCCCTGTGAAAGAATAAAGTACTTCTCACCTGATTCTTCAGGCAATGAACAGAGGGTACCTAGGCAATTGCCTCCAGATCTTCAACAAAGAAAGCATTTAGGCACCTTGTTAATTTTGATACAAGAAGCTAGGCATCGAAATGCTTGGAGATATAGACTTAAAAGACATGCTTAAGGTCTCACCGGAAGTCTGTGAGGGAGCAGGGAATTGAATCATGTTTTTAAGTCCTATGTAAGCACTCCAATCACTGTCACATTCTTCCCCCATGTAGCTTTAAACAGGGCAAGTAGCTTACTACAATGCCACTGAAACTTCATCTTAAACTGTGAGAAGATTAATACATAGCTTCAAACCAGAACGGTTGCATTTCATTTGTTCTGAAGACTGATAAAGCAAAACTCTTAATACCATATGCTCTTCAAACCTACCAGCTCTAACTAATGGCACAATTTATACTGAACTTTGGGTTTCATTATGTACATGTTTTCCATGTATATATCTATTATGCTTTACATAAGTTAAAAAAAAAAATCACATTTTTCAAGTGAGTTGATTTTAGCTTCGTGGAATGATCCTGCTTTTAAAAACAAACTTTTGCATTAGCATAGTAATGTTACTTTGACTTAGGTGCTGTAAAAGGAGCCAGAGGAAAAACCCATGTAGATAAACAGCGAAAGAAAATATCTAAAGCTGCCCAATGACAAACAAATAGCAAGAGATTATCATCTAGTTTCTATACCTCTAGTTGTGATTCTGTATCGCAGTACCTTAAGCTCAAGAAAGGTATGATTTATAAGGTGTGAACAATGCACAGCATTCATCAACAGTCCATGTTAAAGAAGGTCAAAATGATAGCTCACAGAAACTATTAGACTATGGATTTTCACTCTCATGAGTATATAACAACTTCGAGCAGTAGCCAGCCAAGTAGGACTGCTCCTGAATTGCAGCAAGGACAGTTCCCAAATTCCCCATATGCAGTATCGTCACAGTGACTGGAAACGGTTGTCAGCTCACCTATACTCAGCTGCAGCCAATCAATAAGATATTTGCAATCCTATCAACGAGGATTAGACATAATTCTAAGGGATATATTCTGTAATCCCTGCTTTTCAAGATGTATGACAACTATATAATACAGCAGAAATGAAGGAACCAGAAAATTACATCCTCAGAGGCTGATTTTTTGTTTAGAAGGTAGTAGAGCTGGTGCATCACGTTCTCAGGCTTGCAGCTGATGCTCCCAGGGTGCAGCCAGGCGGCTTCATGCAGTCGGTTACAGGGGTGGGGTCTAATGGCCACAGCGCCATGCAGACAAGAAATGTAAATGCACTATGCTGATCCAAGTACGGTGAAGTTCAAAACCGGGACCCCACTTCAAATCAAATTGCCTCATCTTTATGAAAAGCAGAGGTCACCCCTGAGCACACATCAAAAATACCTTTTTTGGTGCACAATTTTTTTTTTTTTTTTTGCACAGCTGGAGACAACTGAAAAAAAAGAAAGAATAAACGTACCTATGAAAACTTCTGTGATATGAATTGCACACGTGAAGAGGAAGAATGAGCAGAGCAGTTAGCACCGGAACTCTGACTATGATCTAGACCTGCACCTATAAGCTGTAAATCAGTGCCCATGCACTGGAGACTCACTTCTCCACTCTTCTCTTTTCTCCCAGCAACGTGGTACAAATGGTAACTCAAATACGCTGCCTGACCTTGTCTAAGCATTTATTAAAATGCATGTGGAGAGGGAGAAGGATCACGGGCAGGTCATTCCCAATTCTTAATATTGGTGATATTTAGAAGGGTTTGGGTCACCTAAGTTTTCAGTTCACTTTTAAAAGTACACGTTAGGGTTTACAATGACAAAGCTGAAATGCAGAGAGTGCTGGCAGCGTACGCAGGAGCTGGAAGGACTGTGAGCACCAACATTACTCTCCCCCTCTTCTGCAAGAGAACCAGACCACTGACGGCATGGCAAGACTCAATTATTTTGCTGAAGCTGGTAATGAGCCTCACATTCTCTTTTTCTCAACATGCAACTTTGATTTTAAGCTTTTTGTGTGTGCTATGAGACATGCATAAAGAAAAATGAGTGATATCAGGTAATTATCACAGCAATTGTGATATCTTTACGTAGCACCTCAACAATCAAGGGAAGCTTTTCCTTTTGGAGAAAGAATGTAAAGTGAAGAATATGAAAATTGCCTATATAATGCTGCCACAGGGATGCCTCTCAAATCATTTTATCAGCAAAAAGGAAGCAATGTCTGCTGGGAACAGATAAGGATCACGTTCTAATTTTAGCACTTGCAGTTAACTCATTCCCAATGGAGTTGCACTTACCGTGAGAAGGTTTCTAACTGCTTCAGCACTGAAAGGAAACAAGCATCGAGTCATTCAACTGCAGTTCTATATGCAAATATGCTTTTTGGCCCATGAAGGGAAAGCATATGGAATCTGCTGCTATAACCCATTCAGTCTAACATTTCTACACATTTCTTATAATGCAAATGCTGAGAAAAAAAATTTCATTTTCCACACAGTGTTTTATCTGTCCCTATACAAGTATGATCATTAGCATGCACGTGCATTCTGCTACGGACACAGCATGTGTATAGGAACTGTATGCACACTGCATACCTAGAACTGGTAAGAAAAGTTTTAATTAACAGATTCATTTCCCCTGACATCTAACGGCTATATTACTGATTCTATTTACAGATTATGATTATGTCTTATATAACTCAACAGATATTAAGCTGATATATTACTTTTTTATTAAATTTCTGGAGACCATAATATGAACTGGCCCATTTTTTCAATTATTATTTAACTCCCAGAATGGTGACTCAGTATAAAGAATTTAATTTCACACAACATAGTCATTTTCTCCATTAACCTCTGACAGAGCCTACAATAGAATCCACATCACAGCTAGTCAACAAAAGGGGAATAAAACCCAGAAAGCTTCCTTATAGCGCAGGTGATCTAGTACAATGTCCTGAATAAAATTTTTTTATAGTTATGAGAGTTTTGCTTTATCCTAAAGCATGCACTTAGTGCTACGAGAATCCTAGCAGCTAATACCTAAGTGTATTAAAAAGAAATAAGGAGACTCCCTCGGTGAGCAGTGATAAATGTAAGGCTCTTTAAAGAGTGATTTTTCAATGAATTGTGTAAACAGATTTGCACTTTAGAATAAAATCTTGAGCTAGCTATTTCACAGTAGGGAATGAGAATTCCTTTTTCATTCAAAAAGGGTAAGAATAAAGAAAAATACAAAAAATGTTAAATCCAGCAAGTTCAACACAAAATTATGATGTAATGTCAAGGTAAGTGTTCTTGCACTGTCACCTGGTTTTCTGCCTAGATCCCTGCTGTGAGCCTGTGACTGCACAGAGATGTGGAAATCCCAGGTGAGCTGGGCTCACACAGGCATGAGGAAGGTTTCTGAATGGAGAGTGCAGTCACTACAGATGAAATAGCAAAACTGGGGACCTCCGTATCTATTGACAAAATACACTGAGCATGCTGATAGGTATTCAGGAAGGGGATCTACATATATAGATATATATTCAGGAAGGGGATCTACGTATAGATGTAGATCAATCAAGAAATTCATACGGGTGATTCCTTCATGGCACTAATATGTCCCTTCCCCAGACTGGCAGGGGCTGTAACGACTGGGGCTCAGCACCGTGCTAATATGCACCCCAGCTTTGCAGAGGCCTGAGTGCTTGGAGAAAGGGCAATACAAATGGGAACTATCCTGGCATTTTTCTCCAGATGTGCAGAGGAGGAGGAAACTGCAGGGGAGAAAACTGCATTCAAATAGCTACAACTTAAAAAAAAAAAAAAATTAAAAAAAACCTCAGATGTATGAGGATGCACATTACTGCTGATACAAAGTACATTCCTCTTCTACTCTGCAGAGCAGATCAGCACCTAAAATACTTTGAACTTCACATGTAAACTCCAGTATTTTTGTTTCAATGATACATATGCTCACACGAAATTTTAAGCATACCTGCTGACACCGATGAACTGTGGTCAGAGTGAAGAGTACTGCCCTAAAATTCTAGGGTAAATTTAAGGCTTACCTTGGAAAGCTTAGATGATATCTAATTTCTAGAATTATTTTCACTGTTCTCAATATTTAGCTCCCTACTCTTTCATCACTACATATATCTGGAATCTCTCAGCAATTAGATACGCAATCTTTAACTTTACAGAAATATGACTGGTGCTTAAATTCAGAGGGGGAAGGATGATAATTTCTTTTAAAATATCTTCTAAAATGGAGCTATAGGCATAAATACATATATTCACCTTATCTATTGATAGATAAAAAAATTTAGAAAGCTCAAGTTTCGCATCTTTGGCCTGGTCAGCATGAAATACACTAGCACTTTATTTAGTTTAGCAGCAATATTACATTTTTTTTCTCAACCAACTAATTTTTTTAGCTAAATGTCTGAGAAAATTTACCCTCTAGACTCCCTACTTGATGTTTTATAGAAATATGCATCTTGAACCTTAACTCACCGCACAAACAAAAATTTTTTAGAAGAGAGAAATGAAAATTGTTATGGACAGTTGCGAAACTTTATACTGAAAAATATTTTCCCTTTTGCAGGCTGTAATTATATTGAAAAATAATTTTCCTTTTGCTGTAATTAGCATGTGTCATGGCAACCCCTGGTATCAAGACAGGCTGGGGAATGAAGGTATTGAGAGCACCCCTGAGGAGAAGGACTTGGGGGTACTGGTAGGTGAAAAGCTGGACACGGGCCGGCAATGTGCGCTCACAGCCCAGAAAGCCAGCCGCATCCTGGGCTGTGGCAAAAGAAGCAGGTCAAGGGAGGGGACTCTACCCCTCTGCTCTGGCGAGACCCCACCTGGAGTACTGTGTCCTGTTTGGGGCCCCCAACATAAGAAGGACATGGACCTTCTGTCTGCTCTGTTGGAGCAGGTCCAGAGGAGGTCCACAAAAATGATCAGTGGGATGGAGCACCTCTCCTATGAGGACATGTTGAGAGAGTTGGGACTGTTCAGCATGGAGAAGAGAAAGCTCTATGGAGACCTTATAGCAGACTTCCAGTACTTGAAGGGGGCTTCTAAGAAAGATAGGGACAAACTTTTTAGCAGGGCCTGTTGTGATAGGACATGGGGTAATGGCTTTAAACTAAAAGAGGGAAGATTTAGACTAGATAGAAGGAAGAAATTTTTTACAATGTGGCTGGTGAAACACTGACACAGGTTGTCCAGAGAGGGGGTAGATGTCCCATCCCATCCCTGGAGACATTCAAGGTAAGCTTGGCTGGAGCTCTGAGCAACCTGATCTAGTTGAAGATGTCCCTGCTCATTGCAGGGAGGTTGGACTAGATGACCTTTAAAGGTCCTTTCCAACCCAAACTATTCTATGATTCTATGTGCCTGTCTTCCATGTGTTTTAATGACCAGACACACATGATAAAACACACATGAACCAGATGCAGCATGAAACAAGTGCCCTAAAGAATGAGTTGTTACCTTGACTCAAATGGGATGGTTATTTCTGAGCTGAGTATTCAGAACATATTTAAACATCTAATGGCTGCAAACTGGCAACTGACTTTTTTTCTTTTTTCCATTCTATGGCAGGGCTAGATAAATTGTTTGCTTCTTTTTCACAGATGTCTCCTCCCTAGATATCTCTTCGCATTGCAATTATATTGCATCCAACTGAGTCACAGTCATGTTCAGCTGTGTGAACTCCTATCACAGGACAGGCTGGCTGTCAGGGACTAACGTCCATTCCCTCTTCCTCCTTCTTCTCTCAAAGAGCAGAACATTTAATTGTTGTCTTGGGCACCAGTGCATTCCTAGCAGCAGAACCAGGCGGTTCTTTCCACTTTGAGCTGCAAAGGCTGGAGGCAAGTGAGAGCTGAGAGGAGAACAAGCTACACCGTCTCTTCTAAACAATCTCAGAGTTAAGGTGGAGGAAATTCAAAGGATCAAAGGAAAAAGTTAGAAAGGAAGAAAGCACGCCTGAGGTAGGGGAGGAATCCATGGGGATGGCATGGGGACAGGGGTGGGGAGGGAAATAAAAAAGGAAAAGCCCTGTGAGAGAGAAGGAACAGATCTCATGTGAAATAGAGCTTCAAAGGATAAAAAGTTGCTGTCTTCCATTAGTCACACTTTTGAAGATTAATGTGAGTGAGGCACTATTACTCCTTGTCTGTTGCCAACATAGAAGGAAGGTGCGTGCATATGTACTGACACTGAACCTACGGTGTTAGCTCTGGTCAGACTGGAAACGGCTGTACTGGGGTGACTCAACTCACACCAGTCCTGGAGCACTCCCTCTGTGCTTCTTCAGCACTGGCCACTGTGATGCAGCACGACATTTTCAGGCACCTCCTTGTTTGAGGGAGTATCAATGAGGTCTAAATGTCCTATGCTCCCCATATCAGGAGATTTCAAATGGTACTCTTTAAATGATTTGGAGAAGAGTAGCAGAGGACTAAGCCCCTTGTTCACCTACCACTGTGGATGTGGAAGGAGATACAGTGCAAGTTCTGCCTTGTTGCCTGGCCTGGGCAAGACATCTGCAGCCATGGGAGTGGGGAGGGGGATTCCCTGGGATGGGAACAGGCAGGGCTGCCATGGATGAGTGATTTGCAAAGGCAGGACTCATGTCATCATACTTTGATCACCTAGAATTTAAACATCTAGTCTAGGCCAGTTGCCTGGGCTACCTCTGAGATCAGTGGGGAGAGACAAACACTGTCAGCATAGGATTTACCTCATGCTTTGACAGGCACTTCTCTATAATAATTGAAAAAAACACTGAAAATTCTAAAACTTCTAAAGGTTACCAGTCTCGCTTTGAGAGTATAATCACTAGGGATTAGTCTGATACTACTTAGCTCTTTGCATCAAACAACTCTCGAAAAAGTGAATGCTATCAATCTTTTCTACATATCACAAGCCTAAGAGATCATCCTTCTACCACTCTCTCTGAACTGTTGCATTCCTCATAGAAAAGAAAAATGCAGTGCCATATTTAATTGATCTTGAAATAACCACAAAATTGTCACGTACTAGTATTTTGACTTCCCGAGCTGATCTACCATAAATGGGACTAAATATGCACATTTTCATGGGTTAGCTCTATATTTGCATATGTTCTTCCTTTTCCCTCATTTTATTATTTACATTTTTGTTCAACTACCAGCTTTTCTAGGCTTGTGAAACTATCACAGAAGCGAGAAGCAGTCTGATGTTACTTGCTGTAACAATCGCCTTGCTTAAGCAAGATTTGAAAGGTTTTTAAATAACAGGCCCAGCAACCACAACTTAAAAAAGCAGACTGTAACTTCTTGACTTAGTCTGAATTAAATCATGGAATGGCTAGATCTTAATAGGGGAAGAAAAGAACAGAGGAGCCTCCAGAAAACTAGTGACTCTTCCGTGATATCAAGCTTTACTGGGAAAAGCAAAAGCTCATTAAATTTTACCAATTAATCTGTAAATGCAAGACTGAAAAACACGATCATCTTAGTTGCTGTTAAAGGAAATAAACTTCTAGCCTGGAAAAGATGCTATCTGCTGTATATTTCTCCATTGTGTGCTATATATTTTTCAAGGTCTGAAAACTGTGGATGCATTTACATTTTGCTGAACAATCAGAGGTGCCTTAAACTTCTTTGTATATGAACTACAATTAGTAACAATAAAAAAAGTTCTAATCTTTGCCACAGAGAAGTAGCCCTGACTGAATAAATCATATTAGTGAAATACTGGTAATATTAGCATGGAAGAGATGCTAAGTTGGGTGTAAGTTTTGATGTAACATTGCTCTTCATTGTAATGCAACCTCAAAAAGTAACGTCAAAAACTGTTACTCAAATAGTGGATAAATAACATGTATGCAGTGAAGCCTCATTCCCTGCTTAGATTTAATTTCTCTTACCTGGTCTCTTCTGTAGCTATAAAGAAACCATCATCTGAAGCATCAAGCCAATTTTGCCTCTGTCTCTTGATCACTGGGACGGTGCTTGTCTTAATGGCACTTGCACTGGCTTGCAAGGCCTTACCATTAGTCATATGAACATGAGGAGCAGCATGCTGAAATCATAATAAAACGGAAAGGTATTTGCTGGAGAATAAGCATAATTCTGTTAACTAATTCTGCCGTAAAGAGCAGTCTACACACAGCACCCTCCTCAAAAACCAGCAAGTCTTCCTCAACCAGTACCTGGGGGTCAGAAAACACCTTGTGAGCATTGACATGTTTTACCCACAGGTCTTAAAGCTCTGTAAAAACTAAATTAACTATTGCTAATGCAATTTTATACAAAAAGAAACTGAGGCGTGAATCAATGCCATGAACTAAGCAGTTCCGCAACAGAAACCCGTTGTTTTTAGGAGAGAATTCATGTTTTCTAAGCAAAAACCCAGCATCCCAACCAATGAGATGAGAGAGCTGTTTTTTTAATTCAATTATGGCATTAGTCTAATTTTTAAAAACCCACACTTCACTCTTCATAGTTCCATACTCTGTCTACCTTTTAAATAAAAGTCACTGAACAAGACAAGTGGTTTGGTCCTGCTGCTGACCTAAATGGAAGCAGAGTAACAAGGTTGATATTGCCTTGCTGGTGCCATGATTCTTAGGTTTACTTCATCAGTCATTACATATTAGAGCTGACCGCAATATGGCTGCATTCATTTTAATACAGATAACATTGAACATAGACCAATGCACTAATTTTCCACTAAACCTTTACCTGAAATAAGTATACAAGAAGAAAGCAAGTACTCAGATCTAGTGAGAGAAGCTGCCTTCTGATATATGAAAAGGGGAGACCAAAAATAATGTTTTCTATATCATCTATAGGTAACATTTTGGAAGAATATCCCATGACAAATATATTAGCAAATTTGAATCTTGCTTCCCACATGACTAATTATCAGCAGGACTAACAAATAACACTATTTGATTAAAACAGATACAACAGAAGACCTTATACAAAGATGAAAGTATGCTTACTTTCTCTCACATGGATTCCAGACCATGTTTTCTTAGGAAGAAGTACTATTTTCATCGTGAAATAATACCAGTATTCCACATTACTGGCAACATTTCTGTAATATCCCTAAAATGTGCACAATGCTGCACATTCATGGGAGTACCCTCTAATTAGGGGACCAATTCCACAGCCACTGAGTAAGGAATGGGCTGGTAGCATCCACAAGAACTAGCAGAACAAAATGCAAAACTCATCTCTTACATCATGTCATTAACATTAACAGCCAAAAATAATGAGCAAGGACCTAATTTCTTCTGCACAATTCTCACACTCATATTTAATGCACCATATTCACTTTATGCCACAACTTTCAACATACCCCAAACCACACCATTTGCTCCAGTCAGTAGGAAAAATTTTATGCATCTGATGAAAAATTCCAGTGTTGATTATTTTAGTGCAAATAACTGAACAATCTCCCCTATTACTTCTTAGGTATGATGTAAAAAAATACCAAACAACAAAAAGAGCAACATCAAATTTGAGGGAGTCACATGTAACTCTTACTTAGAGCTAAACTACTTTCCTTTGTATTAGAAACAAATAAGTTTTATGGATTTAGTAGTTGTTGCACAAAGGGCTCTAAATCTATCTTTGTAGTCCCTCTAAATATTTGCCTACTTTTTTCCATTTTTTTATTCAGTGTCAGGATTGCAGTTTGGTTTTCACATTTTCTATATTGGCTTTGGTGGGGAGGAAGAACTAAAGGATGTGCTACTAGAAGTAATTCAGCTGTTACTGACAATAAATTCAGGACAAAATACATAGTTTGGATGAAATTAGAAATTCATAAAGGTATTTAACTGATGATATCTTAGTGTACAAAGTGGATAGTGCTCAAAAAGTGAATAAGAATTCATGCATGGAAAACATTACCACACATCAGATTTCAGACTAATTATTTGCATCTGGCAATGAGCAGTGCTATATGTTACAGCTATATGTTTCAAGGTCTCAAACCGCAATTTTTTGCTGTGCTTTCCCAGTCAGACATGGGTTTAAGTTATCAAATATAATGGTTTATATCTTTTCCCAGGCTCCTTTCTAATACACCATTGAATGTTTCTTTTACTCAAGACAACATGCACAGGCAAAAAACGTGCAGGAAATGTACAAGGTACAAAAAGTGTATTTCCTATGGCATAAACTCTGAAGAACAGTTAAGCCTGATGGGAAAAGTGTGTGCTTTTCATAATACTTTTTCCCCTGGCAGAGACAGATGCAGTTACGAATTCTGAACTTCTGCTTTGTCTACTTTTATTAGACCCTAACTCTTATTTCAGGAAAGAGATAACATTAGAGAAAATGGTGTGAGGGTTACAAAATAATCTCATTTCTGCTGCATCATACTGGTTAGAATTTTCATTTTTATTTCCCTTCTCCTCTGATCCTTCCAAACTCTTTGAAGAAAATAATTACATTTCACTTAAGGACAATAGAAAATAAGATCATTGTTCTCCAGTATATGCCAGGGACCACATTATCTTTAATTTCTAGTTAAACAAAACAATTGAAGTTCTTGAGTAGAAAATCAGTTCATTAGTTCCTCTCAAAAATGTATTTATCACTGTGTATAAAAATGAGCATTCAACATCACTGTCATGCTAATATCAACACCAAGAGCAAAATGAACTTTCATACAAAGTACTTGTAAACTGGTTGTTTGTTTGTTTTTAAAATTATGATGATTTTATATTTTCCCCCTCTAGCACACAGTTACACTAGAAAGGTTATGAAAGCCTCAGGAATACTACCTGTACTACTACAGAAGCCCTATTCATTCAAAACCTCTGCATGCAGAAAGCTCCAATAATTTACCATAACGCTGCCACGTGCAATTAGCAAGTGGCATTTTGATTTTGAGTGTGAACATCACTAATAAGCTGTGCTGTGATTTTGCAACAAAACCACATTAAGAGTCTGCATACCAGTAGCAGATCACATAGCAGCACCTGAGAAGCAAGAGCTTTACCCAGCATTTGCTAACTGTGTGTTGGACAAATCCTCCTCCCTCCTGAGTGACTTCCTTTGTCCCATGCTTTTCCTCATCTCAATGTGGATATGTACATTGAGATCTCTTGTATCACAGCGTTATCTGGGAAGAGTTTCACCTCCAAACAGGAGGTCTACACACTGCAGACTGCACACATTCTCAGAGACCTCTGAGACCAAATGCAAACTTTTCAAGGTCTTCAACATGGAGGAGTTCATGGGAAGACCATTTGTTGTAATGTCTTCACAGTTTCACCAATCCCCTGCTAAAAGATGTCTCTGCAGGAACCATTCTCAGGTATTTCACTCCCAGGTTCAATTTTTGAGAGTTGCAGGGGCATCAATTTCCCATTTGCATACACAAATATTCATTTCCCACTGAGCAACTGAGACACCTCCAGCGTTCAATGAATGCAACAGTCTCTCCCATGCAGAAGCAATTTAAGAATGTGTTTCTCTCTGTTAAATCTTCAGGAAGCAGCAGCACTCGTTCAATCAGTTGCTTAACTGTAAATGCATAAGACTCTTCTGTGTCTGAGAAACAGAGGAATTAGCTGTATAGCGTCACTTTACATGTGGTATGTGCTGTAGGGGAAGTTACCAGTCCAACAAAGTTTGAATACTGTTCCAAAGACACCTAACAAAGATACTCCACGAACACCTTATATTAAAGTGGCAACTTAAGCCAGCATCTATATTACAGAGGGTAAATCTGCTATCCTCGCTAGCTCCCAAAGGAATTTCAAGGACAAGGATACTGAAATGCATGTTGGAAAGTCAAGGGAGGAATCCTGTACAAATTCAGTAATGGGACTCGGACCCCAAATCGCAGTCAAGGCTCCTGTCTGTAAGTTTCTCAGCTTGTACTTGGATATAAATGGCCAAGCACTTATTCACTGAGTGCCACCGAAGCATCTAAAAAGACATCCAGCTTTGAAATAAATACATAACATTAACAAGCATTGTAAGCGTAAAACCTAATGGTGAATCTTTATGCTGTGGCTGAGAGAATGTTTAAGTGGGTTATCATAAATTCCTAAGTGGACTTGAATTTATGATCTTCCCCATCCTTTCAGAAAGAAAAAAACACCCAATTGCATTTTTAAAATTTTTGTTGCATCTTTAAACAAAAAATCAAATCAAATCAAACAGAGTAAAAGCAGTTCACTATAGGGAGGAAAAAAAAATCATGAGAAGAAATCAGCCATGTTCAGATGATTGGTAATAATATATATTAATTGGTTCAATATATTTTGTGTTGACCTAATTATAATGGGATATAGTGTAAAATAAGTGTAGGATTACATTTAATAAGTTAAATAAGTTTGAATCGGGTATTGATTCTCTTTTGCCGCACCTGGAGTGTTCTTACTTGCAAAGGCGTTAGCTTGATATTTCTAATAAGCGTCAAGGTTTGGGGCTAATTTAGTTTATTTGTTGATAGAGATTTGAGATGAATATAAAAATTACAAAACATAGTCTCCACACAGCATGGAGTCACCAACGGTGATACTAGTATGCAGGCACAGGTTCCTTTTGGGTATTGCATTTCATTTAAGAAACCTGAAGGCTATTAAAAAAAAATATATATTTTCAAACAAAAGATCATATACAAGAAATTAGCAAATAGTCAACACAAGTATTACTTTTGAACCTGCTGATTTTCTACCAAACCTTTCACAAATCACCTATGTAACACTGAAAATCCAAGTCAGTAACTTTTCTGTGCAAGTGGGGGAAATAACCCAAAAAATCCAACCCCTTCTTCCCCCCAGTTGACTTTCCAAAGAATCTGCTAAAATACTACAATGTTTATAGCCTCTGTATTTCACTGAAGTTACACAAAAGCTGAATAAACCATTTCTTTAAAAGAAATTCTTAAAAAGAATTTTTAATGAATTAATTATTTATAGAAATCAGTAATGAAAGACTAACCTAGATGCCTATCCACAGAATAAGAGGAAATTTGTTTATAGTTAAAACATAGAAGATCCCCTCCCTCCTCCCTAGACCCTTAAATTTTTTTCTAGTTTTTCACTTTTATGAAAAAGAATCTGAAACAAAAACCACGGAGCCATCGTTGTATTTAAATACACAAGAAGAATTCTTGTAATGTTCTCAGAAAAACTGCACTTTTTCCTTAGCAAAGTACACTCTATTCATCATTGGCTTTGATTTTAATATAAATCGTAATCTTCAGAGACAAGATCAGATTTAATGCCTGCCTTATGTTATTCCACCACCTATAAATGCAACTTAAAAGGAGTTCAAATACTTTGCCTTGGTAAGACACAAGCTTTTTTACATCAAAGCGTCCAAAGCAGTATACAGGTTTGCTGCTATACCTCTCACATTCTGATTGACTAAAAATCATGCTTTAATGTTTTATCTGTTACAATATCAACCACAATATATCAGAAAAGGGGGACTTTATTTCAGACTAATTATTTAGTGCAATAGTCATTACAAAATGGATCTCAGTAGCATTGCTTTACTATGTCTGTATTGAATAGATAATCTCATACTGTTTCTAATGCAAGGAATAGTATATTTTCTGCCTCTACTGATGTATTCTACCTACTAATTGGAGAGTAAGAAATTTTCCATTACACATTCAGTTATGCTTAATTGCAGAGAAAAGTGGACATATTGTTATAACCTTTTCACACTAAACAATACTTATTTTAATTGTACTTTTCATTTATTTAAGTGCAATGGACAATTACTGCACACTGACTGCAGAGCAACAGTCTGAGTGACGCAAGCTGTTAGCAGAGAGATCTGGAGAGGTCCACAACAGAGCAACATTGACAACACAAGATATTTAAAAACCTTTCTCCTATCTCTTTAAAGCTTGGCTATGTTTTGGTGTGGTCACATTTTATATAGGCAAAACCCCATTTCTTTGCGTTGGTTTTTAAAGCTATTTTGATACATTAATGGAAAAGAGAGACCGACAAAATGTGTTATCTTCAGAGTAAAATTACTAGGAAAAAATTTAAAGGGAAATGAAGAGTGAAGTTTTCACCAGCTTCAGCATTAACCTCTAGCTCTTTTCCTGACACCAACACAGAATTAGAAATGAATACTGAAAAAATTTTCAATCCCTTCCAAAATTTTATAGCAGACGAATACGGTTAAATAACTTTAAGCATCTTATTTTGAAATGTCTCTGTTGAAACAAACAAGGATTATATAGCATCCAGTAGAAAACATCACTTTTCCCAGACATCTCTCTACTGTTTTGACATTTTGTGATCTGTAGTCTTTACCTATTTATTATCCATTTGCACTGGATTCTTAATGACTATTGATGATAAAGGCAATGAACTAAATTTATCCCTTGTCCCCTGTTGAAGTGTCTGTGTAGGAATTTATACGTCCTACAAATCCTGTACATACAGAAGAAGTAATAAACTTGAAGGGACACGCTGAAGACTATAGGAATGAAAACAAACAAGCTCACATTGTGTTTTGTTGGGGTTTATTCTAAAATTTCAAAACTCGCCTCAAAGATTGATCTCTTTTCCCAGAACTCCCAAAAGTAGAAATATCTACAGGACAGGCATGAATCATTCCCAGTCGGAGAAAGGTTTTCTTTATGTGAATTTTTCTTCAGTCCTTATCTAACTTTTATTAGGAGTTTGAAACAAAGAGACCAATAAAATTTCTCACCCTATAAAAACCCAAGATAGAAACTAAATCCATGACATTTTTATGCATAAAAGTTTTTAATCTCATTTTTGAAGATGTAGCTGTCTGTTTAAACATTTTTCTGCAACCCAAACTATCAAACTCAAGGTAGAGTCAAACACCGGCCTCACAGGAATGTGATCCAAGAAATTACTCAGCTATTGTTTCGAACTCTAAATGTGCTCTGACACACGTGATACACACAGAATGCAAGGGATTTTTATCAACATTAATTTGACATAATTAAAAAAAAAAATCAATTAAACGTAACACACAGAATTGTAACTGGATTTTTCACCTATTCAAACTGACAGCACTGGTATTTCTTAAACTGTTCAACCTCACTTTTTTTCCAAGATTTCCCATGAAATATGGTGACAGACTGACTCATTTTATCTCTACAGTGATACCGGACTTCAGAAGAAAGCATGCCAGCGGCTTAGGATACCACTGCATCCACTTTGTTTTCAAAGGAAAAATCGTATCTATAGACAGACCGATACCTATAATTTCCTCTATACTTACCATTATTGTTCTTGTATGGCTGGACGATTCTGGAAAACAAAAGAACCACAGCATATTAGAGTATTGTCTTTATCCATAAAAGCCCCATTTTCTGACGCTCACCCCGAAGGCTGAGATGCTACTGTTCAGCTACGACAACGAACGTATCAGAAATGCAAACTGGAGAGATTTCTCATGAAACGAGCATGAGAATCATCTTCGGTCCTGAAAATGTAGGACCAGCTATAGTATGCTGTTAACAGCACTCATTCTCTTTGCTTAATTATCCTCTTCTGCAAGAAAATATAAAAATGGAACTAATTCATAATTCATGTTTCAAGAAGTGCTTTTTTTTTTTGATTTTGCTTTTAACATATGGCATCATTTAACATGGATGATTAGCTCTGGAGAAAAAAAAATTACAAATAGAACCAGTATAATTCCTCTACTATTCCCACTTCAAAAAGCTTTGTAAAACTAGACAATCCTTTTTCTGAGAATTTTAACATGGATTCTCAGTTTGAAATTGACAAACTATATTGAGAAGCATAACATCCAGAAATCTTAATTATTCTCTCCTATCTGATAAATCAGGAGTCAGTCAACTGAACTCATGGTCATATTTATATAAAACTGCTGAGGAATCACGACCGGGCCAATAGCTAACATAGACTTCATCCTGCTGTTTGAACTAAATTACAGTTGTTTTTTTTTTTTTACCCCAAGGACAGAAATCTTATCTTTTTTGGCTTTAAAATGCTACAGTTGCTATATTACTGCTATATTCTTATTTGAAGCAGTATAACTAAAGTAACGAAACATCCTTCTTACCAGTAAAAAACACTGCAAGAAAATTTGCTGCTAATCTGTAAGATGCAAGATGATACTACTAGTAACCCCCTCAGACTTGCTCAAAAATTTGTATAAGACATCATATCAGCTATAGTACAAAGATTTCTTAAGGAAGAGATATGTAGCAACACTATATGCAATTCTGGGTAAAATGTACACAATTCTGCACAAAGTCAATCATCAGAGTCTGAATTCTACAAGTGAAATAAACATAGAATAATTACAGTGGGTTAGTTATTCTTGCTCCAGTTTCAAATTGCAATTCTTATGGGGTTCCAACTGGCATTACTTACATAAAGAAATCTCCAGGGGTTTTGTTATCATTAAAAATAGTATTAAAGAGATTAAAAGGATATGAAAAAGAATAGCTGCACATCTGTTTCTGAAAAAAAATGGTAATTACATCCTCAAACTGGTGTTTCTCTTTCATTTTGAGGAGTCATCTTAAACAGTCTGAAGGTATAGTTCAATCACCAATAGAAACAAGAGACAAGCTATTTTAAACCTCTCAAACTATCTAGAAGCTGCAATCCAACATGCAGCAGTAACCGCTGTTACCTAGTTTACATTTAGATTTTCACAAGTCTTAATCCTTAATCAAATCTAATTAAAAAAAATAATAATCAACATATGTATCAATAACTTCCCATCGATAAAGGTTCTGTAATGTGATAATCTACCTAAAGCCACCAGTTTTTTTAGTTGTGAATTCCTCTGCCATCCTCCATTTCCTCCCTCTTTTCCTTCACAAAAATTATCATATACAAAAATACATTTAGGTCACCAGTCCTCCAGGTAAGTTTTAAACTGGTAGTTAAAAAATTTAATACTGTGAAAGTCTACTGTTTCCTGATACATTCCTGAATATATTTGGCACTGTTATAAAGTAAGAGAATATCACAGTAGAGTGAAGAACTCTATAATCTGTTCAATTTTTATCTTCACAGTAAAGTTATT
Source organism: Numenius arquata (assembly GCF_964106895.1). Classification (NCBI taxonomy): domain Eukaryota; kingdom Metazoa; phylum Chordata; class Aves; order Charadriiformes; family Scolopacidae; genus Numenius; species Numenius arquata. The sequence goes on from NC_133577.1 coordinate 40,069,281, forward strand.
TTCGTTATTACAAGTTTATCTATTTTTTTTGACATCCCAGTGAAATAACATTTTGGGACTTGAATGTTCCTGAGAAAACCCAGAAACTGCATTCATGAGGGTATAACCACCTGAATAACTCTTGAGACAAGGACTCATCTCATTTATAAGCCCAACTACCCAGAAAAAAAAACCCCAACCAATCTATCTCCAAAAGCACAACTGCATATCCTGAGGAATCCTCAACTTAAGCAGAATTATCAGGTTAAACAAAAAGGATGGGGGTTCTTCACTCTTGAAATATAGAGAAGATACATTATTACACAGTCACCCCCAAAAAGATCAAAGTGGACAAACAAAAATCCACCTTTTTATGCTCAGATACTACAGTAATAAAATTTTCCCTCTTACTCAGAGGTGTTATGCTTTTGGCATAGTTTTATATGCCAAATCTATAAAAAAAATATGCTTAGCCATGATTGTCCCAGTCACCCTCTCAGTTCCACAGACTACTGAGTGAAAGACAGAATATCTCCCCCTAAAGGGAACTGAGGAACAGCTGAATGTACCTGAAGGCTGCTAAACAACACATTTTTGAAGAATACTTTATATGCAAGGCCAATGTTAACTCCAGGATATTACCATATTGATAACCTATTAATAAAACCAAGCAAAGAAGTGAAGAAAGATATTTGTAAAGTAATCTCTCTGTTATATTATATAAACATTTTGCATATCATTTTCTTAGCTTTAATTGCTGTACATAGTGAAATACCATCTAATTTGCCAAACATTTTTTATAAAGACCTGAGTATATTAATAAATACAAAGCTATGGAAAGAACTGTTTGATAGCGAAGAGTACTAATTAAGGTGCCATTGTTACACAGTTTAAACTTTTACATACTCTGATACCCAAATATTCAGATTTTAGAACTGAGGAGACACTGATTTCTTCCAGAAAATAGATACACCCTGATTTGGCAGGATTCTGACCAATTTTTCTGCATGAACACACACCAGCCAATTCTGTAGAAAACTTTGCTTTTAAGTAATGCAAGTAAGGAAGAAAGCCCTTGCTTCCAATTAAAAAAGCAGTCATGCAGTATTCAAAAAGGCGTCTTATAAAAGGTCTACACACCCGTGCAACCTCCAGTGCAGCTTGAGAACAAGGGAGCTCATTTAAAAACCACAAATGACTTGGTTTCAACAGAACGGAAGACAAAACTTTGAATTTTCAGCTTTAGCTGCCAAGTTTTAGAATGTCTTAGGGAATTTAAATAACCAGGCTCTGAATCTCAGTCGACACTTGGTTTATAAATGAGTTATAGCAAATGATTTTGTGCAAGGCAATAATCTGTACTTGCATTTCTTCCATACCAGAAAACTTCAAGACACAGAATGATTCTCTCCATATGGCTGGTGACGTGCTAGTGAAGGGGATTACTCCACTTTGAACAGAAACGGTCACACAACATCACTAACAAGAGGCTTTGGTGACGTGATGTGACTAAATTACAGTAAAAGCAACTCCAATATTGACAAGATGTTTAGAAGTTTATTATTGTGAAGAAACTGACGCACCAATGGCAGAAACTGCCTAAGATGCTCATAGGCTTTTTCTATAACATACGTATTTGAACTCAAATAGAAACGAGTAAGTTGTAAAAAAGAAATTTCTTCACATTAGAAGTTGCTTTATCAATCATAATGACCAATCAAGTGCTTCTCCCTGTTTATGGGCGCTAGGAGACTATAAAAGTTCCCCCTGTAAAACCATTTAAGGCTAAATCAGAAAAAGTCCACTGCTAAGGGATGGTGCCAGAACAGAATTATTTCAAGTTTACATATTATTCCTCACCAACATTTTTTTTTCCCCTTAAGGATTCTTCAAGCCAGGACAGAAACCACATCCTTAATAACACTCCAGTCCTTTTCCAGCTGTTCACGTGTTACTTTTATATATGCTATTCTTTAGACAGTCTGCTGATAGGAAACTTGGTTATCTGACTTTCGTCTTTCTCTTTTATATTAATGGGGTCATCAGCAATATTAGTGGGTGAAAGGTGCCCTTCCAAACCTTCCAGAATAAATACACTTCAAGATAATGTCATTTAAACATGTGGAAAATAAAGGCAGAGAGGGAATAGCAAAAGTGTTTAGTTTAATCCTAGTAACACTCACATCTTATCACGGTGCATAAGACTATAAAGAACCTTTTCACCCAGGATGGACCACGTTATGAAAAAAGCAGAGAAAGGAAGACTGTTTCATAATTTTTTCTCCACTTGTGTTACGAATATTGTAAGTAACCAAATGTAATTGATTTTTTTTCCTAGCAGTTTGTAGCAATGGAACAAGAGACATTTAGTGTTCCTTCAAAAGTATTATTAAAAAAACCAGTAATATACATATATCTTATAATCATACTAAGAATGAGTTTGACTAATTTTGAGGAAGACCTTTAGTCTCGCAAGACAAATATGAAACACTGGAGAAACAATATACTGATGAGAAAAGCAAAAGCACAAAACTGTACAAAATTATCACAAAGCATTTTCCCCAGATGCAGGATTCCATGTATACTGCTGAAGCACTTTCTGAAGGTGCCTTCCCTATCGCATTATGTAATAAAATTGTTAAGAACTATTGTTCTGCAATCACAGCTTACAAAAATAATCCACCTACTTGACAGTAATCACATACAGAAGCACTTTAAGTATGAACTCCAGATCTTGGAACCAGAACATGTAATTCGTGAGGTAATACGCTACTAATCCTGTTATCCCACAGCCAGGATTCTCTTTCTGCAACTTTAATTCTTTAAAGTAATACTAGTGGAAAGTAGTCGTTCCAGGAATTAGGTTCTGGTTATCTGCATTGTGTTCTGAATGCTAACTTAATTATAATGTTGTTCTTGTTGCTTGTTGGTTTAAGAGCTGACTTATTCTGCAATTAGAAAAGCCAGTGTTACTGCAATTTCATGTCTACATGTTACCTGTATACAAAAAAAATGAAACACTGATTCAGCAGCAGAAATGGGGCCGCTCACCATGAAGTGCCCTTTCCTCCATCTGTGATCCCAACACAGCTTGCTCTTTCTAACCCCTGCTGTTATCAGAAGCACATGTTACACTGGTGAATTCAGAGATACAATGCTGTATTCTTGCCATAAGAATTCATTTCCTTAGGACAGCAAAATGTAAGCAAAGTATGGCACACTCAAAGTGGTGCATGAAAGCATGAATGCAATTCTAGTTTTGTGGTTTTCTGAACCAGATGTAGGCAAAGCAGCCTTATAAGTCCAAAGATGCATTTTTGAAAGACAGGAAATAAAAGAAAAAAAAAAAAAAAGTAAAAACTCCCTATTCAATTTCTAGTGTACTTCCACCCTTGGAAATAAACCATATTCCAGAAGATAAATAAGTCTGAGAACTAGAGTTGAATGGAAATTGCGTTTTGGCTTTGACAAAACAAAAGCAATCACTGTCCATACTTAAAAAACCCAAAACACCATGCTATGCTATGCTAATGCTTAGGAATAGTTCCTTCTCAGAGGAAATTCAAGGAAACATGGGTTTGAAGAAATAGTTTTGCTCCTCCCAAGTCCTCTTGGGAACAAAAGGAAATTCAAGGAAACATGAGTTTTAAGAAATAATTTTGCTCCTTCTCAGTCTTTTTGTGACCAAATTCATCATAAAGAAGTCACACTGCTTACCTTTATCATCTGAAAAAATACTCTGAAGTTTTAGCAGTCTTACAACATAGAACAGAAGACTGTTCTTTTATTTGTAATCAAAGAACCTCGAATACTCAAGAGATAATTTTAACATGAATTCAATGTAAACAAATGATGACTGCACATTTATCACTGCAATACAATAAATCATTTTTTCAACTTTGAGAAATTCTGGGGAAAAAAAATATTTCTCTTCCATTTTTGGACAAAAATGACACACATTTAAATATTTTCCTGCTTGTTGATTATTTTTCATATTGTCACAATGTCCTTTGCATCCTGGGGTTGAAGGAATGAAGACCAAAGTGGGGAGGGGGAATCATCACGTCATCATGAATGAACTGAAGGAAAAACATTGTTTTAAAATGCAAAACTTTAAATAGAAACATGAGATGTAGTAGCTTAGTTCTGCAAATGACTGACAATATCAGCAGTAACGCCCTGGTGTAATTAAGGATAATTCTCCAGGTACATAATCTGGATTCTGGATGTTGTCATTAGTTCACTGTCTCCAGTATAATTGTTAATACCTCTACAAAAATGAGAGCATATATTGACCACATAAATGCAAGCTTTAGAGCATCTCATTTTCTACTAAATATTTAAAATTATTACTTTCAATCAGACACTTAAAATAAACAGAAATTGGCTACTCTTTTGCAAGCATAAAAACCAAAGGTAAAAAGGTTGTTAGGTTAATCTCTTGAGAGTCAGAGACGGTTTTAATGACTTTGTATTGAAAGGCACGAAAAGGCTCTTACCATAAAGCATATCATATCACCACATAAATAAACACTCCAAGTAATATATGTTGGGAAATAACCAAGAGTCATAAACACTCTTTTCATAGTCCTCTGTTTCTCCAGTAAGTGACAGTAACACAACACCAATTCTTCCAGAGAGATCTACTTTCCATGCTCACATTTCCATTGATATCGGTGCGCACATTTAAGTAAGAGATCTGTAGCCAAATATTTCAAAATATTTGCTGGCTAAAACAAGGTCCAAAGCAAGAATGCCCATGCCGAAAGCAAATTTCAGAGTTAAAACTGGCCATGGAACAATATATAACTTTTGTTTCTTGCTTTTGGGAAAAGTGGATAATCATTATTCAACTTTAATCCCACTGTGTTTCAGCACGGAAGAAATGGCAAAAGTGGATTCACATAGTAGCTTATCTATCACATCTCATTTCTTCTCTTTCAGCTGGAAATGACTGGTATGTAAAATGAGGTTTGTAACAGTGCAGGTATGTATAAAATTGATCAATACGTTAGAGAGAGGAAATTTAAGCTGGGTTTTATTATTTTTTTTTCAAAGTAATGGACCGCCAGATGTCTTTTGGTATGCATTCCATGCTGTTAGGCTGCCACTGCAGCAGAACATCTCCATCTCCACCAAAACACAGTATCACAACTATCAAAGACCTTTGAAAAAAACAACACTCTCTGCTGAGAAATCCCATCCTACAGTGAAAACTCCTTCCTTCAATATACTTTCTTCTGATTATACTTTCACACAGGGAAAGTATATATTCCTTATGAATATACTTCCACACAGCGTTACGTAAATTAATTATCATGAAGCACGTATGAGAATTGTTTTCTGTTTCAGGAAAATTTGGGGCAGGAAAGGCGCCAGTCTCTCTGCTTGTCAGTTAGCCTGCTTATATTTTCCTGTGTTTGTCAAAGGAAAAGGTTTGTCTCAAATTCCCCACGGAAAAATAGGAGTGAAATATAAGCCTTTCTTCCTTGCTTATCTCCCCAGTAGACAATACTATTAGTCATAAGCAGAGAGAGAAGGATTGACCAAAATAGCATCTAAGAGAGAAGGTGCATTTTTTTGAGGTCTTTCTCCCTTTGCCAATTGCTCGTGTCACTTTCCCATCTGGCTGTGCCAGAGATGTGAGGGTTCCTAGGAAAACGGACCCAAAAATTGCTGTTGCATTCTTAAATACAGCTGCATACTTCAGTACATTCAGGAACAGAAATTCAACTGTTGAAAGAATCCTCTTGAAGGCATCGGGACATCTTAGCCTGAAATATGTCATTAAAGGTCTGGGGAGGGGAGAGAGGAGGAGGATCGGGGCTGTTGATTAAAGTCTCTTAAGCTGTGAACAACCTGTTCTCCGGTGTCTGCCCCGAAGTCATGAATACGGTATCAACAGGCACAGACTGATTTCTGTACCTCATTAGTGACGTTAATATCTTGGGCATCCTGTGGATATTCTGGTTCTGATGCATGTAAAAGTACAGAAACGCCTGCCAGTTGACAGAGATGATACTTATGCAAAATACCTTCACCCGATCTTTCCAAATATTATATGGAAAATTATCATTACTCACCCTGCCAAAACAGTAGCCTGACGTGAAACTCGACTACTTGGATGTGCTGTTGCTCACAGTTAAGCAGCTTGTGGGTGAAAGTAATTGCTTGGAATAATTTCAGACACTGCAATTTAAAGATCATATTCAAAATATCTACAAAGCACTTTACAGTCACACCTAAATGTTCTCATTGCCAACTCCAGTCATAAAACTAGATACATGTAACATTCTGCAACATTGCGATCTTCTGAAGAGAAAGTTTTCCCATTTGAAGGAGACTTGACTGCTGAGAGCCATTTAAATACCTTGTGTTGACTTTTTTTTTCTTTTCCAGCAGCAATGGAAATTCTGCATCTCAGCACAGTTAGAAGTACCACCATGCACATTACATGAAAACTCCCCAAAGTACTTTGATTTTTTCCAGAATGGAAAAAAAGCTTTCTGGCATTTTTCATTCCATCTTGCAGAATAACGCGAGATTTGCTGTTGTTTGAAAACAAAAGGAAAAACACTTTTCTAAGACATTCCAGAAAAAGTCCTTCTCCTTCAAGAAAAGACACAAACAACTACAAGATCTTCTATCTAGTTACAATATATGATACTTAAGCAGTGAAATTTTATTTAGGTCTATGCTTTATACATGGGCTCATCCATACAACTACTCTGACTGACACTCACATATCACCTTAATAGCAAGATCTGGCCACAGACCCCACCACTTATGAAGAGATAAATGTGCTCCCTCGTCTTTCTTGATGAAGACTGAGCAATACTAATCAGAAATGACAGACTCCCTCATCCCTACCAGTTGTACCAGACTCTTTCTGGAGGTGCATCTGGGGAGAAATGAAAGGGAAACTTGTGCTGCATTGGCCAAAATCAACATAAGAGTTCCATAAGAAATGTTAATCACGTTCTTATTTATTACTCTTAAAACCACGAAACCCAATACTAATGATGTTTCTCATCATTTCCCCCAACTCCTCCATCCAGGCATAAATAAGTGCCGTTTCCATATTACATCACTTTATTTCTGAGCCAATAATTACTATTTTGTTAATAACAAATTCTGTAAAAATACAGCACTCAACTCAGGCAGTAAGACTGACTTTAAATACACCAAACTAAATATATATTTACACAAATCTAAGTGATATTTACTTGAATGCTGTAAATTATTGTATATCTTAAGCAAACATATTTATATGGCTTCTTTACAACAAATCTCTAATACTGTTGAAAAAAAGCAAACCTGCAGACATTTCAATGTCAGTAACATTATGAAAATAGTAAGAGATAAGACTTAATATAAGCCCACTGTGTTAATTTTTGTTTGCTCATTTCTTCAAAGCATGCGCTGAAAGACAGAATACATCATCATCTCCATAACTGGCTTTCTCGATACTGTTAATTGATACAATGCAATAAACCCAACAACAATCCACAGCATTTTGTAACCAAAAAAGCTTTTTAGTATATTTATAGTAACACAAAAACTCTGGAGGTTGGCAAAACCTTTCATTGCACAGATAGCACACCGCTGTCAGTGCAATTACACAGAAACCACCATTTCCCAAGTTAATCTGGTCACTGAGTTTTTGCTGTGTGCTGAAGAGAAGCTGGGTACATTACAGCCCCCAAAACGTATTTGATATTTACCAATAACCAGAGAAGGGGTGAAATGGCAAATATGAAAGGTAAGTGAAAGGCAAATACGAAATGTAAGTCAAAAGAAACAGAGGACCTGAGCTGTTGAGAATCATTACTACTGGTTTGATTGTTTTAGAGAGTTTGGTTTTCCTTTGCATTTTATTTACATTTTGCGTGCTTTTAATTAAAGAGAGGGGCTAGGATAAGAACCAAAATAGCCAGTTTTAAATACTAGAATAGCCATTTTTACACACTAATATAGCCATTTTACAATAACAAAATCGAGATTTCAGTTATTTAGGATATATATTTTCCAGTAAGTTATGGTTTCACAGAAAATAGATAAGCAGAAATAATTATCTCCTAAAGCAATGATTTACACGTCTCAATACCAATTTTTCTAATTAGATGTTATGTTACGCAAATTGCTTTAACACAGCTGACTGTTTGATACAAACTAATCAGTGTGGCTAATGACTGGTTTTATAAACCTGTTACTTTGAAGAGAACATCTGTACTAAGCAGAATAAAAATCTTAAAGGCTTCCAAGCACACCTCATAAAAGGGACATCATCAAAATAAAGTTTACTTTTAATTTATTACTACAGCCTTCTCTGCAGTAGAAATGTAACATCATCTTTATTTCCAGCTGAAAGTCATTCCTCACTTAAAACCTCACAAGGAGAGTCCAGTGTATTGGCCAGCATCAGGAGACGGGGAAAGCAGCCTTCACGTTCCCATGCAGGAACTACCAGACCATCACCACAGAACTCCACACTCAAAGTTCGCAGTGAAAAAAAAGCATTTATGGCTATGCCTGTTAATGGCATCATCTTTTTTATCCAAGTCACATGGTTGCCATCTTGGTCCACCAAATAGCTTGCGTTGCCACGCATGTCACCTGCCTACTGTGCAATGGCTGCACGCACACTGAGCAGAGGTCCAAGTGATCCTCTCTTCTGTATATACTAAATAACCACTTTTTGTCAAAGTATGTAGTGACTTCTATCTAGGTATTATTAAATGTCCAGTAGGTATTTTCACTGCAAGATACAAAGAGCGTTGGCAATAACAGAAAAGCACGATCATTATGGGAAGATGATAGATAATAGATCAAGTTTTCCTTCCTGTATTTGGAATATTTTGTCTAAAAAGAGCCCCTCTCATTTCCACCTCGACCTATTCTATGAAGCAAGAAAACAGACAGTCACCTCCTTTGTGCAGATCCTGTCCTGAACAGTCTATTTCAAAGTCTAACTTTGTTCAGATTTCTAATCTCAACAACCATATGCAATTACAGAACAAATAAGTTAATGGCTTACTGAAGTTACATCTCACAAAAAGAGAGTTTAGGTAATGCATGCATTTCTTTCCCGTACAAACAAATAATATCCTACTGTGCTTTCCTCTTATTTGGACATGAGGTGAACCTGCTCACAGTTCCAGTTGGTAATAATAAAACAAAAATAAAAGCCAGTAATAAACAATCAGTTTCCCTATTAAAAAAAAAAAAAAAATTATTTGAGAAAAGTTAGCTTTACCCACAAATTTCCATCTTTTTTTTGTACAGCTTCATATGTGATCTCCATTTGCACCATACTACAATGAATACACCGGCCTTAAAGATCACGTCTGGCCCTGCACAACCTACAGAAAAAGCCTCTCCTGTACCTCTGTGACACCCCTTGTCCTTCCTCCCCTGCAAGTGGTATAAATGCAGGGACAGTCTCTTTCTATGGGCTCCCACCTTCCACCAGTCCCTGCTGCTGGGACTACTTCTTGTTTGAACTGACTTTGTGACACCGGTCTCGGGATGCAAGATGCCAAATGCTATTTTCCATCTATTACCAATCACAGTGTTGAGAATTCAGGCCAAGCCGTGTTTAGAATTCACATACTAGCAAAGAGGTTGGCTGTAAACAGTAATTTCACAGACAGTAATTCAGAAGGTCTTGTATATCACTGCAAAATATTTCTTCAGATAAAAACACAATGCAGTAAATGGAAATAAAGCATCTGCTGCATCTCTGCCTTCACCAAATTTGTTTAATTTTTTTCTTTTGCTTTTATGTCATGATCAGTATGAAGGATGGTAAAAGTAGTTTTTTGAAGAGATGGAATTAATATATCCATGTTCAATGAATAAGCACCACCACTGATTGCATTAAGAATCAATGCTACAAATATGCTATCCGTATCTTACATTTCTGTCGGTCTGTACTCCCTTTATTTAATGTCATCTCAGGTCCACAGAAAGTTTTGCAATTCAGAGACTTTAATAATATTTTTTTTTCTATCCCTTCACATACCATCAAGACCATTATGATGGCTGTAGTTTCTTTTTCCCAAAATACTTAGTGAAGAGTGACCGGAGGGTGCAAGCAGTCGTTTTGCACTTGGGCTTTGAAGGCTTGGTGTTGACCTGATTACATTGGGTTTCACTGCAGGATGAATCTCTGTTTGAGACAAAAGAGAGAGAGAGAGAGAGAAATATCATACGTACTTGATTTCAAAAATAACTAAATAAAAATAGTCTATTCAACATAAATTTACATTTCAATTTCTAATGAAAGAAAAGGAAGCTTCTTTAGCATGAATGTGTTTGCAAGACCTTGAATAACAATTCAAACACGATTCTTCATACCTATAGTTCTTCCAAATAAGAAAAATCTATTTAACTTTAGATTGCCCCAGTTCAGTACTATGGGGCAGATGTGTAATGATTTCAGAGATTGAAGAGGTAATGCACATCAATCTGAAACAGGTCTGTGTTTACACTTTCCTACTGTTTTGAGGTTTTTATTGGAGCTACACACCTACAGCTTTTTAAGCAAGCAAATAAAAGCATTTTACTATAGTGAAATCACCTCAAAACCTCAAGCTACTCAATATTTTCTGTCACAATGAGAAGTTTTGAGGGGTTTTTCCAAACCCAAGTCACCAGGTGCAAACAGCCAGGGAGCTGAAGCTAAAATTACCCCAAAACTGCAACAGGAACACAGAAATCGTTAAGTCTGCACTGGGTTCCCCAGGCACTGCCGGACTCCCACACAGTGTCACCACTGGGGATCTCCAAACATCCCACAGTATCCAATGTGGTTCAGGGAGTAGGATTATTTTGGAGGAGGAAGAAGAAAGGTGGATGAGAGGCAGTGACATCTGCCCAGCAGACTTCAGGGTGGCAGCTGCTGCGTTTGCCAAACGCTGATACGGTTTTATGGAAATTTCTCAGTTATCTGCCAGATAAAAGTGGCGAAAGGAGGCCTCAGTAGACTCTGCTTGCCCTTCACCAGGAATTTGCTGAACCAATAAACTTATTCCCGTCACACATTTGGGTTCAAAAAGCCACCGCTGCATACATCCTTGGGCAGGCCTGGATTTGCGAGGAACGTCAGACGGGCCGAGGGCAGGTCCCTGTCCCTGTGACACGGCCACGGGGCACCAGCTGCTGGCACGGGGCAGGCTGCGAGGCGCTGGCAGCCCGATTTCGGCCAGCCACCCCACTGCCATCCAGAACAGCAGAGACCTCTGGGCTGAGAACGTGAGGGCAGAGGGGCTGGGAGACAGATCAGGAGAGTCAACTGTCCAAGGCGAGTAAAAAAAGATGAACAAAATTAATTTTGCACCCCCTGAAGTGAAAACACTCCTTTCTTGGTTTTTGGTTTTTTTTTTTTGTTTGTTTGTTTTGTTTTTTGTTTTTTTAATTAAAAAAAGTATAGAAGCTGGGAATATACAAAATCTGAAGTGAGGTCAGGTATTCAAGAAGGAGGCCCTCCAGCCTCTGCTATTCACAGCTATCACACAGGAGAAACAGAAACCATTGCACCAGGTCAAAGTCCACTGCGACAGCAGATTTTTCCCCTTTCACAAACACCAAGGAAATCTGATATCCAAGCACTCGCCTGCCCGGCCTCGTGCTCTCGCTCCCACAGCCTTCACAGGCTTCAGTTTAGGGACACCAGTTTAGGAACGTGAGAATTTAGGAACACCAAACCCCCAGCAGGTTTCACGGCACAGCCCATTTTTCATGCTGTAGAGAACAAGCACTAATTTTGCGTTTTTACTAAACCAGGAACAGAGGCGTGCTAAATATTCTGAACGCTACTGATTGCTAAAGCCAAACTTCCAACTGAAACAGAAAGGTTTGCACTGCTTGCTGAAGATGACCTGAATTGGGATTCTAAAATCCTCATTTGGCAATCTTTTCCAATTTTCTGAGGGAAATTATTAATTTTCCTAAAATATTATCTTATTTGCCAATGAGCTCCAGCAGGACCCACAAAAATCCCAGCAGCTGGATCAACGTATGAAAACTTGTAAATGGCTTCTGTCTACAGTGTATAGGAGATGTAATGGAGATATAATTTTATATTTTCAGGATGAATGAAGAGCTGAAGAAGGAAGCATTTCCTTCCTTTGACTTCTCCTCAGTCTGGAGGTCACTAACACTCCATTAGTTTACCACAAAGGCTGTCCTTTCTCTTTCTGCAGTAGAGGAAGGCAGCAAGACCAAGCTCTCCTTTTAAGTTCTAGAAAGGAACTTAATTAAACAGCCAGGACCACTTCCCAATGGATTGAGTCCTTCCCGTGGGATCTTTACACCGTACACTCACTCATTCCCTGCATATAAACTTCCTTCAAGTACTTGCATGCTTCAGATCAGCACTTTCTAACTGGCTGCTTCATCTCCCCTGAGAGAGGTAATGAGGCATTTCAGGGTTTTTGTCTGAATTATATTATCCCATCATACTATTACATTATGGAATAATAGTAATTAGGGATCTTTTAATTCCTGCTGCTATTATAATTGTTCTATTGCCTAGTACTTCACTGAGAATCTCCTAGCCACCTGTACCTTCTGCTAACTCAGAGAACTAACTATAACAACCAAATAATCCAAATTACCCCTTTAGCCACACAACAAATAACCAGTTGGCCAGATTCAGTTTATATGGTCATTTCTGAAATAAAAATAGAACAGGAATAAGAAACAATACTTGAACAATCTATTAGGGATCTTTATTATAAGACCAGGTTGCACCCCCAAACAAGTAATTAGCAACAACAACTCTAAAAACTTTTATTTCCACTAATGTTACTAGGGTGAAAAAAATAAATCAATTCCAAAGCAAGGAAAAGTCAAAGTCTCCTACTGAGACACTTAAATAAGGATCCTGGATTCCAGAGGTGCTTAAGCAGCTGCACCTCTCTCTCATCTCATCTCCTTGGCATGTATCCCAGCTGGAAACATTAGCCTGGTTTCCTCATAACTAGGAGGTAATATAGGACATTTAACTAGCCAGGGGTTTCCCTCAGGGGCTTTGTTTAGTAAGCACAGTGATGACTGAAGAGATTCCAGGGGATTAGCCCCAGCTCTCCAGAGGACAGGGCCTACTTTTAATGCTTAACCTACCTCACCTGAGGAACTGGCAGTCAAGAAGCAGAACAGGGATAAAGGGAAGTGATGACCCATGGGGGAGCAGGACACTGAAATCCTCTCTGCCTTACCAGGAGGGCTGAAAACAGTAGTGCCCTTAGAGACACAGTTAACTGTATTCCAATAAATGTCTGTGAGAATGGCATAGAAGGAATTTTAAAAAGAAAATAAATACCTCATGCATAAGCTATGACATGATAATTAATGTTAAATGCTAAATTTTATGAGAAAAATAATGCAAGCATTACTTACTGGAATATGCAAACAAACATCTCAAACAAACAAAAATCCATCACAAACTAAACTGAAAAAAACCCCACTAAGATAAATTGCAAACAAAAAGCCATTTTTCTGCCATCTGTACACAGCTAATTCAGACACATGTCCATGACTACACTGGGTACACTTCATATCCCTGCAACACACACTATTTACCTTCAGCTGTTGGGAGATAACCTTCACTTCCCATACAGTCAGATGCTAAGCAGACTCTACAGTTACCTGGAGTATTTTAGCACTGTCAATCTTCTACAAAACCCTCACCTAAGTATACATAATGCTGCCCAACGCTGTTCATTCAGTCAGCCCAATTAAACCTACAGATTTATGCTCCCAGAGGTATCACGACAACCCCTGACCGACTAAATAATGTGGCACTAAAAACATGCAGCATCTTCTAAGACAACACGCGCTGCCCTTTCTTCTTTTGATGACCCAAAGGGTGTCAGCCCAATGAACCACCCATCTCCTGCCGGATTTGCTCCCTCATCACCACAGCTCCACCAAGTCCATCCAAGCAGCCCTTTCCTTGTTCACTGCGGCGACAAGACACGTAACACACACAGCTGGGATGCCCGCAGGAAAGTATCACTGGCTTTTTTCTTAAACTCCAAGGCAGGAAGAATCAAAATTCAGTGAGAGTGGGCATTAGTTCTTCATTACGCGGTTTCCTGAAGTTTGGATTTTGTTAAATTCTGTGTTCTGGAAGAACAGTTATAACTGCATTAATAGCCAATTTCTCTTTCAGTAAGCCCAGAGACTGCTATTGTTTACTTTGTCCAAGTACAAAAAACCTCCTGTTGATTGAAATTTTCAGAAAAACATTTACACTGAGTTCCCCCCTCAGCTTTACTGCTATAGAATGGGATTAACATGCTGCAGAATTACTCACTGCTGCTCTGATCAATGGATTGATCTCTGTATTCATTTAATATAAAGCCTCTGGGGTATCTCACCTCTCATAGGATTATGTAAATATTTTAATAGCCAGTGGTGGTTTCTTGCAAAGAGGACTACTTTCTTTTTTTATATAAGGAATCACAATTACTAGAATTTCTCCTCTCTCTATTATCTTATGTGAGTACCTTGACCTCCTGGTGATGATCTCCGTACGGATTTCATTGCATCTTTTAAAGTTATGTCATCAAATTATCTCATTCTGGCTGAAGTACGTGGGAGCATTACAAGTGGATTCAAGGGACACAGTAGAGTAGCACTGGGCATGCTGAGTATCTCATCTCCCCTTTGAGTGCTTATTTATTTAGACTACCAGAATATTTTTTCACATCCTAAATTACATCAGGTTTCACTTTCACAATTTAAAAACTGTATCAGAAGGCTTTCTGCCTACATCCTGCAAGTTCAATCATCCAGCTTTGCAACTGATAGCAGACCAGAATTTTTATTAATTTAGTAACTTCATAGTTTTTTTTTTTTACTACAAGTATACATCTCATTTTATGCACACAGGATTTTTAAGTATCAGTAAATACTGAATGTTCATTTGATTCACTTTTTCCTATGGAGGCAGATACCTACCTAAATACCCAATGATACATGACAGTGGTTTTCTGGTGCTTTTGATCTTCAGAGGATTTCCAGCAACTTCACAATGTCGATCTGCATCTGAGAATTTTAAAGAATGAAACTCAGTTTAAATATTCTACCATCACAAATACAATTAGGATACACCAACCAGTTTCTGACTTACATTTTTACCACAAATTTCTTTTTTTCTTTTTAGCCCATATTCTTCTTTTTTTTCCATCAATGCTAATAATGATAGATATGTAAAGGCAGGCCATGTCCTCATTCATGCAGGTAGTGTTAAGTTTTGTTTTGTTTTTTTTTTTAAAGTTGATATAAGTTCTAACACAAATCTAATTGCACTTTTTGCCTACAAAGTCTTTTTGGAGACAGTCAGCTATGTAAATGAAACACAGATGAAAACACGAGTACTAAAATAAAAGTAGCTCTGGCTATTAAAAAGAATTTGCATTAAATTCTTCATTGTTTTCTACAAGCTTGTCTGCCCCTTAAATGGAGTAATACGAAGGTAAGGGGGGATTTAAAGCTGGGAATACTGATTTTGGTCATGTATTGCTCACATGGCATGGTGATTCATATCAATCTTAGTAAGTAAGAGAGAACACGGGGGCTATCACAGCAAGGTGAAGCTTAAAAAAACCCCTCAAAACCCCTAAAAAACCCTTTAGTGCAAACAAAGTAGTCAATTGTAACCAAGTATGACAGAGCTCAAAGGTCTTAAAGATGGGAACTTCCTGCAAAGTAAATGAAAATTAGCGGCTCAGTAACTACCTTGATTTGATGCTGAAACTATGAACTCACAACTTAAAAGGCACTGCAAATAGACAAGCACAGAATCTGTCTAAATGCCCTGAACAGAGAAGTGTTACTATGAAGAGGTTTACACTTAGACAGCGGAGTCAATCAGCCTAAGGCAAAAATTCACAAGACTCTAGAGGTTTCAGTACTTTCAAGACTACTGGAACTATGCTATATTTTTTAAAAACTATTCAGAAGGATTGGGTTATCTCGCTTCCAAAAACACATAAGTAATCCCCATATATGGTTTCCAGTATCCCTAGAACACAGGTATTCTGCTTTGTACAAAACTGTATGTCGGTTGTGTAGATCCAGAATTCCCTCACATGGAATTACTTCCTACATATACATACATACATATGTGTACACCTTTCTTTGTACAGGTTTCACGTGCTAATGCAGATCTGCATTTTCTAACAAGCTTCACAAAAGCTAGATGTTATAAATAGATTATTGTAACTGTAATCCCACTTTATCCCCACCTTGTTTTACCAAAATGTTCCTGCTTGTTTCATTCCTGCAGTAGATACGGAGTACCCAGACACATGAAGAGGATAAGACACTATACACAACAACTTACATACAAGAAAAAACCAAAATTTACAATCCCTTTAGGTATTCTATCGAGCTATGTGCAAAAAATTTGTAGGTGATGAAACCACAGCAATGACTGAAATAAGTATTTCAGTATGTTCGCTGATATTTTGACAGCAGCAGACAACGTACAACTTAGTTCCATATATTAAGGAAACTACTTGAAATTCTTATATGTGCTAAGCGTAAATGGTAGCTGGTATCTGGGAAGCCCAAAGGTTCCAGAGCTCCAACGCCGAGTACATGAAGTACTTTATTATTTTACCTTTATAACAAAATATCCTGTCCTCAGTGAAAAAAATGCACTGAACTTTGTGCCTGGAATATTTTTAATATTCCACAACACTTGAAATATTTTAAGTGACAGAGTAGAACGATGTGTCTCCACTGTCTCCCTTGGTAAAATAAGCACAGACTATACAGTGAGTATTTTATAGTTACTTTGGGAACAGCAAAGCATTGCCTAAGAAGTAATTAGCAAGAAGATTTTCCATCTACCTGTCTTCACTGTAAAAAAAGACATTGAATCATGGTGAGATATTAATACGCTGACAGAGAACACAGACTACAAAGAGAGCACAATTTCCATGTTTGAGGCAAAGCACGTTCACCAGAGGTACCGGGTGGGTATTCCAAAGCACACCCATCTATTAAAACAGTTAACTATGTTTAACAGCAGCAAACTTTAATCTACAATACACTACTCCCACGAAAAATATAATAAAGTTTATGATCCTTATGCACTACAGACAGAAAAACGCAAAGTTAGATTGTGCATCACAAGTGTAAAATCATAGACTAAAATTTAGGTAGGAAGTTGTCAAACACAAAATTGAAAAAAAAGTCCTAAAATCAAGCATGGGCTTCCACGTGAACACCAGAAATCTTAGCAAGACCAGTAAAATAGTGGAAGCTATGAGAAATAAAAATGTATTTAAAAAAAATATTGGAGTATATATTTGATAGTATATTTTTTCAAACATATCAAAAGCAGAAAGCATGGTTTTGCCTGCAGCAATAGGAGACGATCAAGGTGCGAGGAAAATACAGAAGAAAGATAAGGGCACGGCAGAAAAGCTGAATGAATTCTTTGCGGCCATGCTCAATGCAGAGGAACTTAAACAAGGTCACTTCCAGAACGCTTTTATGAGGAGAGTGTGAGAACTGTGTCACATCAAAGAGTCCATAGGAAATACTTCAAAACAAACTGGTTAATGAATAAAAAAAGTTACCAGGACCAGGTGGATTTCATCCAAACAGAAACTGCTGAGCACGTACACTACTGGCGTTTAACTACTGCTTAGACTGGTTTTGGCTCAAGAGAACAAAAACACGGCAAATGTGATAACGTTCTTCAGTAAGCAGCTCTGCAGACTGGCAAAAGGGCTGAGCTATTAATAGAGGCACACAGTTAAATACAGAAACATCAAGGGAGCCAACAATGACCTTGTAAATGGAAAACGTTTAATGTGTTCACATTATTCAGCGGTGTGTCCTTGCAACTAGAAGGACAACTGCCTTCTGGGCCTTGCTGGGCTAACTGCAGCCAGTGGGAAGAGGGAGGTGACCCAGCCCCTCTACTCAGCCCTTGTGAAACCATGTCCAGACCCTGGGTCGAGTTCTGGGATCCCCACTATAAATGATACTTGAGAAAGTCCAGGAACTGGAGAGCCTGGTTTGGGGCTGGGGCATAGGATGTACCCAGAGGATCTGAGGGAACTGGGCCTGGTCAGTCTTAAGATGAGAAGGCCAAGGGGAGACCCAATCGCCACCTGTAATTACCTAGTGACTGAACACAGAGAAGACCAAGCCAGACCCTTCTTGGAAGTATGCAGGGATAGGCCAACATACTATTGCTGCCTGTGGCAACAGACACAAGCTGGGTGATGGGAAATTCTCGTTAGATGTAAGGAAAAGATTATTTACTGTGAGGCTGATCAAAGACTGGAACAGGTGCCCGAAGAAGCCATGGAGTCTCCATCCTTGGAGATACACAAATCTCATATGGACAAAAGGCCCTGAGCACTTGAGCTTTCCACAGGGGTGGGATTAGAGGCCTCCAGAGGCCCCTCCCTACCTACACGTGCTGCAAACCAGGGATTGCAAGTGTCACAGCTCTGCTGGGATCCTCTGAAGGAATCGAGACACATACACATGCAGCTGGTCTGGCACCCAACATGGCATTTCAATTAGCTTTTAACGAACTGTGTCACCGAAGACCGGTGCTGTCCAGCTGTTACTGCGTAGAAGAGAAGTTTTTTTTCATGGATCAGCACCTGATTAAAATTAATTGTCTGTGTAATCTCCAAAGGATCTGTGCTGTTCAACATATAAAAGATCAGGAAGAGGTGATCAGAGAGCTAAAGCTTCCTGATAAGAAATTACTGAGCATAATCAAAGCTGAAACTGATTGTAAAGGATATCAGCAGCATCAAGCAATAGAAGTAAAATTAATTATTAAGGGGTAAAATGACTGTAACATACAAATATAACAATGAGTTCTACACCAGCACCATGCAGAAGAGAATTCATGGAGTCAGTGTCAGCAGCTTTCTAAAAATATCTGGACAATATTAGGAGTGGTCACTCAAAAAGAAATTTAAATGAGAATATTAAAAATTATGATGATATGCATATAGAAAACATGCGACATTCTAAAATGATGGGAAACTTGTATCTTGAAGTGCGTATAACTTGGTGCACCATAATGCTAAAGAGGATACACTACAATTAGAAAAACTCCAGGGAACAACATTACGAACCACATTGTGAAATGGAATCTTTATGAGGTTTTAAACAGACCAAGGGCTTAACCTAGAAAAGTGATAACTCTTGTATTACAGAGGTCAACGAAATCAGGAATGCTATGGAGAAAATGACAGCAAGCTCTTTTAGATTTGAAAGGGTTTTTTAATTATTTTTTTTTTTTTTAAACTAGATTTGTAGGTCTCAAGCTTAGAGACTCATTAGGGAGCTATTTCTCTTTGACATTCCATCATATCTCTATTAAAGTTCAGATTATATAATAAATGTACTGTGCTCTATGTATCCCCTGAATTGTATTCTTAGAAATTTTGGGAAAAAATAGTGTGTTCTTTCAATTATTTTACTGGCTACTAAAATCTGACACAAATTGTATTCAAAGATAACAGTAGAGAAAATATCTTCATCCTTGATGCAGCCAACAGATCTTCTGTAGCTATCAAAATCAAGGATGTAAAACGGCTCATGAACCAACACCCATAAATGTTACCCACTTCAGATGAACGGGTAGTTTTATGTCAGTTAAACACTGGCTGTATGCTTACAAATCAGTAACATTTTGCATATTCTACTTAATTTTCACTTGTCATTGTTTTACCAAACCAGATTGTAACAAGCAAGTACCGTGTACCAAACTTGTTATTAAATCTGCAGATTTAAAGGTATGTTAAGTTTTGATCACGAACAGTATACCCATTTCCAGATAACTATATATATTATACAGATAATATATTACTATCCACTGAAAACATTTTGACAATCCTGTCTACATAGACGGAGTGTAGCTATCCAAATTTAAATTACTATAATTAATACATATATAGTTATATTGATAAAACTATACCTGAACAGGGGAAAAAAAAAAAAAGACAACTCAAAAATCTTCCTGCACTGAAGTAATAAGGCTCTCAGATGCATGGCTCACTGCCATGCATATATCAACATTCTCGTAAACTGGAAACAGACCCAGTCTCGTAAGTGAATGTCTGGAGAAGAATGCCCACTTTGGTTTCCTCTAATTAAGAAATCTTCCACAGACAGCATAGTTTTGCTGAACTTTCAATATATTCAAACTAAAAAGAAGGTATTTTGCCTAATTTAGAGCATGGGAACCTCCTCTTAACCAAAACAATTCACCAATTCTAATTATTCCCAGAAATCCATCAGACAAATTTATTGTCAACAACTACAGCGAGTCTATTATCTCCAGGCAGAACAAAGTTTGAGGTTTCTGTGACGGGCTGTGCTCCTAGCAGGAGATGCCATGCCTTCTCAGACTCCTGGTCACCATCCCTAGATTAAACTGGGATGTAAACACATCCTCTCCACTACCTCCTGCTGGCATCTGAGCAGGGGTCATGCTATATGGTTCGTTAATGAGAAAAATCTAATTCTCTGCACTAACTGAAGGAATAAAGAACATAAAATAGGACATTGTTTTCTGCCAGTGGATGTAATGGGCCGAGGGAGAGTTATGTGGGTAGAATTACAATAATAAAAAAATGTTCTGCCTGAGATCTGCTTACACCTAGAAGATGGTGGGGCCTGAGATTAGCATTCTCAGAGGCTTCCATGCCCCTCCAAGACAAAAGAACCATCGGCAGATGAGTTCAGGTGGAATGCAAAGAATCAATTTACTTTATGAACAAGCTCTGACTGGCTCGTTCAGACTTTCTTTCTCAGAGCTGGGAATTATCTTCATTTACTACCTGGCACTTCAACAAATTGCATACAACTAAGAAGGCATAAAACCTGGTACGCTGCTGGGTAAGTGCCCTGCCGCCCTTCTGCCTTTAGACTTTATGGTTTCTGAGTGTTGATATGATGCCTGCTGCAACAGAGCTGTGTTTTCGAGCAGTGGATTGGCACACACAAGGAGTCAAGTACGTCTGACAAAGCATCTAAGAAGTCATTAGATTCACGTTTCAGCACACCACCGTGGAAAACAAATTCCAAACCAAATTCATTTTCATGCCACATCACATCATAAGCCACCTGCCACTCTGGCCAGGTTGTTATCTAAGCATGATTGTTAACCTGTGTAACACCAACACAGATATTCATTCAATATGGTAACTACTCAGTGGTATCCAACATATAAAAACTTTACTGTTAATTAAATACCTCATTTAAAAATTAAAAAATTACTTGCATCAAGCTATCCGTAGAAAAGGATTCAAGGCACTCAGGAAGAGAGCCTATTTAGTTATAACATTAAAAACTACAGAGTGCACTGAACACAGGTCACCAGATATAAGTACAAGAACAAAACTAGAAAATAGTTTTTTTACTTACTTACTAGAGTAAGACTATGACAATGTCTTGGTAACGCAGGTAAGAGCATTGTACGATACCAGAAAGAGAGATATTGTCAGAAACAGAATATGTGCACGTGTGTGTATACACCTGTGTATGTACACACAGAGAAACATGACTTAAATTAATTAAATGAGGTATAATCTGGTTTCCACTATTATAAAATAATATGAATGTTGTGTTCAAAAAGCATTCACAACTGTGACTTTGTTTCTTTGCTTGCTTTTTTTAAAATCTACTTTAGACCTAATCAGGAAGCATGAGCATTCAAAAAGATGAAATTGCAAGGTCCAAATTTTGCTTTAAGTAAAAAGAATAACGAAAGACAGAGACTAAAGGGAAAAAAATACCTTTCTGCTCTTGATGTTAATCTGATGTGGCACTTTTTCATTCAAGGGAACAAAGAGGAAGCATGCACAGCACTGCCAGTCCGATACAAGAATGACTATTTCCTGCTTAAAAGCTCAGCTTTTCACTCCTTTGTTTTAGAGTTGAACTGGGTATATAACACTTTTCCAGTATGATGATTAACAGTTAGATGAAACATTTTTTTTCTTCCTTAAACAACAGCTTCATCTTCTTTTGAATTGAGTTACCGCATTGAGCGAACAGAAATAGGGATAAGGATAAAAAGATTCAAGTGAATTTCTAAAATTAGTTTTCCTCCAGAAATCAGTGCCAATTACATAAATTAACAGTTAAAATTCTTTCCTCTCAAAAAATAAGTTATTTTTATTGAGAATTAAAAATATAATCCTAGTCCAGCCTTAGACACATTTCTTCCATGAAAGTACAATCCATTTTTTTCCACACAGTGGATATATGGCTTCCTTAAATCTGAAAGCTGCTCTTGACTTGCACAGCTTTGAGAGAAGAAAGAAAATGGTGAACAGGACAACTAAATGAGACAAAGACAATAAACAGAAATGGTTACCAAGCTCTGGATCACTGCAGAAGTAGGTGAAGAGTTTGCATGTGAAGAATGGCTGGTATTAAAAGAATTACTCTAAACCAGATTTTAAGCCTCTATGGAGTAAATTTCTTACAATTAACACTGACATCATCAGCATCCCAGTTAAATATGCTGGGAAAACATTTAGCGTTAATGCAGTAAACATGGTTATAAACCCAACATCTAATATTCTAAAAAAGTGTCTTCAATTCTAATACAATTGACAGCCACAGCACATCTTGGAATACCAAGTGTCTGCTCAGAGAACTGCTCCACAGAAGGGCTGGGAAACAACCAAACAGTGTGAGCGGTAAAACAATGTGCTCAGCGCAGGTACAAAACCTGCTGGACTGTTCAGTGACTTTGCAGCAGAACTTACCCACATACGCATACAAAGAGTATTACTGTTGCTATCTACAACCACACATAAGCTTCTGTTATACTACTACTGAGTTTATCAGTTCTTTATATTCCAGCTTTAAAAAGAACAAGCATAATACAGAATTTTACTTAAAACTAAAATTTAGAACTGGAACAGAAACAAAAAAAAAATATGCAACTGATGAAATAATAATGGCTATCACCACCATCTGATAATAATAAAGAGTAATAAGGGGCTGTGTTACACGCCAGATTTAAATTCTTATGCATCCTCAGCTCCTTATTCCTTGACCAATCCCACTGAAAAAAAGTGCAGATCTATACTTTCTGCTCAGCAACAGAATAAATGAACAATATAAAACCAAACTTCTTTCACGCTGCCTAGCAGGAAGCATGTTTTTTATGTCATGGCATTGATTTCCCCTCCCTGCCCCAAATTTTTTTTTAATGACAATTTTTTAAAGTGAATGAGGTAATAGTTCTCTCCTAATTCACTGAAATGTTTCCCCCGCCTGAAATCTGTTCAAGGCGGCCAGACTTTACCCAATGTGTTGGTGATATGCTGGACAAATGAAAAAATGAAAAGCAAAAGCGTATAGACAAGAAATGTTTATTGAAAAAGAAAATAAAATTAAAAGACAAAAACGGGTGGGAAGCACAGCACACAGAACTAAGAATTAAAAAAACATCTTACATTCTGCCTTAATGGCAGCACAGTTAATAGGGACAAAGGGACGTCTTGCTGCCTGCCGCAGCCGGAGGGTATTTTTGCAGACCTGACGGGCCAGTTTTGTCCAACACGTTGTGTGAAGAAAGAAAGCTTGACGTGTTTTCACTGCCGACTTTGGACTTCCAGTGTTACGAACTGGAGTTCCCTGTGTGGCCTGCCGGGACATATGAGTTCTAACATGGGACTCCTACAAAAATAAAACAAAACAAAAATCATAACACATACATCTGAATCACAGCATTAAAAACATCCACAGTTTGGATAAATCCACAATGTTAATCAAATAATATGGGTAAGCACCACACACAAAAAAAGGGGCTTATGCAAGAAGCTGTATAACACAGCAGAGAGCTCTATTGTGAGTGGATATATAATGCCATTCTATATGAAATATAGTATAGTCGTATCAACATTTTATAGATAACACACCATTTGATTAACAAAATGATGTTTGTCCACCAAAACTGCATGAAGTAGATGTTTGTTTATCTAGGACTTGGTCATATAAAGACAGGGCAGGACCTGTACACTGTTCAGTTCTACTTAAGACAGGAAAAGGATTAATAAATTATGTTTTATAACAGTAAAGGTGAACACATACATAAAACCTCATTCCATTAAATTTTCAAATCACAGCAGTCTTGTATAAAGCAACACATCTTCGTTTTAGGAAATTTTATCTACGCAATCCTACCTCTGTAGGTTGGCTGGAAGACAGTTTATCTTCATCTGTCTGTGTGGGCATTTTCAGGCCACCATATTTCTTCCAATAAATCCAGCAAGATGCACACAATCTACACTGCATATTAGGAGGCCCCCAAGAATACCACTGGTGAGACTGTGGAGCTAAGGAGGAAAAAACAGCACAGCTGAAGTGGTGCATGCTACATTCAGTATAATAAAGCCAAATGCTCTAATAGATGGCATTCCCTATGAGAATTATATGGGTATTTAATACATTTCACACGGAGAAAAGAAGAACTTGGATTTTTAGTGTATTTTTTTAAAAAAGCCCCCCAAAAGTCAACTCCAAACAGAAATTTCAAAATACTTCCCTACTTAATTCAAACAAGGGACTCTGTATTGCCAAGATGAGATTTTCTTCCAGGGCACAACAAAAAACTCCAAAACCACTACCAACCAAAAAAAAAAAAAACCTGAACAGAAAAATAAACCCCAAACCCTATAAACATTCCACTATTTCTAATCTTACCCTGGAAGACAGGCTTATTAAGTTGCTTGCTACTTATCAGAATTGCTAAAGATCTGGGTTTTTTGCCCAAATCATGCAAAGTGAGTACTTATAAGTCGAGCCATATAAGAAAAGGACAAGCACTTCTCCTACTGACGTTGGAGACGCACATGTACCTTTATCTTCTGCATGTGGAGACTCAGCAGGAAACAGTAATTTAACCATTTTTTCTTTTCTTTTTGTAATCTTTCACAAGAAAACTGTTCTTTAAAAAGTAGGATACCAAACCCAACAAACAATATAACTGGAACTTTCTATATACAGAATATGATTTTAATTGCGTTGGTGTTAAAAGACACAGAGAGCCACAGCAATGATAAGTAAAGAATTCTGACATGGTAGGCCTTTTCAATTCTTTCCAGTTCTGGATTTTATTACATCTTCTTTCATATAACCTATGTCAAAAGCTGCTATTTCAAGAAGTCTACCAGGGACCACCAGAAATACACGAAATAGTAGAAAAAAAACCCAACATGCATACCCCCAACAACTACAGAAGTGGGGGCAGGGAACAACAACTCAAAAAACCCTTCAGACTTAGAGGAGAATCAAAAATAAATTTGAATCTAGTATTTTAAAGGTAAAGGAAAAACATTATCAGTGCCATCATATTATACTATTTTATCTTTCTGTACTTTCTGAATTGTTAAAAAAAATCATCATTTTTTTATGGAAGTGGATTTGAATAGTGATATTCAGCCAACATGGTGAAGCCAGCTCTAACTTACTTCTGCCACACAATTGAAAATTACCCTCCTCCTATAGCATGCAAACAAAAGTACATACATTTGTTTTAAAAAGTGCATATTAAGATTAAAAAATAATATTATTAATTATTTTTAAAAGTGTACTTACTATAGCAACTTTCACAAGCCCGCCCTATTAGCGAAGCCTGTGCCTGGTACGAGGCTCCCATTGCTCCATTGACTGCAGCAGGTTTCCCATTATTGCTGGATATTTGATTGGGATTTGGTTTATTGCTTTAAATAAAAAAATAAAAAAAATTGAAAAATTTTACTAACCAGTTAGTCAACATGAGAACAAACAATCTAATTCTGGAATTCTGATGTGTGGTGACAACATCTGTAAAAACTGCTGTAAACAACATGACTGATTTTTATACTCCTCTAGTATTTTCAGCACTGTAAGAGACTTGCTACGTGAAGAGCTGCTTTGATATTCAAGTTTACAGATCTTTATAAAATGCTCTCACGTGGTCTAAGCTAGTAGAAGACCAAGTCTTGGGGTCAAGCATTAGCATAAGCCTGACAACAGCACAGAATTTAAGAAGGCGATTCCAGTCAACAGATGAAGATTTACAAGGCGAGGCTGGGCTTTGGGTGAAGTGTAATAAGTAACAGCAGTAACACTGAATATAACGCTACAAGGCTGTCCACCCGAGAAGAGGTCCTGCAGCCTCGTATCTCAAGCAGAAGTAAATCCCTCCCCAGCAACTGCAGTAAATGTGATTGTCCTATAAGCCTGGCAAAGATCACCCATATATCAGCCTGTTCTGCCTGGATCGTGTCCTAAACTGCTTTTACTCTGAGAAGGCTGAACAACTGCTCTTGGATGAATTTTTCTATTATATTATTATGATGATTATTTTACCTACTAATACAGTGAAGTGGGACTTTAAGGTCAGTTAATTCAGAGAGAATTAATATACTCCTCAATAGGTTAAGTACAGTATCTCCAAAGCTCCAGCTCTGTGGGTGTTAATTACCTCTTTGACAAGCTATACTCTCAATACAATGCAAGGCTGGATACGCTGATTCCCAAGATGATTGTTCATTACTTTTGGTAGCATAAAATATATCCAAGATCAGTTAAAATGACTAACTGAAGAAACCTTTGCTGTATCAAGTCTCTACTCCAAATACCAGCAAGTCTGTCTCCTGCCTCCTCCTTTTTCACCATATCCAGTGACACTTTTACCATTTCCAGATACTCTTTATCAAGGACCTCGGGCTCAAGGTAAAAGAGAAGGGATCAAGAGATGATTACGTCTCCCATGTTATGATCTGTTGCTTAGTTACCTTCCAGAGAAGCCACGAATTGAAAGAGACTCCCTGGTATTAAGGACAGAACCTCGCTTTTACAGGAAATACCTTATGACCAAGTTCAAAAAGGCATTTGGTTCTGAGAATCAATTCTGCTCGGATTTCAGATAAAATAAATCAGTCTTGAAACAGAGTGTTAACAATCCATTTGCCCATGAGATTGCATAGTTATCAAAGACTTGAGAAGTCCCACCACCCTCTTACCATTGACTATGGATTTTGTCCTTACATGGAAGCAAAAGACAAAGAGAGATAAAAAGCACAAAATTCCTGCATTTCAAACCCAGTTTTGTCATTCAATACAACTTCTCCCTACTGTGAATATCTTGGCAGAAGTCCTGAACTGTCCACATGGACCAAGGAAATGAAACTAAAAAAGCATTATGTAAAGACTGAGCACCTTAAAGTTTTCCTCATACTTGAGTTTTCAGCTTTTTAAAAAAAGATACCATTTACTAGCTCATTAATTAGCTCATTCATTAGCTTATTAAGCTCAACATGAGCCGGCAATGTGCACTAGCAGCCCAGAAGGACAACTGCATCTTGGGCAGCATCAAAGCAGTGAGGCCAGCAGGTCGAGGGAGGTGATTCTGCTCCTCTACTCTGGTGAGACCCCACCTGGAGTACTGCGTCCAGCTCTGGGGCCCCCAACATAAGAAGGGCATGGACCTGGAGAAGAGAAGGCTCTGGGGAGACCTTATAACAGCCTTCCAGTACCTGAAGGGGTCCTACAGGAGATATGGGGAGGGACTCTTTATCGGGAAGCATAGCGACAGGATGAGGGGTAATGGTTTTAAATTGAAAGAGGGGAGATTTAGATGAGATATTAGGAAGAAATTCTTTACTGTGAGGGTGGTGAGACACAGGAAGAGGTTGCCCAGAGAAGTTGTGGATGCCCCATCCCTGGAAGTGTTTAAGGCCAGGCTGGATGGGGCTTTGAGCAACCTGCTCTAGTGGGAGGTGTCCCTGCCCATGGCAGGGGGGGCTGGAACTCGATGACCTTTAAGGTCCCTTCCAACTCTAACCATTCTATGATTAGAGACTTCAAAACCCACAACATTTCTTAAGAGATGAGATTAAAAGACTGAATTTAACAATCTGCTGTTTGTATTATTAAATGGTTAAGAGAGAAAAGTCTGTATGAGATATGGAAATGAAGCTCTGTTGTATACAATTTATACAAGTCATCAAAAAGACAACAGTAGATTTTCAAAGTATTTAATTTGATATTCTAGTCTTTTGCTATACAAATACTCATAACAATGGGAAATTCCCATATATGTAAACTGAATATACCCACAGAAAGCTTAAAAGAATGTCATCTGTAATCCTTTCTTTTCTCATAATCATGAGGAAATTATGAATGTGAAAGAGACAGATTATATCTTGTTTCTGTAAACTACATGTTAACAAAAGCAAATACAGCACTGGGTTAAAATCTAAAATAACAGATTAAAACCCCCTCAGAACAAAACAGATTTCATTAATAAGACTTGCTCAAAGATTAAAGATTTCAGGCTGTGTGATACCTTTAATTTACAGCCAGAACATCTCTTGTCTCTAGCAGAAGAACAGACTGTATCAGCAAGATTAAAACTGTAATGGGAATGTATCTGATTTTATTTGTAACTACATTAACAACTTCTTCTACTTTGAAACATTGCATTTACACAAATAATGAAGTGTTGTGCTACAGGGATTCAGAATCCATTATTCTGGAAAACCTGCTTTTTAAATAATAAGGCCTTTCTTGCATGTGAGCAGTCCACGTAGCACTTGATTACGTTTTGTAAAACTTTCACTGTTCCAGAACAGGCAGTTTGCAGGTCAAAGACAATGGGCCGAGTTAAGTACAAAGGTTTCACTTATGACAAGAGTTTGTGGTATTTTCTGATTATAACTCTGTGTATTCTGTTTGTATATAACAAATATTTAGAAAGTAACTATTAAAAAGATGACTAAGAAAATATCATGCATGTCACTGCATGTTACTGTTTCAATTTTACCTGTACATTATTCAAAAAAAAGACTTTATTGTTATACTCACTAGGTGGGGATGTATACTTGTTTCAATTTACTTTCTGCTTCAGCCGCTTTCAGACGTTTCTAGTTGAAAAATTAACACATTAAAATATTTTATTATATTCAAGTATGAGATTTCATAAAACTGCACACAATCCATCTTTAAATTATTTCTATTTTGTGATTCCACAAGAGCCTCCAAAACAAGCATAGAAATCTACAAGATGAAAACCATGAAAAACGAGTTCTCTATTTATATTATTAGTTTGAAATTACAGTATACTGTTCTCCCCAGTAAAACTCACAGGCTACAACGGAACTGTAAAAACGACAATTACAATTCACATAAATTACATCTACATAAACATGTAGGACATTGTGGCTAACCCTCACTGCAGAGTAAGTGGAAAATAATGAATGAAATTGCAAATGATGAGGTCCTCATCAGTCACGTAACTCAATACTTGTGCGCTCTGTCAAGCCTGGGGCTAGTATTTTATAAGCAGTATAAGGAAAGGGAACAGTAAAGTCCACTGACTGTTAGAAATAACTAAACATCTGCTTCTGTTAAGTGCCATTTAAACTGTAGCTCAGGAACACAGCAGCAGCAGCCAGCCACCCTACTGTCAAAACAGTCTGAGAAATTTACTAAATTCTTTCTTCATACTTGCAACAAACTCACAACGTGTTGCACTCAAGGTAGCAATGTTAAGAAGTTTTAGTTATTGCCATATATTACAGAAGTAACTAAGACGATTTTTTCATCAATGGCACAAGAAATGCAGAGTTCAGATGTCTACTGGTTATCTGAAACGTTTGTATGTAAAAGATGAAGGAAGAAAGATTATTTCCCTGCTCTTCCAGTACCTCAAGACATTACTTCTGTTCACTTGGAAAAAACATAGAAAGGAGAAAAGGAGCTGAAACAAGGTCAATTCTATCGCAGAGGAGGAAAAAAAAAAGGTGGGGGGGAGGATATTGATATCCAGCGATAACAGACCAACGCTACCTCCCTGCCACTCAAGACTCCCCCTTTCTTTATCAGGTGTTCAAAACTCAGTCGTCCATTTCTCCTACAACAGCCAAGTCTCTTCTCTGCTATACTCCTATTTTCTGATATCCAATCTCTGCAATGTTCACAATCCAGGAAGATATTTCCTATCTTGAGAAAAGTATCATCAAAAGACTCTGCCCTGAGAGTCTCTTCCTGAGCCATGGGGCGAGTTACAGGGTTAATCAGCTTCACTGGTGGAGCAGCCTGAGTAAGCCTCCTCACCTAAGCCACTGCTCTTTTCCATTTCAGACAGTTGCCTCTGTGCTGCCCATCACCATAACTCTCATTTATAAAACCTGCATTTTTGAGGAGCAATCTATGACAAATAAGAATCCTAAGCAGTCCACACCACCACAAATTAATTCCCGTGCGATACAAGAGTCCTTTTTCATTTATTTCCAAGATGGGCTTTATTTTTTTTATCAGTTTTTTGCTGTTCACAGGTGCCTAGCTGCATTTGGAGCTACAGAAGTGACTTCCATTGACACATCTGGTGCAGTTGCAGTCTTTCCCCAGCACCAGGCTTAGCAATGCCACACTACCTTCAACAGGCCCAGAGCAGAAATGCAAACACCGTGTGCCCTGCCTCCCTAAGCTGGTTTTTCCATCAGCGAGAAGGAAGAAGAGCAGCAGCAGGCTCCAAGTCTCACAAACTGATAGCTTTTAATCTGAGAACTTTCCACAGCCCCAGCAGAAGAGCTCTCCACAGTGAACTCTTTGTGCTTAACAGTGTCAGGCTACAGGGTTTCCATAACTGTCTCTTTTCCCTTTTCATGTTATACCCAACAATACAGAGTTTGTTTTCCAACTGAAAAAGCATGGGAGACTGCAGGTCAGAAGGTAACACGTGTTCCACATGGGTTCATAACAAACTGGTCCCATTCTACAAAAAGAATGAATAAATCTCACTACAGACCTAGCAAGATCATCAGAGCAAAAGAGAGAAACACCATAAAGGGTAAGAAATGAGGAAAGCAGCCTTGAAGGACCATCAAAATATAAAGGTGTTCGTAGGAAGCTGTATTAAGCCTTGATAGCAGTGTCAGTGAGAAGTGACTATATACGTTAATTAAATTTTAGCATACTTTTAATACCAGCATGGGGGTTGTAAGGAATGCAATTTTAGCAACTGCTTTCCTCCTTTATTTACTAAAGTAAATGACATACTGCCTTCTACAAAATAATGACACAATGCAATTTAAGTATAAGCTATACTTTTACGCACTAAAACTATGGTTACCATTGCTCTCTAAAAGCAACAGAAAATGTCACAGCTTGAATTCACACTGACCTATCAACTTTTAAGTACCGAGATAGAAGAAAGGTTGCAGAAACAAAGCTATCAACAAATAGTTGCAACTTCTGAGATGAAACCTCTGCCTGTTGAAATTTAGAGGATGAAAACTGATAAACTGTAAAGGCTTGAAGTCGAAATTGAAAACATTTAGATGGTAACAAAGCACCAGTTTGTAACAATGAGGGTAATAAATCACTGGAGCAATGTAACAAAGAGACCTGATGCTTTTCCTGAAAAAAAAATTACATCTGATCTTAAACAGTAACTATATCAAACAAGTCTTACAGACTGCATTGTAGGGGAGGTCAAGCTACACTAAAGCAGCTTTTCTCCTGGGCTCTATTACTTTTAATCAACTACCCTTGAAACCAAATGTTATTTCTTTTTAAGAACTTTTGTTATGAGTATCAACTGACAAATATCCTAAGAAATTACAATTTCCTTATGTTAGTACTGTTTTCAACAGTGGAAATAAATAAATGTCAAGGAAATGCAATATGTTATTGTAGTACAGTAATTTAGTTATCCTTACATATGTTCTTCCTTCTTCTGTTGAAAAGTCTCAGTAAAAGTCTTTTTGCATTGAATCAAATTTTTAATGAGAACACCACCAATAATGAGAACACATTTCATTCAGCGGAACGAGCCACCTGGCCTTCCTCAAACAGTATATAATGTAGTGGTCATGAAAGGTGCCATATCACCAAGAATGATTACTGGAGACCTGAATTAGTTTTGCTAGACAGGCTCAGCACAGACTGAGAACTTTAACATATCTATTTCCCTTCACCTTGACTTGAAGGGAACATGCTCTGAAGGCAAAGTGGCAGCAGTATCTCCGCAGCCATTAAATCACCACCTTTAGCTACCAAGCAAGAATAACATTTAGTAGCAATTATGACTAGGAAACCTTTTTTATGCCTGCCACAATGCAGCCAACTCGCACAAAGAAATAAAGATAATTAAAGAGCATATTTTCATATTAAAATCACACTGATCTAGAATTCAGGGCCTGTATTTTATGCCTAAGATTCAAGTATGTACATCGACCTTTTTGTCTTCCCATTCCCCCAAGCTGCCCTTCCCCTCAAGCCTGATATTTAGAGAAGAATGACTCTGAAATTGCCACTTTCTTACTGAACATATTTCCTCCCTGAAATACATTCAATTATCACAGCTTGTTTCTGGTGGGGAAACAAACCCCTACAGACATAATTTTTGCTGAACTGTATTATTTGTGCCATTCTAGAACAAACTAAACAAGCGCAGGATGAAGTTCTGATCTTTTGTTAGGAAGGATTACAGAAATTGTCACCAGGATAGAAATGAAGTATTTGGCCTACTCTGGTGTTGTTATTGATGAACATGCACGACCCTGAAAGAAGATGTCTAAAGCATTAAATCTTGCGGTGCATGGACATGTTCTGAGTTAGGATGTTCTAAATTTACTTAGTTACAAGTAAAACTCAGGGATTTATAAGAGTATTCAAGCTGTAGATAATCGTAAAGCCTATGTGTTTTTCTTGTACATGAGGTTAAAATCTAATCCTGCAAAAGGATACATAAACTCAACACACCATCACACACCTTGCATCATCCCTGCAGCAACAGAATCACAACGAAGCCCTAGGGCACTTTAGAAAAGGGAGTCTCAGTCTTTCACCAACCACTCCAGAGCAAGTATTTCAGAAAAATTTCATGGGAAACAAGCTCAGTCTCTGAGCAACCTAAGAGTGTTGACAAAAGTCAACTTGCACTTCAATTTATCCTTTCTCCATGGCTTTCAGTATCAATGAAATCCTTCTATCTGATTTTTCAATATCATCCATTGCCCAGTCCTTAAGAGCTAACAAACAGCACAACAAATCTCTGCTGGCAATACCTTTCTAGGATAAAGATTAACAGTGAAAATAAAAAAAGTGTTAAAAGTGAAATGAATGGCAACAAACTCAGAAAAACATGCTTTTATACACAGCATGCTATCTTCTATTTGTATGATCCATAGAACTAAAAGGTCCTACTGATAGTCCAAGACTCTACTATGTAGTAAAAGACTTTACCCTTACTTTCCATATCCTAACAAGATAACGTAGAAACACTTTCAAATAAACCAGAACAACCTGAAGCAATCATCCTTCTGACACACTAGATCCATCTAACAATACAGCTGTAATCATTACAGCATAAAACTTATTTTCAATTTGCTGTACATAGCCACTAATTATGCAACAAGAAGGTACAAACTTAAATGTTAAATCAGAAATGAAAATGAAGTATTTTATATTTATCTTATATATCTTAAACAAGGAGTAAAAATATAAAAACTGCAATATATGAAAAGCATCAATACTGAAATTTTGCCTAAATCTGCTTAAAATATTCCAGTTTTGGTACGCAATATAATCATATCATGTTTGTGCTCCAGAGCAACCCAAACAATTGAATATTCAATGAGAAGGATGAACACATCCACTACATGCAGAACGTTCTCCGTTTTTTAAAATCCTGGTAATGCCAAAGTAATGTTTTATCATGGAGTACCAATAAAAGGTTCATAATCTTAGCAGCCACTTTAACACAGTGTATTTTTCCTTTTCCGTCAGCCCATGCACAGCTTCACAGCCTAAAGCATTTGCTTCTTATCCCAAACTGCGGCAAGAACAAACTAGGAATCACATAGCCAGAAACCAGCATACAATACAAATTGGCTTAAAAAGCTCTTCACAGCTATGTGATGTACAGTAGGCATCAGAGGATTTGACAATGCACCCTGTGAACAGCACAAAACCACTGATCTATAGCTCAAAATATTACTACAGGCCTCCCACTATATTTCTTTTTAAGAACACAAACAGATTTTAATGCTTTAACAAGTTCGGATTTTTTAAGAACATGGCAGACCGGTTCATGCTGAAAGTCATTAAATTACCTGCTGCACATATCTGTCAGTGGTTTTCCACATGTAATAATACTCAATGATGCTAGTCAGTGACTTCCAAGGGAGCTGAAAAACATTTGTTACAAATTAAAGCGGTTCCAAGAAACTGCAATGTTCACATCTTATTAAAACACATGTTAAAGTCAAGTCTAGTTGATACAAAAATACTAAAATGTGAATATATTAAATACCTACATTAAAATCCATACACAAAGGAACACATTACTATTAATGATACACAACCCTTCCAACCCTTCTAACAAGGATGCAGAATTACAACAATATTATACATCCATATGCAAATGTAATTTATTCTGTTTAAGCCATACAGTTAAACAAAATGATCAAAACAGAATCCAGATTCTGGATGATCAGGAAAAACAGAAGGTAATATCTCTATTATGAAGTGTATCAGGACTAAAATAAATCATCTTGACAAGACTGTGTTCGAGTCTCATGACAATTTTACTCTTAAAAAATACAATGCTTATTGTACTTAGTTCAGAGGTTTTTGAAGTCCCATAACAACTCAGCCGCTCATACAATACCACTCGTTTTGTATAAACCTCCACATGCTCTCAACCATTAAACAAGAAACTAAAGGGTGCTTGGGACAAATGCTACCTTGAGCAACAAGAGTGATACTGACAATATTTCAGCTCAGGGCAATTGATGATGATGATGATTATTTTGGGTGCACGTGTTCATTGGTATGAAAATGTATTAGCCTAAGTTTAGGAGAGAAAATAAAGCATACAGCAGCCATTTTTAATTACTACCAAATAATCTATTTAGCTCCATATATCCTTCTATAATTTAATAATTCTCTTACAAAATTCATGCATTTTTTCTTCATAACCTGGAAACATGCTACTATTTTGTGCATGGTATTTTCTAGAAGCATGCATTAACACTAATATTCTCTGCTTTTCAGAAATGAGGATAATTTTTAGGAAATCCCAGAAAATACATGTGTGGAAACTTACCTTTCCAACATTACTCACTCCACTTTGGAGCCTTCAGCAAAAAGAATTGGTTCTTGAACCTTTAATTAAGTTCCTAGACCAACAGAGGAACACCCTATGAAGCTGCCTCTCCCTGCACGCAGGAGCTCACAGCCAGTTTTCCAAGATGCCTGCAGACACTAGGAACTGAGACCAGCTCCCACCTCTGCCTTTCAGGAGCCAGGATTCAGATCCAGACTCAGCTGTGAATTCTTTCTCAGGCAGTGTACCACACTGTGTAAATCCCTGTCCATTTGCATTTTAATTAATAAGTAGCAGTGTAACAAATGCATAACCTGATGTTCCAATAAACAGCAAGATAATTTGGTTTACTAAAATCCTTTTACTTTCTCAGGCAAATTATGCCTTAAGAGAAATCTGCCCAAGCAAAGGCCAGTGATGGGAACGTGTGTTTGATGTGAGGTGACAGATGAGCTGCTTCTCAGCCTCTAGGTCCATATTCTTCCTGGCACCCAGATGAAACACTGTCACTCCAACTACGTGCCATTCTCAACGAGTACATTTTAGCATCTCCAGATTTATTTTCCTTCCTGAATGCTTATTAACACATTCATGCTATAGAGTATGCTCGACCTTCTCTAGAATATACTTTAATTTAACTATGATTGTGACACCTTTATGTTCATTCACTCAGTAGGCATCTACAATTAAAGAAAGATAATTAAGGTGCTTGGACTGGATAACCATAATCCTTTGGATTCACAACTCAGAAAACCTGTTTGACAGATGTAGTGTGACTATCCTGTGTTCTGTTTACCTACGCACCTAAAGGACAAAACACTGCAGAGACATGAATTTTCCAGAGGTTGCTCTCAACTGCCAGAGAAGCTGTGAACAGCCACAGAATAACACACTGTTCGTGACCGAATTTTATTAAACACTAATTGAAAGAAGCAAAATGGCCATCTGCATGCCATTTGTGTAGGAGAAAAATAGCAAAGAGGTGTCAGCAGTACAAAAACAAGGGAGAGGGAATTTTGTTTCTTTAGTTTCTGTAGAGCACTGGACCACTCAAATCAGACCAGCATGAAAAACGCAGGATTATAAAGTATCTTAAAATGAACATGTTATCTTTAAGGCATGTTTTCACAATTTTATGAAGATGGAAAACTGTTGCTCCTGTTTTCCATAAATGGTTCAAGTCTGATTCCCAAGGCCTCTCCTGGCATATTTGAGATGTAACAATTATAAATTTGTGAAAACTGGTGATAATGAAAAACTAAGAACTGACAAGCATAACAGCTGTCTCTTACCATTAGGAAAACAGTTATATTTGGACAACATAAAATATTCAGTCTTCTCCCATTCTACTACCCTGGGATGTGAAGTAATTCAAGTAAATCAAGTAAATTCAATTAACTTAAAAAGTTTAGATTCATTAGGATTCACATAGGTTCTTAAAAACAGCAGAGCATTAACAAATGAGCTCCTGTAACAGTTGATGAGTCAACAGCTGATGAAAATGATTATTCAATGGCTAGACTGGTAATTTGATAACAAACGAGCTTCCGTCTATTAAAAAAAAGGTAAACTCCTTTACATCATTTAATTTAAAATAATTGTCTTGCTTGCTAATATTTAATGTTTATAGCTTAACGTTTGAGCTGCACATTGAATGTCAAATAGCGCCAGTTCTTACTAATTGCTGGAAAAGTAAATGAGCCTGCCCTTTAGAGAACTATCACGTAAGGGCTACGATTGCAGCTGCCGGCTTTATAAATTCAGGACAAGTCACAAAAGGCAACTCAACTCCTCTGGCACATGACAACTCAAGCAGGTACAACATAACCCTTCTGCTTCGGGAGACTGCTACCAACCACTTTCTGGCACGCTACACAGCCATCTTGCCTGCACTGTGGCATTAAACTGCTTAGGTTCAAGTTTAATCTCTGGCACCGCAGCATATAATTTTATTAGATCTTACGTGGATACTCAAAAAGTCAGCATGAACCAGTGCATTAGCTACTTTGCCCATGCTTTTACACCATGTATAAGAGTACTTACTTTTCAATGAGTAGCCACTGAAGAGAGGGATGATAATAGATAAATGTGTTCTCATTCATAACCACTGCTTAAGTGATACAAATTTACACCTACCTCACCCTGCAGAAACTTTTCACATATCCACGACCTAAATCTTGAAGGACTATTTTAGATGATTACTTAAAACCACATTTGTTTTCAAATCCCTATACCTTTCAAATGCTACATAGCAAGTGAGAACATGTGAATTTTACTCTAGAGAAATTAGATTACACAATGATTAATGCCCCAAGATTACACAATGATTAATGTACCTGAAAGCTTCCAATGACATAGAATTAGATTAAGATTGTGTGCAGTTGTCAATACCACATAAATTGGTACGTAAAATAGGTGCTCTTCTAATGATGTTTTAGAAATGGCATGCCACTTTTCCAAAGGTTAAAAAAAAATTAAAGATTTAAAGACAGACAACATCCCTGTTCTAACTAAATGAGATTATAATTAATTAGTGCTCCATATCTATTTCTGCTTCAACTCATCATTAATGTGCCCTCAGTGGGCTACACAGATCTGTAGATCTGTTTGTGTCCCTCACTTGGGGAGGAGAGTAAGGGAAAAATATCTGCGTTCTGGGACGGATGAGTCAGTGAAAGAGGGAGGGTATCAGGAGCCTACCTGAGATAAAAACTGAACACTTTAAAGAGCTTCTAGTAGGCTCACTCAGATATCTAGCATTTGAAGATTACAAACGCGTGATTCCTGCAACACATTACTGTACTGTATCACATTACTGTATGCGCATCAACAAAATTACATACAACACAGAAATTATACAGAAAATAAAAATATTACATAAATACCAGAGACAAGGCTTAGATATATTTGGTCACAAACTGTGTTGGGACTGAACTTGTAAACAGCTGATAAAATCTGTAATACACACTTTAGGCATTTTGAAAAGCTGAATACTATATATTAAGAGACATTTAGTTAGAAGAGATAGCTACTGAACTATTGAACAATTACAGCTGAGGACCATTTTTCTGTATGATAAATAATAAGGAATTGTAATTTATGTCAAGATTTCAGTTCTAAAGCTCCATAAAATGAACTTAACAGAGCTATTCTATCCATGATGCAATTTTCAACCTTATGTGATGAACGCAGTGAACATTTTCTCCCTTAGGAATCTCAAAATTAAGCATGCGGATATAATACACCTGTTAAAATGTCATTTCTTCAGAAAAACAATAGCCTTCCCTTCCCACCTTCATGCAATTATCTGTTTCATTTCAGAACTGTGAAACTGAAGAAAAGACAGCTTCGCTCAGTGCCCAGCCTCCTCCCACTGTCCCACGCTCTGTCTTGGAAGGACTTCTACATTTACCATGGAATACTATTTTCCCCTCACAAAGATTATTAATAATATCTGCAAAGAAAAAAAGCTCTGAGCTCTCAAGAGTCAATCAGAATGAGTTGTGAAAATGTTTCAATCGACTTCAGTCTTAAGTAATAGAATTCCTTTGGCTCAAATCCTAACTTTTTCACAAAGCCCAACTTGAACTTAGTACATCAGAGGAAATCTTTTTCCTTGAAAGAAACAGGCTCTCTGAGAAGCATGCAAAAAACATTGCAAACAAACTACTAGCAATTCCAGCAATCAGCGTTAGAATAAATTTCTTTTAATTAATCTGCGTTAGCATTCAGCAAATTATAGTTTTGCTGCCCTATTGTCTGATACTTCAGTACCAAAACCAGTACTAGTTATAACATTCTGGAAAACATTTCCTTTACTTTTCACAAGTGCCAAAATACCTAATATGTCAAAATAATTCCCTGCTGTGCACTTTAAAGGCTATCTGAATATGAATTTCTTTCAGCTAACCATAGAGGGAAATCCCAGCTTTCCAAAAACACTCAGGGGAATCAGCCATGTAGCTGCTAATGAATTTCACTGGAAATTGTGGAAAAGCTCTGTAAAGCTGTTGGAACTTTTTCAGATCCTTGTAAAAATCCTTATCAAAACACATCAGTATGAGACATCCTGCCTGGTATTAAACCATTAAACAGATTATCTTCTGTCAACATCTTTCCAAAGAATGGCACCGAATAAGAAAGCACATTGACTTGCATCCAGATAAAAATGTGTATGTTAATTACACTTCAGCTACACAGGTTTCTGCTCTAGCTAATCTTCCAAACCTACAGAAAGCAGTTATGCACACCCATGTGAAAAAAACAGTAACAGAAAAGTGGATTACTTTTGTACTTACAAAGTCTTGTCGAATGTCATTGAAGTCCTTGCCATACTTTTCCAGTGCCTCTTCAAATAAACTAGCTTCTGATGCTGACCACTCCTCCATTTCATCTCTACACAAGACAGGCCCTCCCAGTGGCACTAGAACACTGATGGCACTGCTCAAATCATAGTTGTGTTTATGCAGTGTATCCATTGCATGAAACTAGCAAGGAGAAGAGAATAAAAAAAAACGTTTTAACAGACAGCAGTCCATTTCAGTTAATGCAAATTCAACGTGTTATTTTCTATAAGCCATACAAGAAGCTTCAACTAATGCTAAATTTAGAATCTATCTTTATATCATAGGTTTTCTGCTGTGGAACATAAGGAAAATAAATTGTTTATTACTTAATTTGGGAAAGGAAATGCCTTAATAAAATATTTACCAAAAATGACATTAGTTTATTAGTTCCTGCAAATTACTAGCAAACATTTCTAGAGAATCTTTAGTTGTAGAAATTGGCTCCAAGTAACCCAATAGAGACAGTAGTATATATTGACTGAGGGGTCATTTTCAACTAAGAGAAGTTCTAAGCAGTAGCTAAATAGCTGTCGAGACGTCTATGTACTCAATATTCTCATTGTTGGGGAAGGAAGTCATTTATTGTTTTCATTATCGTCATACTGAAAAACAAGCAAAACTTTTGTTCCTTGTTCAACTCTGCTGTCAGAGATGGGTAAATGAGGTTTCTTGGCTTACTTCACTTTCCTTTATAAAAGAGGAAAATAGAAAATGAGCAAGTTATAGCATTTCACTCTAGAGGTAATACTGAATGCTCACATCACTAACCAATTACGGGGAATAGGAAAAGTAAACAACTACGTCAGAAATCCACCCGCAGGGAAAATGAGAAACGTACAGGAAGCCTTTCTGACTCAGCAGCCCAAAAGATCCCACCACCACAATCTTAAATTGCTGTGCTGCAGGAGCTATTAGAGATATAAAGCCCAATAATGTGTGTGACTGTGTAACATCAGTCTCCCACTTATTTATCCCACCACAGCGATGAGCTGTACGCAATCTCATACAGCCCTAAACTCTACTCATGAGAGGGGACATCCAAAACTTTTCAAGGAAGGAACACTCTTGCATGATGTGTCAGTATAGCATTCTCAGAGCAAACCCAGTTGAGCTTCTGCATACAAACATACTGCAAATAATGAATTCTCCTTATCTTTTGCCATCTCCTGTGAGTGCCTAAAGACTTGCTCCAGCTTTCAATATATGTCTTTGAAGGCTATCAAGCACAAGATTCTTGAATTGTTTCATCTGCAAGAACTAATGTCACTCTTATCCTACAACAAGTCTTTTTACTTATGGTTCAAGTCAAATTCACCAGCAGCCTTGAGAAAAAGCTATTGTTAAAATGAAGTATTCTAATATGGAAATATGTAACGATGTCTAAAATCCATCATCTTCAGATTAGAGAATAAAATGAAATACTGGTTTATTGCTTATCATTCAGGCAGCGAGTAAATCAGGCTTTAAGACTGAACACTCACTATATGTTACCAACATTTAAATTTTTGTTTCAATTGCAGCCCTTGTGGAAAAGCAATACATACCAGGCATTTTCCAAATAGCTGCTAAATCTGGATCTATTCACCGAAACCAACTTTCTTAAGAATGACAACACAAGTGAATAAATAAGGATCTTGCTCTTGCCTTACGTTAATTTTCCCATCTATAACAAACATCTGATTCCATAAAGATTTTTTTTTTTTTATATTACTAAAGAAAGGATTCATAATGAAGTCTATGGATAAAGTACTATCTTCACAGAGCTGTTCTGTGACAGAACACCACAGACAAGTTCCCATGATAACACACTCTGCCTTCTACAGGTTTGTCAGCCCTCATTTGCAATCAAATTCCCATGCGGCAGCAAGTAAACTGTGCTCGCAAAAGCAAGAGCAGCCTGAAGACATCACTACAGCTCAAGACAAAAAGTCCTGGAGTATCTCCTTTTTATCTGATTCACTCAAGGATGAGAGGACTGCAAGAAACAACTAGTGGTAACTGATACCTAAGGAGACATCCAAAACCAGATTTACTTCCTCACAGTAAAGTAGCATGGGCTCTTCCAAGTGATACAAGAAGCAAGTGATTCCATCAACCTGCTTTGCTTTAATGGCTCTAACCATCAGTGTATACATTATGCAGTGTCTAGGAATCTGAAACAGGAAGTCTTCCCAGTTTCCTCCTCTTCTCAGAGAACTTTCATTATAAAATAAAACACTGCCTCTGAGGAGGCCAGAAATGCAAGTTGTTTGTCTCGCAAGTCTTTATCACTGTAAGAAAAGAACATTTACTATAATCTAAGAAGGTAAACACACATTGTTTCATGTCTTTCAGTAGGGTTTTCTTAAAAGCATTGACAGTTTCCTGCCTTGTCTCATTACCTTACCCATGTTTTCAAAATAAGGAAGCCTGAAAGTAGCTCTTACTTGCTGTTAAGCTGCAAGACCCCCCCTATTGTGTACATCCACCCTGAATTTGCTCATGTCTATAACCTATACATTTATTGCATTTTTTTAATCAGTCTGTTTACAGTCATCTCTAACTGAAACAACTAATTCGGAATACTGGAAAGCCAGAGGTGTGGTGTACAGAAATCCCATTAATAGCTCTTCATGTGCAAGAGTTATCTGCCTTGCATGAAGAATACAGACAGTATAATTTTCTTAGTGTTGTGCACCTACATCCCTTTCAAAGCATAAATAAGATATACCACAAGTTCTGCAAACGTCTGTACTAACTTAAACTCCTGCTCAAAATATGCTCCCAATTAACATAGGAATGTCTGAAAGAGTAACTACTACAATGACAAATACATCTTTTCTTAACTTAGAAGGAAGTACATTGCCAAAGAGCAAAAGAG
Organism: Numenius arquata; assembly: GCF_964106895.1. Classification (NCBI taxonomy): domain Eukaryota; kingdom Metazoa; phylum Chordata; class Aves; order Charadriiformes; family Scolopacidae; genus Numenius; species Numenius arquata. The sequence goes on from NC_133577.1 coordinate 40,111,591, forward strand.
AAGGGTTTTAAAAAGCTGAGGGGGTAGGAAAATGAGAACAGACAGACACAATAATTAAACCTGGGGTGGCTCCTCTGGTGCCTCATTATTAGATATGCCTTTCATTAAGTGTAATGGAACTTAATGGATCATTTGCAATGCAGAAACATTTATATGGCACTCAAACACTAAACGTATCCCTTTATTAGCAGCACTGCACACATACTTTCAAACAAGAAATTGCTATAAGGATGAATCTATTCTATTAATCACTGAATACAGTAAGAAGGATGTGCAATGTGTAGGATTTATAAGAAATTCTTCATTCAATGTAATCTTAATAAAATGAAAAACATTAAACTAAAGAACTATTTTGATGGGAAAAAAAAGCATATACTGTGAAGAGAATTACACTGGTAAGGTCATAGCAGCAAGTGTCAAACAGAAAACTCATTCTAAGCATTACTGAAAACATTACATTTTGCCACTGCCTTTACAACAGTACAATAGTTCAGACTAAGTCAGTTTCCCGTTTAATAGTCTTTGTGTACACTGCAAAATGTAAGAAATGAAATATTTTTCTCATCACGCTAATGAATATGTTTTATCTGGAATATAAAATTGCCCTACTGAATCAGACTGGTCATCAGCAGCAGATGTTACTTAGAGAAAATAAGTCAGTTGAACCACAGTCTGAGGTCAATTCCCATTTCACTCACCAAAATCTACAAAACTTGGGAATTAGAAATGCCTGATGGTACACCTCTCCCTGTTCTCCTCAGTACCCATGGTCCATATTTTTTTTAACCCATTTTTTAACCTGCTGATATTGCCTGTTCCTACAAAATTTTATAGCACTAAAATCCAGCTCTACAGCCACTATATAAGGCAGTACCTTAACTATTTTAAAGTGATCTGTTTCATTCAGTGTCCTCTAGTTTAACATACTCAAGCAAATGATGAATAGCAAATCTACTTTAGCCTTAACTATCATCTTCACGATTCTGCAAAAAAAAATATAAAATAAACAACTCTTGCTGATGTCTTTGCTTATCTAAGTCAGACCTGATGTTATGAAACAGTAGGTTTTTTTCTCTCACATAGTTTTCCTGGTTCGCTTTTATTACCGTAGCATATCTGTCATCTCAGCTAATATGAATATACAGAGACAAAAGTTTGGTCTGTAATTGATAAATTTTTAATTTTCCTCTAAAAGATGCAGGTGCTTATATTACAGTGAGTACTTCAACGAACTAAAGAAACATCCTAAGGATGTTCTAAGTAAAGGGTTCTTCAAACGGTGCTTAACACAGTCTGATTGCTCATACTTTAGAACATTTACTAACACACAGGTATAGCAAGTACAAAATATCATCTAAACAATTTTCCATCAGCTTTATTACTGCATACTTTAAGTCACACTATTGATCAATTATACCAAGTGAATCCTTATACAACATGTACTATCCACCCTGCTGTGGAAATTATCACATATATTATATTTAAATAAATTTCTGCTAAAGCCAAGCGATATACAGTGTGATTACAAGGGCAGCACAAACATGCTTGCAGAAAACACACAGGATTACCTAAAATACACACAGACACCTTGCATGCAGGCATCTAAAGAAAAACAGACATCCAGAGGGACAGGGACTCTGGATGAATTCACAGATGTAAAAAAAAAGTTGTAGGGATTTTAACAAGCCACCTACCAGTGTGATGTCTCGGGAAGCAGCAGCTGCACTCATGTGTAAACTCGGTTGCCTGACAGAACTGCTGCAGTCCAATGCTCGAGCAAATGTGCCAACAGCACTACAACAGAGAAACAGTAGACAGTAAAGGCATAGAAAGATTCAACCTTCTTTTAATTTTTATCAGACTCTATGTCATATTGATAAAAGCATGCTTTTAAAAATAAAAGTCACATACTGTTACTCTTAAGATTTCAGATCTTTGCTAACAAAGGACAAAATGATAAAGACAAATCACCAAGCATTGCAGTAAAAATCCTGACTTTCTCCCCCAAAATTAACAACCTACATAAAAGACCAGCACGGAAACAAAAGGTACCCAATAGAATTCTAATGTACCAATTTTTTATTAATTATGAAGTCAAAGACCTCATTCAGTTTGAGCTTTACAACTGTGACTATTATTTCTAAAATTAAAAAGTCAAAACACTGTTCAACAAATTACAATACAATTTAACAAGGGAGTTCACCAGGTTCCCATGAGGAATTAATAACATTGTTTTCACTCGGTAATGCATGTCCACTACTTTCATTAGTAAAACAAAGAAAGCATATTAGCTTAATATTAGACACCTCCAAACTCATATTTTTTGTCACAGGTTTTATGTAACAATGAAGTACATGGATCTCTCAGCCTACTTACTAAAAGCATTCCACCATTATTGAACTGGTCACATTTTTCTCCAAACTTTTATGTTTTTATTGCACCTTTGTTGATGTATTGTACATGGCATTGATTAGACTTACCAGAACAACAAAAGATAAGGCACAGAGATGGAGAATTAGTGTGACAGTGAATGTTTTAAACTGCAAACTTTTCTTGGAAGCACATCTATGATATAGCATAGATGATGAAGGCAAAGATGCATAAGAGAATTTGACTGGGCTCAGCATATCATAGAGAAAAGATGCAGGAACACATGAGAAAGATTATTAATTAACAGAACAGAAGCTGCTCCAGTATCCTGAATTGCATAATGACTTCGGAGGTGCACTCTGTCACCATGATATTAGAAAAAATGACTTGTTGCAGTTATGATATAAGTCCCTCTAAATTCAAAGATCCAATTACTCACCTAACATTTTTAATAGAGTGTAAGCCTCTGGACTGAAGGACTGGAGCCTTATTCATCAGTTACATTTCACACAAGTTGTAAGCGTAGAATATACTAACGAGGAATGTCATTGACAGAGATCAACACACTAAAAGTTTCCCATTATTGTGTACTATAAACCAAATATTTAAAAATAAAATAATGTAGTGTGCACCAAGATTTTAACTCACTGAGGTGCATTACTGATTGTGGAGAAACTGGTAATAACGTGTTATTGCAATTTTATCTTGAATCTCAAAACATTTAATACTGAATACATGTTTCAGTACTGGCTGCCAAAAACTTTTAAGACACAGTTAAGATTCAACAGCAGTGATTCACACACTCCAGATATTAACAGCTTAAATTTCTAAAGGCTGTGGAATACATAAGTTACATTCAAATGTTCCAAAACCTTTGCTCCCTCTTTGCAGAGATGGCAAATATGTGACGAGAACACATACACATTCTATTTTCTTTTTTAAAAAGTTTGGCAGTACATAAAACAGTATTTGTCCACAAATCAGTCCCGAGAATAAGGCTCTATTGTGAACACATTTCCTGATAGTCAGTCAACCCCTTTAAACATGTTGGCTTTGATAAGGGCTGTAGCTAAACAGCCTTTCCTGTGATCCTTCTGTCGCTACTGTTCAAACCAGTAAAGCAACATGCGGCATGACTGCACTTCCCTTCTGCTGCTACCTTCTAGCTTCTTATCTTCCTTTTGCATAATTAACACTATTTTCTTTTGACCATATTTCTAAAATAAAATGAGTATGCGATGAAAATTACAAAGAGTATGTCTTCACAAGTCAGTCTCTAGCACATCAAACCTTTTAGACTGACTTCAGAGCCCAAGCATATGTGAATTATGTTGCCCAGTGCATAAAGTCAAAATAAAGACACAATATAAAGCTAGGTTTATTTCGAATAAGTGATAAAGAAATAAGAATTGATGGACTAGTTGACATCCCTTCCACAGCTGTACTGAGTAGGAGACGATAGCAACCACCAGAGGAATGCTGCATGGGAGCATGGGGTACCTGAGTGCAAAACAAGTAAAAACCACCATAAAACGTAGGCAGTGTGCCATACTGAGGAGGGGGGAAAGTGTGTGTGTCTGTGGCTATACATTGAAACCAATGTAACTTCCAGTTCACCTTTTCCTGGAAACTTTTGAAAAACAGTCAATTTTTCAGACAACCCAAGTAAGTATATGAATTCTAGAGCATTGGTTGTTAAATAATAACTAGTCTCAAAACTTAACAGTGATATACAGTGCTCTTTATAATCTAGCCATGCCATCCAAACGCAGTATTAATTTTAGAAACCACTAAAATTACTTTTTTATGTTTTTCCTTTTAAAAAACAGATATGAGGAACATACTGATACAGAAGTCAAATATTTCCCCTGTGATTTTTCCTTGTATTTTTTTTCCTAATTATACCACCAAAGAATTATTTTTTAAATGTTAAAAGGACAAAAACCCACCCAACTAACCAATGCCCATTTCCAGAAGACACACTGTGTCTTCACCTACCTGCTACTAAATTAGAACTGAGTATTAAGCCAACACAGGCTGAACAGTCAGACCCTGAACTACTCATTTTTCCTTTTAAACATACTCTTTAATGTAAATGTTCCATTAAGTTGGTAGAATCCAAAGAATAACTGTAAATACTTAATTAAAAGTATATTTAATAATAACAATAATAAACTCACGTAACCAAAAAAATGTGCTCAGTAAGCTAGTCACAAATTAGTTACTCAATGAGTAATAAGAGCACTGAGACTTCAAACAGAAACCAACACTCCCAGGCCTCCCAAAATAAACTAAGGCCAAAAGGCACTCAGACAGGGAATTGCACAGGTGGTAGAGATGGACAGGAATGATAAACAACTGGGGCTATCAGCAGGGAGATCACTCTTTGCACAGGCTGTATCAGCAAGCAGATATAACAGCTTTAAGGGGGCTAGACCAAATGATCCAGTGTCTCCTTAATTAAGTTTTCCTTGTTTTAAGTACCTTAAAGACCAGAACCAAGAATGTTCTCTCAAGGACTTATAACAGAGAATGCAGCTGACAACCATACAAACATAAAACAAATCAAGATAATTCGGTGCCAGGATCTAAGACTATCTACAAATTCAGCAAAACTCAACAACATCTATGTCCAAAAAAACCTGACAGTGAACTCTGTAGGGATGAAGTAGCTTATCATCATTTTGTTGTGCCTGTGTGCCATATGTTCAGGCAAAACTTCAAATTAGGTATTGAACACAGAAAATACATTGCTCTGAATTTCTTCTGACTCAAGTCCAAGACATTAAAGGAAGGAATTGTTCAAATTTTTGCATAAGATTAGTTATCAGTAATAGCCAATGAAATTATGAAGCAGCAAGATAACAGGCATAACACACTTCTAAAGATTAAATTGCTCATCAGTAACTAGTTCTGAAAAGGGGCATTATTTACGAAAGAAGATCTGAAACCACTGTGATTGTACATCAGGATAAAAATAGTCACTAGTCTCCCGGTAGCAACGTTAGTCTGGCATCAAATTGGATCCAGAAAGTCCAGAAAGTCTGGATCCAGGCCAGTGACCCTCTATGTTCTTCCCTCTTGTATTCTCAAAAATCCAGCTGAGATAGAAATCCTTTTCAATCTGAGGACATTTATTTTAATTATCCACTTTTATACATTGTTTCTGCGTTTCAGGGATATGAGATGAATAGTGGGTATACTCTGAACAAATCTGTTTAAAGCAAACCACCTCTGTGCATACATGAATCTGCAAATTCACAATTTTCCTCACATATTTGCAACTAATGCATGAGACCTACGTGCCACCTCAAGAGTTAATGTTTTTGAGGAAAATAATTAAGTGGATCTTTGGTGGTTTCCTACATATTAGGAAGCTTTTGTTTTCCTTATTATTACATAAATGTTTCCCTTCACTATGATTGGAAATGGTCCTAAAAGATGACCTCTTAGACTGCTATCAATAAGAGCCTTTTACAAACAGCCAATTAATATCTGATTGCTCCTTCAAAGAGTCTTGTGATACTTAAAATATTGGAAAGAAGAAAAAACATACTTCTTCAGTGGAGATATATATCATCAGCTCAGTATTAATTAAAGTTGAAAAAATACCCTGGAGATTTTTACTACTAGATAATGTAAAATCTGACGTGAAGAACATATTCATAGTAAAATGATGCTGTTGCAGAAGACACATTTTCCTTGTTTTTTTAAGCAACTGTCTGTACAGTGCTGTTTCATTATTATCACTTCAGATATTTAGAGCGCACAGGGAGATGACATAACAAACATGAAAGTCACCTACCTGCCACTATTCTTTCTCTGAAAGACTCTCAAAGTTAGGGTAGGAGGTGGCATTACATACAATGTCCCCTACGCACCACAACTAACCTTCAGATTCATTACTAGATTAATAGCAATGGAACGTATCTGAAATCTTTATTACTCAACAGAAATAGAATCTGACACATACAAGCAGAAAATTCACAGGATATGATTTAAGTGATCATCTGTACTTCATCCTGCAATTTCACAGTCATGGAAGAGGAGATTTGCATCCCCCAAAGAGCAGGTTCAGGGAAATGCTGCTGCAGAAATTTTTTTTATAGTACAATAGATCAAATTTCATAAAAAAAGATGCAAAAAAACCCAGCTCCAACTCTGAATTAGTTGTTTTCAAATTAAATTGGTGAAGAAGAAATATAGTCACACAAAAAGTACAAAGGAATAAACATGTATTGGCCAAGCATGACAGACAGGCAGAAACATAGTAGGTTTGATATTCCTAGTAAACTTGAAGTGAACATATTTTTTCTTTTTATTGCTAAACCATCTGCTTACCATTAAATGCTGTAATTCACCTCAACAGCAAACATCTAGTTCTGAGTGCAGCATTAGCATAAAGATTTTTACCACCTTTACTGCATAATTTTATATTGCAATTCTGCCATTAAATTTCATTACCTCTTTAATGAACTCCAAATCCTCTTACTTCTCAGCGCTTAAAGATAATCCAGAAGCACACTAACAGTGAAGATTTCCAACCAGTAACTCTACGTATTTGTTTTCATTGATGAGCTTTAGGAGGTCTTATTTACTGCCACTGACTACACTGAATTATCTTGGAAGAACAGAGTATTACTTTTTAAATACGCTTTAAAATGCTTTTACTTATTGTTCTTAGGTGATGAGTGTATTCTTTTCCTCAATATCATGAAAGACACGTTGCTGCCTGAATTGCACTGCATTTGCCTCCTCACCGTAAGATAAATTGCTATAACAAATAAACCTCCAAATACCATGAGCACTTTTAACTAAATCAATAGTAACCAACAAAAATGAACATAATCACTATATTAGAGGAAATGGAAAAGTGGAAACGACGCAGGAAGGATCAAACTCTAATTCATAATGACTAACATGTAATTTTCCATTTTTCTGTAATTTTCCATCAAAAAAATAGGCAGGCATTCAAATGAAGAGAAATATGTTATGTTAGCCAGAGGTATGCAATGACATTTTAATTTCAAAGTAATTAAAGAACAAAATTTTAAGGTAGATATGCAATGCTTTAAGGTTATTTATTAGTCTTCAAAACTCTGTTTCAGGTGAAAACAAGCTGAGACCACAAACATCTGGAAAATAGTTTGATTCAGAGATACATTCCTTCCAGAAGACAATGTTCATAATCTAGTTAGATAAAGCAGAATAAAAGGACTAAGTCGTTAACTGTTTCACCGCATCATAAAGTACATAAACAGGACTAGAATGTACCAAAAACATCATGTAATGAATTATAGGCAAAATTAGCAGACAGAATGAAAATGAAAAAAAAAAATGGGTCAAGTCTATGGCTCTGAGCATCTACTCCTACCACATTTGAGTCTGGTCAGGACCATTTTTGACTCCTTAAAAAATTAAAAAAAACCCCACGACTATTACATTATACACACCATAGGAAAGTTTCTGTTTCCTAATACTATGCAACTTGGAATACAGTTAGAAAGAGAACATGAGATCTCACAAGGAAATTAAGTATTCCTTGTGTATTAGGAACGATAGAGGCTGATGACTGGACAAAACAGGGGGTATCTATATCAGCATCTTAGTTCAAATTAGGAATCAAGTTTCAAAGCAACTGTCTCCAGTATCTTTATCTACTGCACTTTAGTCAATATCAAAAGGAATCTTGTAGAATACAAACTGGATTTCTGTTAAGTTAAACAGTAGTTCCACATACTCATAGACATTTAGTCCACAGGACCAGATTAGAGTTAGCCTAAAAATAAAACTGTTCAAAAGGTGTGTAGTGTGGATGCTAGGTCCTCAGCACCAAATATTTCAATTTTACTAATCCACTTCTACTGTATTGTACTATCTGCCAACATGAACAGTTATCAACTGCTGTTGAAGCTTCTCAGAGTTCTTTGAAGCTAACAGACACAGAAGGACTGTTGCCAATAATATATATGACAATCAAAATTGGTTGACGAAGCCATATCTTATTTGAATGGAGTGGAAAATGGTATTGGAATTCTCATTGCCAGAGTATAAATGATAGTGTGTTACCCAAGAAACAACTCAAAACCAGAATACATTGGTCTGATGCCTCAAGCTTCTCCTAACAGATGCTTGTGCTAGTTCAAGCAAGAGACCCTTGCCCAAATTATGCTTCTGTAGTAGCAACAAGGTACTTTCAAGACTTGTAAATCCACGGTCAAGGAAGACTACTTTGGGAGCTCAAGGTTAAGTACCCTTCTACTTTTTTCAAAATCTCCATAGATTTTTCTGGCACTACTACCTCCAATTTCTGGACAGGACAGGCATATTCTTTTACCTTTATATCCAGCAGATTATTGCAGACTAGAGCTTAGTGACAGGCCCAGACCGACCAAGCATATAAACCTAGAAGAAAGGCCTCTTGTTCCTGAGACAGTAAACAAACCTTGTAAGACTGGGAAAGCTACATGTCTTAGGCCAAATATAAATGTTCTTGCAAATGGGCAATACAAATAGAAAGAGAGTGTTTAAACACCTTCTAAAGAACCAACAAAGCATGCTTGTGTGATAGAAAAAGCTGAAGCCTACAAGGACAAAAGCAACCCTTTCTTCAGCCAGAGCAGACTGAAAAACTGAGAAGAAATACTTGGTGCCTTCGATGCACCATGCAAAAAAGATCATGTGAAAATGCTTTTCAAATTTCAAATACAGATAGCATACCCACACTTAACCAAAATCACATATAGGAAAGCATTTGGGAAAAAGTTCTTACTGTCAGAATTTCAGATTTGCAAAACTAAACATAGCTTCCAGGAACCAGAGAAATACCATTCTCACTGGAAACCCAGCAGACACAGCCAGTGCCCAGTGAGCAGCAGTTAGGCCACCACAAAGTCTATAAGCAGAGTTTAACAGATCATACTACCAGCTCCACTGTTACTCAAGCAGCTTTTAGTAGTCCAGTATCATGAAAGTCTTTACATGCAAGAACACAGCATATTGAATTTAAAGCTGCCACAATCACCACAGGAGAACCATTTCTGGTGAAAATCTGTCTCAGAAGCACTTAATGCAACAGAAATGTAATGTTGCAGCCTGTGAATACAGGTATATAGAAGCTTGGAAATAGTTTCCGCCAGTTCAAAAGCAGTTTACAAAGATTAATAGAGTTCTGTGGAAGAACATCAATAAAGGGGTATCTGAGTAACACCTGATCACAGCTGGTCATTAAGATTGCCTAACACAAGATCTTAGATAGCTACAATTAGTCAGCTATGGCCAAGACCCCTTCCCTCCGTAACAAAAACCATCTTTTACAGAAAAGTATCAACTTCTAAACAAATGCAGTCTTGGTCAGGGCACACCATTGCACAGGATGTCTTAAATAAGGGAGCAAAGAGAGAAGAACGTTTTTCTCTAAAAATTTCATTTATTCTCTGTTACTTCCCAGTAGACTGATTTGCACTCCTCTGGGAATATTTTCAGCTTCACAGTATACTACTTCAGCTCCCCAGAGTGGCTGCAAAATGGGGAGCGGAGGGATGTTAAAGCAATGAATGAACTCTTCAAAAACACACATAATCTTCACAAAGGTGGTATTTTTAAGGTTCCCCATAATGGTCTGGCCATACATATCTAGGTATTATATTGCTGGTGATAGAAGTAATTCTGTTTTCTGGAGCATCTACCAGGCATTGTGATCTTCTGAACAGATGCATGTTCACACCTATACCCCTCTCTGGCTTGCTTGGAAATTTAACAAGGGCAGGCAATTTTTACTACTGTACAGAAAGGATACAGTGCTACAAAGTGGACGAAAAAGAAGAAACCCTGGTGGATCAGCATTGAACTGTAAAACAGTAAATTGGCAACCCATTTCACCATACACAGAAGCTGGAAAATACAAAGCAACTTCTGTTTATTTCCTTCCTGAAACACTTTTTTCAGGGCAGAAATTGGCAAAAAGGGCAGAAATTGGAAACAGAAAAATATTGTTTGCCTAAGAAGATTTGAGACCGCTCTGCAACCACGTTACAGAAAATACAGGAGATGGAGTGATTCAAGATAAAATCACTATATTATCTGTCATCATTAGAACAGTACCTTTATACTGTCTGTATTTGTGAGTACGAATTACAGTACAAGTGAAACATGCTATATCTTATGAGTGTAGAGTTGTTCTTCAGTAAGAAGTCTACAGAGTTTTGAAAGCTGTTTCTTTTTTTAGAGAAATTATTTTTAAAGGTGTTTCTGAATTCCAAGGGCTTTGATGTTCCCCTTATAAATCTGCATAATCACATGTTAATTTATCAAATTGAACTGATCAGATTTTTTTCACTAATGAAATGCATCACTTCAAAACTTTTATTTCAACATTCATACAAAATAAGTGCACTGCATATTATTCAGCTTATATGCAAATCAGGCAAGTTCTGCATCCATTTAGTTTGTTAACATTTTCTTTATTTCTACTCTTAGCTTTAAATTACACTAGGAAATTCCAAGTACTATAATACAAGACTAAAATATTAGCACCGAAATCCTGTTTCGTTTACTCTGAGGGGAAAACAGACTGATGTCTACATTTAAAGTACCAAATTCTACTATAACCTGAAATACAGGCAGTGTAGCATTATTCCAAAACTCACTGTCTTTTTCTCTCTTCTGCATTGGTAGCTTCAATAAATATGCACAAGATTATGGTTTGATTTTGTCTGTTAGCTAACTGTGGGAAAGAAAAGGGCTCACAAAATGGCAAACAAGTTGAGCAACACGATATAGGGGAATAAATAGTCAGTAGGAAAAGGAAAAGGAATTTTTTTTATTAGAGGATTTTAATCTTACCGTGCTACAACTAAAAACTGGTCAATCTGACGGTCAGTAAGGGGGCTATCTGGATCCCATACTTTTACTTCCAGCTTTGCCTGTTCTCTGTCATCTAATTCTCCTGTCAAAAGGTAGATGGGACAAAACACTTATTACTCACAATGTTTTTCTCTGCGTATTTATTGTACTATGTTTAAAAGAGACATTGTACATTTTTAAACACACACACAGTACTTAAAAATCAGCAGTTATCCATTTAAATTCCATAATGCAGCATCAGTGAAATAAATATTTTCCCTTAACATCAGCATTTCAATTTAAGGAGGCATTCTTAGGAGGTGTAGTATCAAAGAACTTTTAAGAAAATGTGATTAAAAACTTGAAACCAGAATTTAAGTAACCAGTGGTTTCTTTAAATTGCTTCTCAACTATATCAAAGTTACTGTTTCACTCAAGCCATATTAAAATTAATTTTACACTTAACCAGATTTAGCAGTTGAATTCTATCCAATTTGTATTCTATGCCCCCAAAACAAAAAACATTATGAAAGTACTGTCTACTAGATTTAATTATTTTTTCCACCTCTTGCTCTCAGCCATTACATTGTCTGTATTGTTAACACAAATTGTATTAAAATTGCTGTGTATGTTGAGTAGTTATATCCTCATATAAAATAATGTATAGGGCTACAGCACAAGAAAGTTACTATATACTACATCATGATTTCCCAACTCCATTTGTCTGAATGGTGCAATTTGTGTACATGCATGTGGCTGAAACAATGGTGGTGGGGTTTTTCGATAATGCCCTGTATTTTGATAATTCCCTGTATAAATTGCTGTGTATTCATCATTAAAAGAGTATGGCATTTGTACCGCTTGGAAGAACAGTGAAGTGTGAAGACGCTACAATGATTCATGTTCATAGGGAAGCCTAAATCTTGGCTTGACTATTACACTAAGGACTTCTACTGCGAAATGAGAGGCTGATTAGGCAGGCAAGACATAATCTACTAGTATGAGAAGATTTACCTATGGAATGTGGCCAACACATTTAGGGCCACAACAGATGACAAGAACAAAGTTAGAATTGTTGTCTTTCCTTGGTATCTTAGAGTAAAAGCATGTTCTTCCTTCCAAGATGATGTGAAAAACTCCAGTGTTTAGTCGGATGCCAGTACTTTTATGAGCTATTACAAGAATAAAAACCTGTTCTCAAATACAGCTGTTCCATTTCCTTTGAAAATCCAGGCTGCGTAGGTACCTCTCTGAGCACACAGACCACTTTAATCTGTGTTATTTCTTATGACTTAATGAAAACAGCCAGTCTAAACACACATAGTATCATCAAGACATGAAATAACCCGTACACTTAAGAGTCTGGAAGCAGACTGCAAGCCAAGCACTGGCTTTTCGGAAATCTCATCGTATATGGCAAGTTTCTCTAGCACATTCATTCTAGAAGGAAATGGGAATGTGTTATATATTTATCCCTACCAAATACACAAGTGAAAACCGCACCATTGTCTGGCTAATGCTTCAGGAACAAATTTCACAGTTGCGTTCCCATAAAAACAAAGTAAATTACTTTTTTTTTTTGTACTCGGGCAATAAAAAATTGCCTTCCTAATGGGACTTATGCTTCTGTTTAAGATAGTTCGCATCCAGTACTAGAAACAAACTTAATTTCTGGCAATCTTGGGTAAGATTTTAGGTCTATAAACTTATTCAATGGTCTACACCCTTGTCAATACATTCATTTTTTCCATCTGTGACAGACATGTTGTGGGTGAGGTTCTACCTCTTATAAATAATCTCTGAGCACTTCAATCTGTTAATATATAGTTTTTAAATATCTTTAATGATAGTTAACTGTTTCAGGACATCATATCCCGGAATCAGAATTGTAGAAGTATGGCAAAACCCAATACTCAGGCAGGGCACGCTTCTCACAAAGCGAAAAACATCATACAAGCACGACACAAGTATTCAACAAAAACATGTCACTATTCTGAATCAAACTTGCAAAAAGATGAAAAAAATTGCAATACTACACGTCTTACTTCAAGTAAGGGTAAATAAACAATTACTACTACAAACCGTTGTTGTAACTGTTGATAAAGGTAAATCTGAAATATTGCCAAACAATATTTTGTAATGGCAGTAGACATAAATAGGATATGATCAATGGAATATCTATACCAAAAGATTCCAAGCACAGATAATGTAATATTTGCAATATTAAATATTACTGCAACAATAGCAGTCAGGTTTCCGGAAGGCCTGTGGTCTGCCAAATTGCACTTACAAAAAATGCTTCATTCCTCATTTTCCACTGAAATGGCAGGATACTATCCCTTAAACAGGAAGAAAAGTAACGTAAACATGAAATCATGAGGGCAGTCAAGTGGTACTGTAGAAATCTTTGAGAAGTTAATTTCAGGAATAAAAATTTTGTTTATTTCCTTTGAATGTGCTGAAAGAATCGGTATAGGAGGATCACGTAAGATTAACAGGTCTTCTTTCCAGAGGTCTTCTTTCAAAATAGTAATTACAAATAAAACCAAACCTGTTTTCCTTGAGCTGTCTGCCCTTGGTTAATCTTGCCTGCACCTTATACTATGGGATTTTTAACTTAGCAGACCCCTTTAAAACTATGACACAATTTCTGTTAACACCTCCTACATTCATCTTTTATATTGTTGAATTTGACACAGAACTATAAGACATTCAAACTGAACAGGTATCAAAGTTGCCATAATATTAATTCCTTATACTGCAAACTCTACAATACAAATGGAATGGGGAAGTTCAACTTTTAACATTTTCAGTGTTGCATTTGAGAAGGTACTCAGGTGCTGTTTTACAAGTGTTACTTTCCCTCACCACCACCAACATACCAATTACGACTTCTGAGAAGCGCTAGGCTATTTTTTTTTTGAATGGCTGGTATGACATACCAGTGTATCAAATTTATTTGGAGTGCTGCTTATAATTTCATTATTGCCCATCTAATCCTGAACATGAATTTTACTGGAAAACATCAGTAGACAGCCAGAAATATGCCTGCTTTTCTCCACATCAATCATTCAATGCCTTACTTCTCATGGTTCTCTTTTAATAAGAAGCAAAATGTTATTTTTTGCTTTAAAAAAAAAATAATTTAGGTTCTGCATTTCAGTTAGTCGTTTTAAACAAAGGAAAGCAAGATCTGTGCTTCATAAAACAAATGTAAGAAAAAATTTACAGAAGTAAACCAAATGCAAATTTTAATTGAATGCAATTAAAATGAACTACAAGATATTAAAGATCTACTCAGTCCTTTAGACTTCACTTCCTGCAGATAAATCCCCACAAGGTAATTAGTACCTTAGATTCAGCATGATTCTATGTTCTTCTTCTAACATATCCAACTAAGAGAAAATAACTTGCAATATGAACATTTTCTTAGAGTGCTTCATTTTACAGATATATAACAATGCTGCAATATTGTATCCTTTTAAGAAACTGAAATATATAAAAGTTGGATTTTTAAAAATGGCTTTCAGGGAAACAATGCCAATTCCACTTTCAATGACAAACAGTTGATGAGGTACCTGACTGAAAAATAGCCAGGAGGACCGCTTTTAGAGATGCCATTTGTCAGGTACAATGTCTTATTTTTGCATTTTGTATGATTTGCATTATTTTTCAAAATACCTTTTAATTCTCCTTTTCAAAAAGTAATATAGCAGTCACTTCAATCCAAACATACAATCTAAACACCTGCAGTGCTCAGATTTCAATGAACCCATCTTTCATGATATGCAAAACAGAGGTACCAGCTGCTAGATCCTTACTCACATGGGGCAGAAAATCTGTAGTTGTGATTTTTTGGTCATAGTAAGAAGGCAGACACAGACGCATGGACAGCAGTTGGACACCAGACCAGTAGTTTGTGCCACAGAGTTCCTTCTATTATGGAAATTCACTCAGGGCTTGATACAATCTCTTGGAATCAGCCAGGAGTTTTGATTCATGCATTAATTACCAGTCTCACTAGATACCTAAGCATATAAACATGAAGGCGTTTGTAGATGCTTATATGCTTAAAGCTTGGCACGTATGTAAGAAGTAAATTTATTGTTGTCGTCTTTACGCTTCAGTTTTATACCTGTGAAACAGAAATATCTCTTAGCTACATTGCAAGGATGTAGAAGAGAGATACTTGCCAGTTCTTAGCCTCCCTTAGTCCAGTTCAGTGTGCAACACAATGAAACTTCTACTAATAAAATACAGGATCAGATTTAGTAGATACAGCATTTAGCAGATTTTTGAGAGAACTGCTGGGCAGCATACTAACTGCAGGTAATCCTAAATGTCTTTTTGGACATAGCTTCATGCGCTATATAACATTGTAAAAATAGGCAACTAAATCACCAAAAATGAGGCTTCAATTCATGAACCACCTTCTCATGCTGCTGCTTAGACTGCTTGTCTGCAAACATCTCTCATTTACAGATGAAAAAAATAGCATCACATTGGATTTTCTCGTACTGCCAAGCTATGAACAAAGTTCCACACATTAAGCCTGTCTAAAGTAAAATGTGAGCCTTGTCCTTAAATGAAAAGTTCATTACTTCCCCTCTAAAACACTCAGCATATTCATTCTGTACAAAATGAATTATATGTTCACACACAGAGGTTAATTATCACAACATATCACACAGCTTTTAGCAAACAACTGAGGAGGGGGGGCATACACCGTTTTACTGAGAAAGCAGGTTACAAAATGTCAAACTAATTGCCACTGGGAAAAACAGTTTTACGTGAAGTATAGGAGGAAAGTCATCTTTCAGATGGATGTATAAACTTTATCTACTGACACTTAATGAGTTCATCTCTGCATAAACTGAATTCACAGTAAACAGCTAGCTGACTGTTGGTCTTAAGTAACAGATATAACAACCCTTCTCACTATAAAAGCTCTGCAGACACAGAATTCTTATATATATATTATTTTTTTTTGGTAATGATTTGTGATTCTCACCAGTACTGATAATCAAAAATCAGCCAGAAAAATAAGTTCAAAAACTTACACTCAACTCTGCAAAACATAAAACTAAGTTATGTGCAAATAACTTCTCTGATTAAAGTAACATGAGAAAGCTTAGGTTATTTAAAAGTGCAGGCGAAAGAAAAATTATCTGTTTACCTTTCAGTTGCAGAACAATTCCAATCCCCTTAGCTTTCCTGACAGATGTACATTCAAGATTTCAATTAGTCATGCAGATACCGAGTTGTATATTTGCACAAACCTTAAGGTAAAACTCAATATATGAATGAAAAGCAATTATAAAGACTAGAAATTAGAAACAGACTATATAATGACTACATGTATAGAGATATTGGGTGATACAAGCCCAGTATTTCTCTACAGCAACTTAAACTGCTACTGAGCATTTTCCAAGCCAATAAAACATGCATAGGCCAATTGCCTCCTATCCTATAAAGCTCTAGCCTATAAAAAAATTCAGTCGTTCTTCACTCACAAAAATCCCTTTCGAATGAAAACTGCTTCCAACACCAACAACCTTAGAGCGCTCTCAGCACCCAGCCTTGCAGTGCTTGTAAGTCAACCACTGATGATCAAAAGACCTCACAAAGCACTCAAAAGAGCTTTAATTCATCATGTTCTAAATTCCTAGAAATAAACAGAAACAATTACAATTGGGCTCAGAATAAACTAAACTGTAACCACACAGTAATGACAAACTTTTCCATAATGCTGCATCAAAAATGACTGGCTCATGGGAATGTCCAGTGCTGGAAGAAAGGAACAAATAAGGCTGCCTCTTTCCCAAAGCCCTCCAGAACAGTAGGAAAAAAGGAACTTCCACAGAGAACATGGAGGCATAATGTCCTAAAATCATACCATTCCTCACTTTATAGTCTTTATATTAAATTACATTTAGGTAGAATCCCCACTGTTACAGAAATGAAATAATAAAAAGTCCTTCCATTTTAGCTTTTTATGGCAATTCTAAAGGCAATGACCTAAATTAATATATTGCATAAAATTACAAGGTCTTCTTCAGTTCAAAGGCAAGGACAAGTATTCGACTAACGAAAAGATACCTGAAATTCACCTTTATTTTGGAACTGGCTTCTTGTACTCCTTTGATATCTGTGAATAAACCTGTACAATGTGACTTGCACCAAGATTCCCCGCACCTCACCCCCCATTTTACATTTTTTGTTTGGTTGGTAGACACTAGGCAGTGGTCCAGTATCTATTCCAATCTGAATACAGAAAGACTGCAACAGTCTTTCTGAATTCCTGAAATAACAACACATGAGGTAATACAGTTTTCAGGAGAGCATAGTGAAAATTATTCTGTGTATAAATAATAACAGTACCATACTACCTATGAATATTAACAAGTCTTCAAAATTCTTGGTTTGGAAAGAGGGATACTACAATGCACAGACATTGTATTCTTCAAAAAAACCCCGCTAAACTAAAATTAAATCTCTAGTTCTGCAATTTTTTTTTACCTAGGCTAAATGGTATGAACATGCAAATTCACTTTGACTATAGTATTCTAAAGATAAATAGGGCTATTCATTTGCATAAATGTAAACAAAACATAATTTAGAGAAAAACTTTTTCTTTAGGATGAAATGTATTTTGACTTATTCAAGTGTAAAAAACACATTTCATCTGCATCTGGTATTTGTTTTCCATCTTCTACAGAATAAACTTAAAAAGAAAATCAGACTCAGAGTACCACAGCAAAGGAAATGAAAACGTGAACTTACAATAAGTCCATTTAGGCAAAGTTACTGAGGTAGAAAAAAAACGGCAAAGTCAATTAAACCCTAAGACGTTGCTGCTTGAAAAGAGATTTGAGCACTCACTGTGATACATTATTTGGGATAATAAGCACATACACAGCATACAATAAATAACTACCCCTCATAAGACTGTCTACAAGACTATTTGAACAATCTCAGCCAAGGCTCTACAGCTATTATTAATAAAGAAGTCTTTCTGACAGCAATCATGCCCAACATTCTACAGCAACAACCCAGCAGACACCATGCCTCAGACTTCTCAAGAAGCTAAAGACAGCAGGAAACCATGGTTCTCTTGTTACAAAGACTAATACTCCAACTGACTTCAAGTATAAAGCAAACTAAAGAAAAGTAGACCTGTTTTTACAATTCGGGGCAGGGACAAAGCAGGGAAAAAAACCCCAAACCAAACCAAAACACTCCAACAACCCCCAAGCAGAACAACCCAAACAATTCGCCTCAATTGTTGAGCAGTTTTTATAAACTGTAATTGCTAAACAGCACAATTTCCAACTCTTCTAATTTATCATTTGACTGTTGATATAGAAGTTGTGAATGATCTGAGAATAGCTCAGAAATTTCCATTACTACATTATATAAGAATACTGTATTATATGTATATAAGAACCAACTTAATCAATATAACTGCTTGTTCGATCAAAATTGTACATGCACTTAAAACCTCAATGAATAGTACCGAAAGGCAACAAATATTTTTAAATAACATTACTGAAAAGACTTCAAAAAATACTGTTTTATAACACGAAGCTCTCAAACACCTAATTGAGCTTCTGCAGTATATATGGCTGCAATCCTAAACTACAGATTTCCCTTGCATCTGCAAGGTTAGACAGAAGTAAATGAAGCCTTTACTGAAAACAGGCACAGAGCCCATTTACATGTGCTTTGTTTAATTTATAGTAAAACTGATAAAAGTCTATAAACATGCATTTGATTGCCCAGCACATAAATCACTAACTCAGCTCCCTAGTAGAGAAACTGGAAAGACTGATGTAAAGGCTATTATAATCCTACTAAAATTTGACATGTACAACATTGTAAACAGTACTTCACTATTTGTAATGATCATGCATTTGACAGTTAATTCTAAATAATTTACTCCACTGAGCTTAATAAAAAGGAAAAAAAAAATCTGCAAATTGGACAAGTGACTACCATATTTAAATTTGTTAATCCTCAAGAAACAGCTCCTTCTTTTACAAATATTATAGTAAAACTTTTCACGTTAACTCAAAGTCAAAAAGTGCAACCAACAGAAACTCCATCAAGAACAAAATACATTTGTGTACACATAAACAGGAGTTTTATTCTGGTGTATTACCTTTGTCGACATTCATCTCATCTAACCTTAAACATCCTGTGATGTATTTTAGATATCCATCTTCAGCTGAGATGAATCAAGTCTTGGCAACGTTCCTCTGCTCTGACCATAAAGGTAAGTCTTACTGGGTTAGAACAATCACACCTTTTGTGTCTTGCGCTCTATTCTAATTTCCACAAGTAGGAACTCCTGAATCTGTTTGTTGGATCTTTTGTGCCACACACTCCTTCTGAAAACTTCATTAGAATAGAAAGCCATTATCTTTTAATTGAACTAATCAGCCTCAATCACCCTCTCTGCTTCTTGCATATTCTGACAGATGTTTTGAAATGATAATTTGTTTTGCTGATAAGTTACTAGGTTTTCCAACAACTTTGAAGCTTATACGTTTCACACTGAACTTGGTGGAATAGTTTTCTACAAGGTTCCTAGGCATCTTCTTGAAGCAAATGCAAGTTAGGTATAAAAGTTTCCTTTTATACTTGCTCCTGAAGGCAGTTCTGGTACCAGAATTTGAGCTTTGCTTTCTGCTGTCTAGAGCTCAGTAAGGTCAGCTTGAACTGACAGAAATCCGGTCTTAAACAACAGACTATGGACAAATTGCTGTGTGTAGAACAAAAGAGGTGCACAAGCTACTACACAAATGAGTTCCTCCACTCCATCCAAAAAAGTACTTTCAGTTGACAGCTTTTTCCACAAAAATCTTTTCCTTGCACGCCAAGAAACTGCTCATCGAAGAGCCTAAAGCTAATGTTGTTGTCACCTTCTGCGTGCACAGGAAATGCAATTCTTTCTTTGATGACTCTACCTAAGCAACTGGGTTTAAACTAAATCCACCGATTTATTCCTGTAATTGCAAATTGGTTCACTCACAAAGGAAACGTTAACTACTTCAGGACCACATGGTTTCAAACTAAGGAGCCTTCATGGTTTCTTCAAGCCAGTTAAAAACAAAAGGCCAGACATACACTATTTGGGAAATAGTATACGGAAACTCAGGAAAAAAGGCAAAATTTTCTGAATTTTATTTTCTAAGAACTGCCTATTGTATTAATGTGTCCAGTTCTCATATACAACAATTGTCATAAGACTGATCACTTAGCACAAGTTACAGACCATATTTTCTGAAAATTGATAGGACACAGACACAGTATTTGTTTATCCTGTCAGACATTTCTCATAGACACACATTATGTCTTCAGTATCTAACTAATTGCATCAGTCTCTGATTTTAATACTTAAATATTAGAATACAGACTATTCTAAAAATATTTCATATTGCCTGATTTTTTTCTTCTCACAGCAGAATTAAATCATTGCAACTACATCAACACTAATAGAGATAATCCAGCACACAGACTTTTGACAAGAGAATCAGTTGTGCCATTCAAACAGCTCCTGCAGGTCTCTGGCCAGTGTAAGTGATTTTCAAATTCAGCAGTGGTTCTTCCAGTAAATGGGAGCATTACGCACCACAAAGTAACAGACCAGATCCCTCTTCATGAACTTACAGATGGGTTCCACTATTCTAAAACATATTTTTCATTTATTAAATGAAAACAAAATTTTATGTATATGGAAAGCATTTCCAGAACCAGAAAATACAATACATTGAGCCTAAGCATCTTGTACTTTAATAATGTTAAAAATCCAAACAGTATGTAGATGAGTTTCTTATTTGTCTCTTTAGTTGTAACAATTTTTAAACTTAAAATCTCGGAATTCCAATATTCCCGAACATTAACAGGCTTGAACTCTGAGTTTTATAGTTTCTATCTGAAATGTCTGATCTATTGAAAACAACATGCTCTTAAAACTGAGTTGCAATAAGAAGTAAAAAAAACAGAGAAGACACTAGGAAATACCTCTAAAGGAATTATTTTGTTCTTTTTCAAAACAGAGAAAAGTTTTAGAAGTCCTGGATACAAGTTTTCTGAATATCACCCAAAATTTACAGCTTAAATTTCCCCAACTGCTCTCCTTCTTCTTATTGATCACGCAGCTATTTGAACTCCATTAATTCTAAAATGCCTTCCCTTCAAGAAATGGAACTGACTGCACAGCAATTCCTATTTCTAGGTACTCTCTGGATACTTTCAGATGTGCAAGAAGGACTCTGGGGTTTTATACAGGTATCTTGAATATAGTTTATAATTTCATGTATTAAAAAGAAAAAAAAAAGCTTTGAATGGAATGTCTTTCCTAGAGGGTACTGCTTCTTCCACTTCAGAGACTCTAATTCCTCTTCCTCTCCATGTCTTAGTAAGGGGGTAGTCCTCTTCCCTGACAACTCCAAACTCTTCGTGCTGCTTTAAATGGCCAGAGAGTACCTAACTGTGTCAGATTCCTGCTCCATAAAGAATTCCCCAGAACACAGTGGTCTCCTTTTAAACCCACATACAACAGATAAGCAGCACTGGGCCAGGAACAGGACTGCAGTGGTCGAGGGACATTAGCATGAGGAAAAAAAAAAATCCGTGTAGCAGAATACAGACACCCCTGTAACAGTGACTCTAGGATCAACCCTCTTGGCTAATTAAAACAGGGATGTGCAAACAATTTGCCATTACCTGTTGTAGCACTCAAATAGTACTAGCAGTACTTAATACTAGTTGCCAGTTCTCTAGATAAACCTTCAAACCCAATGATTCCTCACCAGACCTGCCAACCTCTTGACACTTGTCTCCTTCCATATATCCCTGCATGGAGACCAAAACCTCATTTCCCACCAACTGCAAATCAACCCTAACTTTTCATGCATCCATCATCTTGTCTCCCAATCTGACGTGCCCCTATTTTGCCCAGTGATCTCTAGCTCCACATGACTTGCTCAGAACTCAGTATCCATACAGCAGGCACGATGAGCTGACAGAAGCTGCCACCATACACTGGCAATTAGCAGTAAATCATTCTTACCAGACACTTTCCACTGTTCAGATAAGCAGGTGCACACTGATAGTTGCAAACACCTACCACTGTGATGCTGTTCAGCATAACATAGGTTGGGAATCTTTGCGTGCCCAAAGACACCCTTCAACCACCTGAACAACTTAAGACGTGGAGAAATTTCAGAGCTTAACTCCCTCTATAATTTACTTTCTATCTGGTGGTTTTGTGCTATATCTCAGAAATTACCCCACATTTTTACAAGAGAGAAACAAAATTTTTAAAGGTTAGTAGTTGTTCTGTTAACTGAATCATACTATGCATATCTTACACTATTTCTTATACTGCAGTATTAAAATCTAATTATACTGAAGATTTTTTGGTAGGCATTAATGCTGTTAGCTTAACATTAGTGTTTGCACTTCCTAATCTTTGGGTGTTCCTTTTAATTTTAGGCTGAGATTTGCTAAGAGCTCAACATATTGTCTCAAGCCTTTATGTAAAAGTCAGCTGAAACTGAGCATGCTAATGGCAATAACTGAACACATACAAAAAAAAAAAAAAAAAAAAAGGTTATCTACTACCCAGCATCATCACTGGAGGGAAGGTGACTACCTAGCAGTTTGTGGTTTCTCTTGCAGCTTCTCTTAATGAAAAATGACTGTAGGTAAGCACAGAAGAAGATCTGGCCTAAGATCATCTTTGAAGCAAAGGTTTACTGATTTAACGACTGCTCACTTGCATGCTTTTTTAGTAAGTTAAGCTTCCAGTCCCAACAGATACAGCAGCACTTCCCCAGGACAGAAGGCAGAAGACTGTGGGCTGAATCTTATCAGTAGGCTGCTAAGCTGGAGTACCATAGTAGCATCAACTCAAATTGGAAGGGATCTCAGGAGGTCTCTAGCCCAACCTTTTCCTCAAAGCAGGCTTTGAGGTCAGACCAGAGCTTTATCCACTTGGGTCTTGAAAAGCTCTAAGGACAGAGATGGCACAACTTCCCTGGGTACTTGCTCCATCACCTGACCATCCTCACCACCTGACCATTCTGCTCATGGCCGTTCTGAACCCCTCATTTCAAGTTATGTTTGGTTTAGCCCACCTTCCCACTACGCACCACTGTCAAGAACCTGTCTGTCTTCTCAACATCCTCCCCTCAGTCACTGGGAGACTGATGTCAGTCTCCCCCTTGAAGCCACCTCTTCTCCAGGTTCAACAAGCTCAATTCTCTCAGCCTGTCCTTGCAGCACAAGTGCTCTAGCCCCAATAAGCACAATGGCCTCCACTGAACTTACTTCAGTTTATTAATAACTTTCCCATATTGGGGAACCCAAAGCTGGATGCAGTATCTAGATGTGATCTAATGAGCGCTCAGTAAAGGTGGATGATCGCTTTCCTTGATCTACAGGATATGTGGCCAGGTGACACAGCCAAGACAGAATGCGGTTGTCTTCCTTCGCTGCCAGGGTACACTGATAGCTTGTGTTCTCTTGCTGTCTGCCAGCACCCCAGGGCCTTTCCCACAGAGCTGCTCCTCTCAACCTCTTCACACCCCAATAAATTTCATACATTTATGAAATATATAAATAAGAGTACCTTTGTATGATATAATTCTCCCTTCAGGTAGAACAAAATTAAAGTCAAATGTCAAGTCGCAGAGGAAGAAAACAGTCCTTGTCATTGAGACACACTACCTGATATAGGGTTAATTATTACTTCTTTCATCCTCCTATTTGCTACAACATTGTCCAAATTTCAGAAGACATTCAAATGACTACAGTTTTCTCAGATAATCAATAGTCAGAAGGTCTATAGACTACAAACGGGTCTAAGACTTTGGCAATGTGATGTTTAAAAAGGGAGCAAATGAGAAATTCAAGTTAACTGTTAGCAGAGAAATCAAATTAATTCTCTGCATTTGTGATGACTGGATAAAACTCTAGAGGTTCACAGATCTACCTCAAAATGAAGCATCTATAGTGCAGGTTACAGAACTATTATACAATACGAACACTAACAGGTTATTTGAGTTTGGACAAACATCTTCAAGATTTCTACAGGAACTCAAGGATACAATGGCTACTAATAGTGACACATGAACCCAAATCCATTTGTGTTATCTAGGGTGTGAAGGAGGGTACATGGGCTAAACGGAGAATGCAGGCAACTAAGCACCATCATGACCCACAGCTATACTAGCCAAACTAGTAGAAACTGCAACAAAGATATACTGGAGATAGCTCAGCACACCTTTTATAAAGAAAAATCACACCTCACACACTTACTGAAGTTCAGCAAAGAGATCAGAGAGATATGTAAGAAGCTCATGGTGACAGCGTACTGGATTTCTAATAGGGTTTAAAGAAGTTTTAAGAAAACTAAGAATGCACAAGAGACATGATAGTCTGCATGGATAAACAGCTGATGGTCTGATTCATCATGGTTGTTCTTACACTGGTGGGCTAAGTTTTCTTGAAAATGCCAATTTGCATTGCCTAACAAAGTGCTCTTCTACCAAATCCTGGTACACAAAAGGTTCATTCATTATTGCTTGACAAAGCAAATGTAACATCAGAAAATTTATTCCAACAAATTACACTTATTCTCTAATTCCCTTCAAAATCATAGAAGATAGTTATTTCAAATTTTATTCATTTTATTGAAAATACAATTTAGTGGTTTTTTTGTTTGGTTGGGTGGGGTTTTTTTTGTTGGTTGGTTTTTTTTGTTGTTTTTGGTTTTGTTTTTTTACACAGAGAATTACTCCAAATAGTTTCACTAGACTTACATATATCATGACCAGAACACAGTCATGATAAAGTTCTTCAGCAGGTTTGTTTAGAAAATATTTTTTGCTTCAGGAGTTTTAGTCAAGTTTGACAGAGAGGAGAACAATTATTGACCTTTGTTGGCTTTGTCCCAGCCATCTGATTCACAACCCCATGAAGAAATAAAAGTAAGCCATAACCTAAGAAATTACTCATTTGGCCAATGGGCTTATTTTAAACACTTGGCTTCCCTATCATCTATAATGACACTTTGACTGTATTTATTTAGCTAAGCTGTCATGCATTTTACTGTGTGACAACTACAATTAGATGTACAATAGTATGCATGAGGCAGAAATACTAGTGCAGGCATGTGAGAAAAACAATTTTTTCAATGCATTAAAAGAAATCCTGTAGAGCAAAAAATAATTTTTCCCAGTTACTCCCATTCTTGAGCATTATCCTACTTCATGAACTATATCCCTAATGCTATGCTAATACCTTTCTCTCTCTCATTCTCTGCTTTCTAGTCAACCACATAACACAACTTGGCACTGCATCAGTTTTTTCCTGAGAAATACTGGTTGAAAAGCCAGAATTTAAAAACATTTGGTTTTAAATAGATCAAGCTGTGAGATTGGGAAGGATCATTGTTCCATGAAAGTCTACCAGGTATCTAAACTGATTTGCCTTGGAGCAATTTCCCTGACCTTCCTCATACTTATATTTCCCTGGAGAAAAAACAGGACTAAATAAAGTTCATTAGTTAAAGGTGAGAACAATTTGATCATACTCAGACAATTTATAAAAGTACGCCTTTTAACCAAATAACAATGGTAATAATGACTTACCCAAAGCAAATCTCTATAGGCTTGGGTTTTTTTCTGTTGTTGGGGTTTTTTTTGTTTTATTTTTTGAACTTGCTAGTCGCCTATTTTATAAGTTGCTGATCAAATACAAGAGGTGGATGCACCAGACAGCAGCTTCTGGCCATCACATCAGAAAACCAGGTACCTTACTCCTGAACTGCCGAGTAGGGATGCTTGAAACAAGATACTCTTTGTCCAGGTGTATGCTTTGGTTCTCTAAGATAAACCTTTTTATTCTTGCTTTGTACAGAGGAGCAGAATGTTACCCCACACTGGAAACAGATTTGAAAATCAACAACTGCTACATTGACAAAATAAGCCACTGGAGACTGTGTTGTTAAAAGCAGAGAAAGGACCTTCTTTAGTATCATACTAGCCAGAAATTAAGTCAATGCTGTAGAGTACAGTCTCCTGTTCTCCAGGAGAAGTCGTAAGAGCAACTGTAACAACTCTCAAAATCTTCAAGAGTCTAGAAAGACCAGAGCACTGGGGGGAGAACAAAGGGGTTCACACAACCATAGTGTCATTTGAATCTGACAACTTTGATCAAAGTTTTACTCACAAAGAGGCTCATAACAGAAATCATAAGAGACTGCTGAAAGAAACCTGGTCTTTCTCCAAAGTTAGAGTCTTTACTAAATGTGTAATCTAAGCGATTTAGCTCAACCACTACAAACAAAAGCAGTGTAGATATACAAGGCTTAGGCATTTTCAACCAGATTTAAACTTTGTTTGTATGTTTACTGTAACTGTGTAAAGGATTTATGATTCAATGTATCTCAAAGTAGAAAAACAGTTGGATCTGTAATACTTTATTACGTATCTTGATTTTATTAAGCCTTTTAGTCTTTTAAAAAGTAAACATTCTTTTCATTCCAAAAGTTAGAAAGAAATATAAAGTTATCCAATTCACCCATGGGGCAGGGTGGGAGGAAAGGTATGCTGCATTATCCAAAGTTTGGCCTAAACACCGGGTTTTGGAGTATGTTTTATGCAAGGACAGAAAAATGGTAACACCAATGCCAGGAAGAAAAAAAATAGAACTATTCCCACACACAAAAAAAAGATGCATACAGTTCTCCCATAATTACTAAAAAAAAATAAATAGGCAGTAGTCCATTCAAATAGAACATAAATTACCACAGCATAAGAGAAAATGCAATCAATTTGAATTTTTAATCTACTAGAATATATCAGTGTGTTTACATATAAATAATTTAATGTCTATAGAAGATGTGGAAGGGCTTTCACAGTTCAAAGAACTTTTTTAATTTTTCAGCCACTGTGACTGGCCTTCTGGCTTTCATGAAGACCGGCATGTCTTCAGTCATTTGAATTGGATTTATATGCCAGTAACTTTTAAAATAAAATAACTGATGGTGTGTGAATCTTCAATTTTTCTAAATCTTTTTTTTTTTTAAATGACTTTGGGGATTTTCTGTAAAGATAAAATATGCCTACCAACCACCTTCAAAAAGGTATACTTCCTTTACATTAAATTGGCTTGACAAACTTTACATGTGAGTAAAGTTAGCAATGCTTTCTAACTATTATTAGGTGATATAAAACCTAATTTTTCTCAAGTAATCCCTAACTGACTCAAAGTTATCTAATTAATTTCTTTTAATTTAAGGTGATTGCTCTAGGCTTTTAGTTTTAAAGAATCATACATTATTGCATGATAATTTGGACATGCAGATCATAGCCACTTTTAAAAATACAAACTGAAAAATTTATTTCAAGATTCAGAAATCTTCACAGAATCCCATATTTTCCAAACATATGTATTTTCTTCTATTAATTTTAAACATTTTTTAGAATATTTTTCATGAATGAAAAGGCTTGACAGTGAATGGATTAACTTTCAGGCTGTCAACTTACATAAAGACACAGTATCAGCTGAATCACCTTTTTCTTTTCCTTGGAGGTCAGAAGGCTACAGAAACATTGGGGTAACAATCACTCAAAACTACAATAATTCAGGTGTTTTTATCCTCCTAAAACCAAACTCTTTTTTCCACCAGCCACTGGAAATAAGTGTAGATTAATCCAACTAAACTGCTAAAGAAGTGCTCTGGATGCCTCCAGATCTTTGGTTTGTGGGCAACTTGGTGTTTCTGAACCTTAATAACTGATGGACTATTATTGGCTACTAAACTCAGCGAGAGGACTGCATCACTTATTGCACTTTGGGGATTAATGGGGCCTGAGAAAAACAAGACAGTAACACACAGTGAAATCCTGTCCTCATGATATAAGAGAAAGATCTAAGATCTTTTACGCATTAAATGACTCAAGGATTTACCTTACAAAGATAAGCTCCTGAAGAACTTAGTAATTTAACTTTTAATAAATACAAAATTTAATTTTAGAAAAAAATTCCATGGGAAAACCAATTACTTTATTATGTAGTATTCACTATTCCATATTTAGGCTCTGTCTTTAGTAATTTAAGTAGCAGAATTCAGTATGAAAAGACTTCCTGCCTAGCCGACAACCCCAGCTCATCCTGAAAACCCAACAATTCAACCAGCTACTTCAGAAGCACATTAATACTTCCTGGCTACTTGATACACACATTGAGACAGTCATTTTCTCTTAGTCCTCTGGGAAGCTTCCCTCTTGAGCACAGGAATGTCCATGTAATTATTTGTTTCCCTATGAGAGGCACATTTTACAGCAAGAATAGCAGCCTATCATATTCTAGTTATAAAATTGTTGTGAAACAAGTCTGTGCATCTTATAAACAAATCTGGAAGAGACTTCCTCTAGTTTATTCCTGCTTATTAAAAGAAAAGTCAGAGTAGTAATGCTGGTGAGCTACTAAATGGCATCCATTGTAAAATAATCTGCCACTTGAAAGAAATAAAATAATTCTTGTTTTTATAAAATCTTTGTAGAAATAATGCTTGTTTTGTATAAAAGAGTGTGGCAGAAAAAAAAAGCAGACCATGATGAATGGAAAACACACCATTTAATGTTACAAATAAACATATTTGAAGCATTCAGAACTCCTTTAACTTTCTACAGGTGGTATACCTGTCATAATCTTTTCTTATTAGGGAATAAAATACATAGACTCTTGAAAATAGTATCTATGTCTAGATACTTCTCAGAAAACTTTTTCTTCTGTTAGGACTCAATGTACAGTGCACATTTCACCAACAAAACCAGCTCATTTTAAAATTTACTAAGTAAAAATAATTGCAAGCATAACAAGACACAGCTGCTTATGCTTCTTAAATAACATCAAACACTAAATATTGTACTTGATTTTTTTTTTAAAAGGATAAAGTTTCTATGTAGCAAAATACTAAGGCACAGGTAGTTGTGCTAGATTAAAAATAAATAAAATTTTAAAAATACCAGTAACTTTAAAGATATGCCAAGGCTTGAAACATTTGTTTCAGTCCCACTACAAAACAGGCAAGACACTTTGATGGAAGCCAATATTTTAAAATGAGAAGACACAAAGACATACATTCTCTATGCAGAGCCTGTTTTAAAAGGGAGAGAAAGAATACATTTTTCACTTTTTTTGTTACTGTGTTATTATTCTACAAAATGGGTTGGTCCTCAACATCTTCTTTCCATAAGGCCCATATCAAAGAACTAACCGGACCGTACAATTAAATAAACACTGAATGCCTACACTGTGTTATGCACAAACTGGAAATGGACAATGTCTTTTGAACAGCTTGCTTTCTTCATAATATCAACTGGTATTCATCAATTTTCTAAGACTTACTATTTTACCTTGTCTGCCTCTATGCTGGTTAGTTTAGTTGAGAAAGTCTGGATAAGTAACAATGCAAGGTGAGAATTTTTTTGACTAATCAAAGATCACATATTTACCTTCTGCAAGCATGTCTGGCACATCTGCTTGATATCTAGGCCCCACTCTGATTTCTCCCTTGTCTGCTAAAAGCGTTTTCAGTGATGGATCGTATACCAATGAATAAAAAAAAGTATCCTAAAAAAGAACACATATTTGCAACAGCATAATAATTTTTAAAATTAGGTTTGTAAATCTGTATCACCTTCCATTTGTAAGTTATTAAAGTAACCCCCCTTGCATACTTTTACAGAGTACACGTTTGGGACATTAATCCTTATTTTAAATAATGCAGATGTTTCATGAGTATTTTTAAAAGGCTTAAATTGAAGCCTCTCTCATTACTAGGAGTTATTTCAGAACAAAGAAATAATGAAAAGATTCTTAGACAAAAATGTAACGGATTTGAAAATGATTAATTTTAACTGCTTTTGAAATTTAACATGTTTCCTCTCCTAAATCTCTCTACCATACTTTTGCATGACTTTGCACTATAAGTTAATCTTAAAAAGCATAAAACACTGTCGGTGTCTGAAAAGTGCTTACACAAAAATCGTATTGGCATATCTGCAACAGGCACCAGAAGCATAGGGCAAGGGCAGAAACATTTTTACAGATTATCACTGGTTTTTGCTGTAAAAATTTACAAATAATGACATGCTAATTTCAGCTTAAAAACACTGTCCGCCTGATGTTATATTAAGACACTCCAAAGAAAAATATGGTTATTTTGAAAGGTATTTTGCAATACAATTATCTCAGGGAATTTTCTTCCCCTCTGGTAAAGCTAAGTAGCCTAAGTTCCTTCCACGGAAAATGAAAGCTCAGGAGACACTTTCCACAATAACTCAGAGACCTTAAAATTAGACTCCTATGCGAAGTTGCCCTCTACAGGAGCCTCTCTTGATCTCTCTGTCCATTGACTACAGAACTTTATTCTTTCTAGAACACCTCTAGGAAAACAAAAAAAAAAAAAAAAAAAAGGGGTGAGGGGGGGAAATGAAGTGTCATGTGAATTCGCCCTTAAGTATCCACTGCAGTAAAGAGTCTGTATATTACTCTTTTGTAAGACACCATATGAATTACTTTGAATTATTTTTTTCTAAATACAACTATATTCATAATAAAACCATCATTTAAGAATGTCAATTAAGTATTTATCCAATAATGCTTAAAATCAGTGTTTTCAACAACATAATTTTTCTAACTTATCATTCAAAGAAAGATTTTCAAAGTATTGTTTGCCCATTTATTACAAATACAGCCATAAAAGCCATAAACCTATCCCAATATTCACACAAATACAAGTCACATATTACCTCTTTCTCCAGATATGACAGCACAGACTCTGTCTCATTCAGGAGTGCAACACTGCATTTTCCCCTACACAAACATAAGGGAGAGTTGTTAATTGTTGAATTGTTAATTGTCAAAAAGTTATTTGCAAGAAAATAACCTAACACACTTTATAAACTTTTACATTATAGTAAAATGAGCTTTACCACACTTTTAAAACATTAAAATTAACATCAAAGCAACAAAATAAGTGGCTGTACTGACCCAAGCGCTCAAATACATAAGAATTCTGCAAAACTGGGAAGCAGTTTCAGAAACAAAGAAGTAATGAAGGAACAAGAGGTACTATGGTAAACAATAATACACATACAATTAATAAAAAGGCCTGGATCAGTAAAACATCACCTCCGAGTGACTTACCCCCGGTAAATTCAGAGCCTAATTTGAAAACAAGTAACCCAAACTAGAAACAATGTAAGGTTTTACCAATGGCCTGTAAAAGTAAAATATGCAATGATTTCTACTTATCATCTACTAATCACGGAACTCTATTCATTTCTTCTATGGTCACATTAAAATGCTAACTACCGTATTTTTGTGCAGGCTGCCAGTAGAAAGCTTCCCATTACTCAGCAGTGGCATACATCTGCCCATGTATAACACATTTAGATAACGCAATGGAGTTCGACTCCACTACCCGCACTCCTTATTTCTCCCCTCTCTCTCATCCCCTTCTCCCCCAACATTCCTTTGGCCTCAAATTCCTCTGCCTCCAACTTCTCTGCAAATATTCTGCAGAATTATTTTTAACAAATGGTATTTTAAAGAAACACACATAGATGTGGATGAAAACTGTTGTGTGCTGAATCACCTTGCCAGCAACTGGCATTTTACGCTATCACTTTCAACTGTACTACCATTTTATAATAATATATATCTATTACCCCTTAAATACATCACTGTGTATTTCATGCGCCTAAGTTTCGTTCAATTTCTATAAGTTTAGTTGGTATTTACCAGGAGGTTCCAGTGGCCTTATAGCTATAGGGCCCCAGCCCAGAACACCCTTCTCCCATCTTCTCCCACGGAACAGACCAGCACACAAATGTAGAAAAGATCATTGTTTGCAGAGACCTCCTTGATTTTAGGATTACACCAAAGAAGTTATTGTAAAAAGTGTCATTCATTTCAGTGAATGTTGACTGTTAACCTCAACCTTAAGCATCAGATGTCAATTGTTAACAGCTGATCATTAAACAAATCTACCCAGCTAATGTCTTATACGGTACCATTGCACTTCACAGGAAATAGGGTTAAACCACGCATTAAGTCTACACTATATAACCTCCTGAATTTCTCTTCATCTCTGTATTTGTCAGAACCACATAAGAGAAACGGTGGGAAGATGAGCGAGAAAAAGCTGAGCATAATACACAACAGCAGAGAAAAAGACTCCTGCAGTAGAGAAGAAACCTCCTCTATACTCCACCATGTCTATGAATAATTTTGAAGCTTTTGGCCCTGATAATTCCAGAGCATTCACTTCTAAAACGTTCACTTTGAAAAGCTAACTATATGTTGTATCATTAAGTCAGTTTGTCAACTTCATTTTAACGGATTTTTTTAAGTGTTAAAGGCTAAACAGGAGTTTACCTTTGTAGCTTGTTTCCATCCCATAAACCTCTCGTATGCTCTCTCTCCACTACAGCCTACCCCTATTTAACTCAAATTATTGCAGAGGCATTCCTTCACTGTCATTGCAACTGCAACAGTATTTTATTGACTGACTTTATACCTTATTGCTGGTAAATTAAAAAATTTCATTTTATTTCATTAAGAGATAAGATTAATCACCCCAGCACATCTTCTAAGTGATTGAATTTCTATCTAATGTTACATTTCATTGTACAGCTTCTTAAACATCTAATGGCTAGAGTCAAACACACAGGTAACATTTTACATGCATATATGATATCTCACATGCATGGACTAGAGGCTCAAAAAAAGACAATACTAGATATACAGTAGTAGACACCACGCTAAAATGAAAAAAAGCATTTGAAAACAGGTAAATTACATAAAAACAAAATTAGAAAAAATTATCTTTACTACAGCTACCACATTCTATAATCTAAAAACCTGAAGTGGCTTAGAAACTTTATCAAACACACAAAAGCCTACCATTTATGTATCTCCTCTTTCTCTTTTTTTCCATCAGAGGAGAAACCTTTCAGCCTATCATAAATGGTCTACTGGCTTGAATCAAGCACCTAGCTCATTATATTGTCTCTGGTACCTCTCAATCATGGATGCATAGGAAATAACTTCAGCGAATACAGACTTGCAGTGATATGTCCCTAAATATTCTCCAACCACCATTACACTCTGCATCCTTTCTTCCAATACTAATTAATAATTGAAAAGACCTGGAGAGAAAGTTAATGTGCTTTAAACCACATTACAAGAAGACCTGGAGTTCTTTCTCCAAGATATGTAGCTAAAAACCCAGAGCTTCTCTGGATTTAAATATAATATTTGCCTCCTCACAGTATTCTGGAACTTCATTCATTAATGTTTTTCAACCATTTCAGATAACTGGGACAGATGGATTTGTATCAAATAAAAAGGGGGCAGCTAGCTACCTACAGAGATAATTGAAAGAGAATATATACTGCATTTACCAGATTCCGAGATCAGTTACACACCAAAATAAAATTATACTCTCTTTGCAAAGACACTAGGATTCCTCAAAGTTCTGAGTATTATTTAGACTGGTAGAGTATAATGCCATAGATTCATTATTCTATTGGTGGAGTCTCCTGCCTGAAATATGTCACAAAAACTAGCCAAACTAAGATAAAAATTACAAAGAATTACCTAGCTTTCATGAAAGGAAAAAAAAAAAATAAAATTGAAGAGCTGTCCAATATTTACTCAGTTATGAATCCAGAGATTCTTCCTCTTATCCGACTCTGATTCAAGCTTTATTTCTCCACCAAACAGCATTTCTGAACTAACTGTTATCAAGAGGATGAATTACTAGCAAATAGCATCAGAAAGGTTCAGTGATGCTAAGATTACATATCTGGTTTTGACCTTTTTCTCAAGTTAAAAATATAGGAAAAAATATTTTTACTTCCTACAGACTTAGGCAAAATTTATCTTGTATGAACACTGAGGGAAAGTTTCAGATACCTCAGCAATGTACAAATAACCACAAAATAAATAATAAAAAAAAAACAACACAAAAAAACCCAACACAAACAAAAAACCCCAAAACACTTACGTCTTCACTTACAATTTAATTCTGATGAGACTAAATTGTCCGTTCAGAATCCTTTCTGCTCTTACATATACTGTCATAGAATCACAGAATGGTTAGAGTTGGAAGGGACCTTAAAGATCATCGAGTTCCAACCCCCCTGCCATGGGCAGGGACACCTCCATTAGAGCAGGTTGCTGAAAGCAACCTTAATGATTTTGTAGAGAAGGATTTCTTTAAGAACCCTAGCAGAAAGCCAGGACCATACAGTCCCACAGCCAAAATGCTCACCATATAAAACTGCAACAGTAAAGCACAGAAACATTAAGGAAGGTTATAAGGAAATGGCAAGACATACTAGTCATCGTGGTAGGTAGAAGTCTCAGTGCAGCAAACATAAGGATTTTTTTTTTCCCCTCCCTGTTTTGGCGAGCTATTTTTCAGGAGAGTGGAAGTTGTGCTTTTAGTTATGTTCTTCTTAAATGTGGAACAAAGAAAAGGAGAATAGAAAGGATTAGAAAATAAATGGCAGCTTTGTGAGGCACTCACAGATAAGACTGTTTTGGACAATTCAGTAACAAGCTGAAGAAAATTAACACTCTATATGAGATGTCAGTTAGTATGCGAGTCCTGAAGGAGAGATTTCAAAGACAGTAACCAAAGATGGGACCTAACAGGCCTTGAAAAGTAAAGACAAAACCCACCACATTTGAGTGAGATCCTACGGAGGAATGAAAAACGTGGGAATGTAATTCAGACAAGACCATAATAACGATCAGTACTTAGAACAGAAAAGTACAATAAGACTGTCCCTACCAACCTGTTCCAATGAAGACAACAAGCCGATGATAAACAGGTCAAGAATTTAAGCTGTACGAAGAAAGTCAGACCAAGGCTGTTATACAAGACAATGTTGTGAAAAGATTTCAATATAGCCAGGTTAAACAACCTAGAGCAAACCACCAAATTCTCCAGAAGAATAAGGATATGCGTATCTGGGAAAAAATAATCAGACTGTTTGAACTGTCTGGCTAATTGTGCTTTAATAAGTTTTTTCTTAAAGTAATCCAAAGGATAGTTTCAAACCGTTACCAAAATTGAAAAAACTCATGTAAACACTGATCTTTTAAAACTACCACAATGAATCAAAATCAACAGCAACTGTTTTCGTCTTTTAGAGTCCTTGCTTGTTTCAGCACAGCCCCTACTTTTCACCCAGTGGAAAGGTCTGCAGTTCCTGTTCTGCTATTCTTGCAGGCTATTTCTTCATGTTTTCACCAGATGAGTGAGACAGCTCACGAGATACAATCTTATTTTAATAAGGACTTCTTGGGACAGGTGGTATGCAAACAAAAATTACAGAAAGAAATGACACAAGAAACAACACTTAGTGTCTGCTAAACAGGACAAACCATAGGAGTGGAAAAGGCAACCTCTAAGTTTCCTGCTGCAAAGCAGGTGCAGTTTGGGTGAGACTGATGTAGCAAAAGAACTCTCAGAACTCAGTGCTCTGGGCTCCTACCAAGTCAATGAAACTTGATTTGCATTTGTCATTCAGATACAGGTTCAAGAAAGAAAATAATATATGCAGACATGACCCCACAGACTTTGAAACTCTGTCATGAACAATTAATTGCCCTCCTGAATATGACAGAATGATGTCGGGTAATTCTGTACAGATCTACCAGTTGTCTCCTGCTGATCTTCATCAAGAAACGTTGGTCTCTCAGTAGAGATTTGGAACACAGAAGTGTGAGTCACTAGCTAGACAGTGTGAGAATACCATAACAGGAGAGAATATTAGGAAATATTATGCTTGTGATTTAATTTTAACATATGCTGTTACTTTGATGACAACAAGAGATTAAACCAAAAAGAAGGTGCATAATGAAGAGGGGTAGAAAGGTTTGGTGCAGGAGTAGAACTCAGGAGTAACCTTTCACATACTCAGCATAAAGGGAAAGTGGGGATGGGGGGGAAGGTGCAGGTATTAAGTAGAGAAGAAGAGAGCTACCTTAAATAAACAAGATTTTTCCTGAACTGTCTTAAATGGGAAAGCGCTTTGAAGATTTCCAATCAAACAACCACTTTGAGCCAAGTGTTGATCCCTTACAAGCAGTCTAAATTGCAATGATGATCACCAAACCCACAGATTGTGGTGTCCAAAGAGCTTCTGCTAATTTTATGAAATTGATTTCCCAGTTACAGGAAGGCAACAGTAAGAGTACTTGTGTATTTCACTTTTAAGCACAGGTTAAGGGGCACAGAATGACGCTGTAAGACACATACCAAAACCTTTATAGCAAATTTCAAGTTCTCCAGATTGCAAAGATATTTACAACTGGAAAGTCAGCTATTGCACAACACTAAAAACAAGAAATCATCATAGTGATTTAAATGTGCAACAGACCCCTAACTAGAGGTGGACTTTTAAAATAATCAATATCTAGAATTGACAGAAGAAAGATCTGTGTTGTATTGATTCATACTTAATTGGCTCAAGTTTGGCTCTGCTCATTTCCAGAGCTGTCTCAAACACAAGGGAAAAAAAAAAACCAACAGAACCCGCTTGATAGGTGAATACTACTGGGATCTGTGTCTCCAACAAAATGATACCAGTCTCCCAAACCGTACAAGACTGTGTGTCTATGGCCAAAAGATGGATCAATAAACTTGGTATTACCTGATTAATGCACTTTTGATCAAAAAAAAATTAAAACCAGAATGAACAGCAAATTGATTTATATACATCTAAATGAAACAATAAATGCCTGGCATGTAAATATACGCACAGATCATATGGATGGCCCAGGCTTTTTATGCTATGTGTGACTTGTAATCAAACAATTCATAGTTTTAATCTTAATTACAGCTGGAGTGCTCATTTTGAACATTCTAAATTTGTAAGGTTTAAAGGCAGCCTCTTGGAGCAATCATGCATAACTCACTGATTTAAAAGTAATTTGTACATAATGTTCAATTTTTTTTGCATATTCTTAAGGTTCCAACTTTTATACAGTTCTCTACTACTGCTTTCCAGTCACAATCTAAACAGGAAAAAGTATTCCCAATGTGAAACCAATTTCCAAAAGATAAAATTAGAAGGCTTTGCTTTCAGTAACAATGTGTGCCCTTTATATGTTTAAGCTACTATGTTGTTACCTGAAGAGACAAAGCATTCAACAGCTCTACCATAAGATCTTACCTCAATAGTTGTAGAAAATGTTAAGAGGTAAAAGTGTGGATCTATGAAGGTACACACATTTGAAACAAGCTTTAACACATTATCACTTAAAACTGGATTTACACTAATATGTAACTACATATTAAAACTACGTTTTGATATCTCAAAATAAGCACAACCGTACATATACACTTCCTATAAACTATAGTAGGAAACTCAAGCCAGTGATATTTTTCTTCTAGGGATTAATTCATGCTAAAAAGTAAAAAAAGTTGTTACCTTTTAGCACAGCAGAAGCAATGCACACGCATTGAACAAAAACACTGGAGGCTGGTTAGGAATGATTTTTCAGCGTGATGTTACAAGGCTGCCCAGCTCAGAAGAAATGCACATCACTCCATGCAACTGAACTTAAAGTTTTGCACCATACAAAAGACTCCTACTTTGTAATTATGTCCCTACAGAGGAATATGTACTGATTTTCAGGTATTTAAGTATCAACTTTCCACCAATAAATACACTTTTTCTTACACTGTTACTGGTACAGGCTCTTGACCACTTCTGAAAACAAGATTCTGGCTCAGGTTGAATTTTCATTTTAATTCATGTAAGAATTCTCTTAATTCTACTGGAAAAGAAAAAAAGAATCATAGAATCATATAATCATTCAGGTTGGAAAAGACCCTTGGGATCATGGAGTCCAACCATCAACCCTACTCTACAGAGTTCTCCCCTACACCATATCCCCCAGCACCGCATCTAAACGACTCTTGAACCCATTCAGGGATGGTGACTCAACCACCTCCCTGGGCAGCCTGTTCCAGTGTCTGACCATTCCTTCTGTGAAGAATTGTTTCCTAATGTCTAGTCTAAACCTACCCTGCTGCAGCTTGAAGCCATTCCTTCTTGTTCTATCACTAATTACCTGTGAGAAAAGACCAGCACCAACCTCTCTACAATGTCCTTTCTAGTAGCTGTAGAGAGTGAAAAGAAAGAGAAAAGAAAAAGAAAAAAAAAATAATCAGACATGCTTCTAAAGTCCCTTTGCTCTAAATACACTCAATCCAGAAAGGAAGAATTCCTTTCTTAACAATCCAAGCAAGCACATGCCTATGCAAAGTAGATTCACTCCTTATCCAGTCTGATTTATGCCAGAAAATAAATCAGGCTTATAAGGCTCAAAGTAAGCTTTTAAAAACTAGCTAAAATTTGTACATCATAGATATATATATCGCACACACATATACAAGGTATATAAATGCATACACCACCCTCCCCCTATTCCAGAAACTTCTAGTTTGCCAAGAACGCCAAAACTACAAATCATGAAGCAGTTATCACTAAATCCTAAGGGTGCCATGCCTTAAAAAAAGTGACATTTCTTCTATAAAATGACCTGCCCTATCTGTCTTGAGCTTCAGACCATTTGGTCTGTTTTAAATGAAGGAATCCCACATTCAGAAAAAGCATTTCTCTACACCTTAGCTGTTTGAAGTAGCCATATTAGTGAGTCCTGATGAGATCATGAAGAAGAAAGCACAGCACAAAGGAATCTCTATGATAAAACTGAGTCATTTATTATGGATCTAAAAAGCGTAACACTCTCATAGGTAGCTCATAAGCACTGTGTGTTTTTATAAACTGCACATACTCGTGCTACTTTTTCTAATACGTCTACGAAGTGGAACCAAACAGAGTTACTTTAACTTACCCAGGAGCTAGGGGATAATTTAACAACAAACCCAAAAAAACCCAAAAAAATAACAACCAAAGAAAACCAAAAACCACCAAACTCTAAAAAAAGTAAGACAGTGTGTTCTGGACCATACACTGATCAGAATGATGTCAAAATATACAGGGAAAAAAACAAAAAAGAGTAAAAAATACATTACACTACTCCAGGGAA
Source organism: Numenius arquata (assembly GCF_964106895.1). Taxonomy (NCBI): domain Eukaryota; kingdom Metazoa; phylum Chordata; class Aves; order Charadriiformes; family Scolopacidae; genus Numenius; species Numenius arquata. The sequence goes on from NC_133577.1 coordinate 40,150,969, forward strand.
CAATTTCAGAACTGAGGGAAACCAAGATTCTTATAGCTTGATAACTCAGAAGTACAACTTTTTGTATGCTTACATGTAAAAGTATGCAGAGGCTCCAAA